>NC_133311.1:13936204-14081925 GCF_012295235.1 Primulina huaijiensis | reverse complement strand
ACAATCATAACCACGGACTTATCCTCTCGATGAATGATAACCACTTGGAAAGTCCGAGGGAGGGTTGTTCAGTATAATCATCATATGACTACCCATCTGTATGTTTGGACATCTCTATGCCCTTACCAAGAAACGCAGTACACAACATCACAGATGCTAGTCTCGAGCTCGAGCGACCTTTATCCCTGTTTTAGGCGGCTGAATCGACTAGGAACGAATTTAGAATATGCAGTGTTTACAAATGAGTTTCAACATCGAATTACGATTCATTTGTATTAAAGCATAATCAAGGACTTTATCTATGCTGCTTGCATGGGTATACAGATAAAGTACAACAAAACCATTAAAAAGTAAATTATATTAAAATAAAGATTGTTTATTACAACTGAGTCAATAAATTCCTTAGCCAACAGTTGGCTTACAGGGCATCTACTCTAACATCAACAATAAAAACGAAAATAATATCATGATATCAGATTTTTCATGCAAGAATATATATTCACAAATAATACGGCTTGAATGATGAGAAAATGAAGGTATAAGGCGTGCCTTTACTTGATTCATGCACGAATAATCGAGTCTAGACACGTAGGAGTGTTGCCGGAGGGACGTGCAACCCTTTGCTGTGATTTTTGCCTTCAAAACTAGCATGAGACACCCTCTGAACGTGAGTGTGTGTGCGGCTGATGCTAGGGAAGAGAGCCCTAGTTTTATTTTATTTTTAACGTGAGATTTGTGGGGGGAAATAGGCTTGGGAGTCAAGGAATTTGATATAAATATACTTAGGTAGACATCTAGGCCCAATAGTCCTAGTATAATAGGGCCATTAATGCGTAGAAAAAATATCTCGTTTAGGAAAATTTTCGAAAATATTATCCAAATCTCCAAAAAGTCCTTATTTTAGTCGAAAATCGATTACCGGTTTAAAATATGACTCGACATGTAAAAGTATCTCAGAAGACATTATTTCGAAATTTACACATTAATTATACCATTTATTAAATAATTAAAAATAATTATTTAATAAAAATATTTTTCATTCAACACACTACTACAAAAATGGCAAACGGAAAACTGTTGTAACTGAGGGTGTTGTTGAAAGTCCGTTCAACGACAACGGTTTTTATCCGTTGTGGTAGATTATATTTGCGACGGTTTTTAAAAATCGTCGCAAATAAAAATAGCGACGGGTATGAATAAAACTGTCGCTAATTCAAAATTAGTGACGGTTATATAAACCGTCGCTAGTTTAAATCAGCGACGGTTTAAAATTAGCGACGGGTAGCAATCACGACCGTCGCTAATTTTAGCGACGGTCAGCTGTCAAGATTTCCGTCGCTAATTTGTTTCGAAAAATAAAAAAATACTTTTAATAATTTAATAAATCTAAAAGAAACTAATAATCCAAACTAAAATCGTGTAAAAGAAAAAAAATTTAAGTGTTGTGTAGTAGTAAAATCGTGTAAAAGAGAAAAAATATTAAGTGTTATGAAGTGGTTAGAAAAATTTTACGTGTTGTGTGAAAGTGATAAAATTGTGTAAGAGAAAAAAATTTTAAGTGTTGTGTTAAGTGATGAAATGATGTAAGAGAGAAAAATTTTAAGTGTTATGAAGTGGTGAGAAGAATTTTAAGTGTTGTGTGAAGTGATAAAATGGTGTAAAAGAGAAAAATTTTAAGTGTTGTGGAGGAAAATGGAACGAAAATGGAGATATTTATAGACAGTTTGCGACGGATTTTGGTTAAACCGTCGCTATTGGCGACGGTAAATGATAAACCGTCGCATAGTTTTATTTGGCAACGGTTTGGATTTAAACCGTCGCTAAAATTAGCGACGAGTTCAAAACAATGTCGCTAATTTTAGCGACGGGTTAGTGGAAACCGTCGCTAAATTTAAAGATGTGACGGGTTTTTTAAAACAGTCGCTAAAATTAGCGACGATTGTTTCAAAACCGTCGCTACTTTAAACTTAGCGACGGTTTTGACAAACCCGTCGCTAAAATTAGCGACGGTTTTTGAAAAATCGTCGGTAAATATTGCAACGTTTTCCAAAACCGTTGTCAATTGTCCAAAAAAACACGCTAATCGACAACAGTTCATAGAACCGTTGTCGTTGACCCTAAAAAAACGCTCAAAGACAACGGTTCTATAAAACCGTTGTCATTGATCCCAAAAACCGTTGTCTTTGACCCCAAAAAGACAACGGTTTTCGATAAAACCGTTGTTAAAAAACATACGACAACGGTTTTTGTGAAAAACCGTTGTCGTATGTGCGTTGTTGTATGCAGAATTTCTTGTAGTGACAATCTCCGATCTCCGTTCCTAGGTGAAGCCTCATATAACTCTAGAAAACACTGATTTATGTATTCTAATAGAAATTCCTATTTTTAACATGTAAACATGTCTACTAAATTTAATTAATGCAATTAAAATAATTTAATTAGGTATTTTCTATTTTTCTTAGATTTGCATACAGTTTGATTACGTTATCGCATATTGGACCTTATAATTCATGCCTCTCTTAAATGTAACTTTGTCCTCGAAATTAAGACTTATCGAATAACTTCGGGTAGTGACTCTTCACGTCAGTCTCAGTTTCTCAAGTAGCTTCCTCCTCCGAATGATTTAGCCACTTGACTTTGACCATTTGAATAACTTTGCTCTGGAGCCTTCTCTCTTGCCTATCCAGAATCTGTGTAGCATTTCCTCGTAAGACATATTCAGTGTCAACTGCAGAGGCTCATAATTCAGTACATGTGAAGGATTCAACATGTACTTTCGCAGCATCGAGATATGAAACACATTATGCACTCCAGTCAGCATCGGTAGCAAAGCCACTCTATAAGCTAATGTTCCAATCTTCTCCAGAACCTCAAATAGTTCTATGAACCTCGGACTGAGTTTGTCTTTCTTGTCAAATCTCATAGCACCCTTCATAGGTGCAACTTTCACGAACACGTGGTCACTTACTGCAAACTCTAGTTCCCTTCTTCGCTTATCAACATAGTTTTTCTAGTGACTTTGAGCGGTCTTCATTTTATCTCGAATTTTGACTACCAAATCTGCTGTATATTTGACCAAGTCCGGCCCTAACTCACCTCTTTCACCAACCTCATCCCAATGTATCAGTGATCTGCATTTCCTCACATAAAGTTCCTCGTAAGGAACCATACCTATATACAATTGGTAACTATTATTATAGGTGAACTCAACTAGAGGTAACCTGAATTCCCAACTCCCCTGGAAATCGATCGCACAAGCTCGGATTAGATCCTCCAGAATCTGAATCACCCTTTCGGACTGACCATCGGCCTGAAGATGAAACATTGTACTGAACAACAACTTCGTTCCCATAGCCGAATGCAGACTCTTCCAGGGAGACGATGTGAACCTCGGATCTATATCTGAAACAATAGATACTGAAATTCCATGCAATCTGACTATCTCTCGGATGATCAATGCATGTAAATTTATGACACTCAAATTCAGAGATGAGAGATATTTTTCTTTCAACTCCTCCTTGAATGGTTGTACCCCCCGAGAGTTGACAATATTATATATTCCTAGGAAGCCACACATGGTCTCATCTTCAAATTCTTCATGTTGGTATAAAGGGTTAGTCCTCACATGCACATAATTCATCGTAGGCTCTGCGTTTTTATTGATGTTCTCTTGCACAGTTGATTGTTTCGTTTCATCAAGCACCTCACCCTTTCTTTGTGGTAGTGTGAACCATTTCTCCAGATTGAGGAATATAATTTCAGGGCAGTGAAAATCACCTGCCATTGAACTTCTTGAACCTTTTTCTGGATTCTTGGGTTGGTCACTCCTTTGATTCACCTCTTTGTCATTAGCAGATAGCACTGAGATTGAACAATTGATGTTACATGTCTTAGAACTCCCTATACCTTTTCTCATATCCTTGCGGTGGTTACTCTCATGATTAACTTCATTGCCACTCGCTTCTTGGTATCCCTTGATGAATGAATTTTTTTTTTTTTGCAATAGCTTCTTCATTTGTGTGACGTAGTATGTATATGTTGTCATGATCGTGGAGTGTTAAAGTTGGGTGGTGAGTGCCACCTCTCTTACCATTTTTGGGTCTTTTTTCAATCTCATTGGGATAGTTGCTCCCCCGACTTGCCTTCACATATTTGATTGTTGTCTGCTTCACCACTGCTTTCACCTAGGCTAGACTACCATCGGCCAGAATCTTTGACACTTTTACTTTTTGCTTTGGTTTGAGGCTTCTGCATTCCCTTGAATGTACCATGACCATGATGTTGGCCTTCAATCTGTTTAACTATGTCTTGAACAGAAATTTTCTGTGCACTTTCTTCAATCATATCTTATTCAAGGTTTGGTGGAACTTCCACTCTCTTCAGGATTTTCTCGTCTTTGACGGCATATCTCCGATCCCACTAGGTGTGCTAATTTTGTTTGCACAATTTCTTGAGTTGCGTGTGTGTCAGGTACTACAAGTACCATAGACAACAATTCAAAGTTGAATCATAAACCATCGATTCTTGTTTTGAAAAACAACATGTTGGGGTTCATCAAAGTATCATATTCTTATGGTTTGAGTCTTTTTTTGTATTCCATATGTTGCTTGATTTTTAAGTCTTAGGAAAATAAGACGTGTTTCATTGTTTTTATTTTATAAAACGATGTGGTCTGAGTCTTGTATCAAACATAACTCAGTTCTAAGGAAATATTTGGATGGATAGATTAAAAGAATAAATAATTTCATATTATTCAAAAAAAAAATCCACTCAAATTGTGTGTTTATTTTCTAAAATTATTGGTCTCGTTTGCATATGTCGTGAGCATGTCCAATCAATTTTTTTAAAAAAATACTCTTGTTAAAAAAATTGAAATTAAAAATAAAATTATAACTTCTCTGAGTTTTAACAAGTTTNATTTTTTGAAAGGGATACATGGATTTTAAGTCCTTTTTCGTATCCTTTTTTTTTTGGTTATTTTTAAGATAATAATGATTGATTACAAATTTTCGTCAAGTGGAGCCATATAAAAAATATTT
The DNA here is from genome assembly GCF_012295235.1 of Primulina huaijiensis. NCBI lineage: Eukaryota > Viridiplantae > Streptophyta > Magnoliopsida > Lamiales > Gesneriaceae > Primulina > Primulina huaijiensis. Next base: position 14,076,886 of record NC_133311.1, on the reverse strand, counting down.
GAGATTAAAATCTTATGAAGCTACGTTTTTAAATAACTATATATTTGCTGCATTTATGTTTTCCACTTTCACGAGCAATATAAATTCTAAAATACCATCGTCTTGGAAGTGAATTGAAGCCAGATCAATAGCCTTCTAAACAATATTTTAACAAATTACATTCAAAACTTTTGAATTCGATCCGATTGTCCATTCAACATCATTTCTCAAATGATAAAAATCCTTTCCGTGAAGGCAACAAAAGAGCTCCAAACACACGACCAAAGGTATATATAGCATCTATTGCTTTTTGTAAACTAATACACTATGACTTATCTCATCAAGAAAAGAAACAAAGCCCAGTACACTCGTGAAGCCACTTCCCTCAACATCTTGCTCCTCTATAAGATAGTTCTCGAACACCGTCGCATCGTCCTGCCCTCCCCTGATAAAAATGAGCTTAGGAGTTATACTCCTCTCTTGCTTTAGCTTGTTGATCGTGGTTCTTAACAAGCCTGTGTTAGAGAGTAGTAAAATTGTTAGTGAGCACCAACATGTTGAAAAGCAAGGCATAAAATAGATTTCGGGGATGGTTACCATATTGGGAACATTAAAAGCTAGATCTTCAAAAAATTACACACAAAAATTTGACTTTTAAAGTCGAGTGAGGGCACCGCGCTCTTAGTGTACCGATGGTAAAGTGATGAATGAGATGACTTACAGTCCTGAGGTGGAGGAAAAGCAATTGCAGGGTCAGCTGTGGTTGAATAAAATACAATGAGAGTTGTAAATGCATCGAGGAAAAATATTGGGCTGCCACTTGTTACGAGTGCTGCACGACTCAAGGAATGGCGAGGAAACGCTTGTTTATCTGGAGTTTCATACGATGTCAACAGCGGATATATAGCACGGCTAAGTGACGAAGGTTCAATAACACTGAACAGACACTGGAGATATATTCTGTAGTCTGGATGAACTCCTTCTTCATGAAGGCGAAGAAGTGGGTTCCTTAGCAAGGCAAAGACTAAGCGGGGTAAAGGTTGCAGCTGAGGGCATTGGGTGAACGCAATGTCAACATTAGCGGTCGTCATACTTCCTCTCGGGTATTCAGAAATCTTGCAAGCATCATCGTACTGAGCTGTAAGATTTACAAGCCACTCTTGAAGTGAACTCCGGCCCTCTCGAACTCCTTGCTCCAAAGAGGCCAAAATCACCTGAGAATAGTTATGCCGGATAAAAATGATAGGACCAACTGACAGTAAACACTAAAGCTAAAAGAACAGAAGTAAACTTGCCAAAACACAATCAAACTGGCTTGAAGCAAAGAAGAGTTTTTAGAGGCAGAATTTTACCTCGTGAACAAGGATAGAAAGAACAACTTCAGGATCAACACTATCATAAATCTCGTTGATGTTCCGTGCTGTTCCAAATTGTATGGTTCTGATTCTCAGTCTCCTTTTCAGGGAATATTTAGCTCTGTACACATTTAAAATGTTCAAACTCGAACTAAAGAAATGGAGGTGTAAGAAGTGTAAGATTTGCACAATTCTCCACAGGCAGAAGGTGCAAGTTTAGCTACAGTAGGGATAACGGAAATTGTCCTAGCAATTGCAATTACATCAGATCAACTTCAAAACTCCTGACCCAAAAATAATTGAAATTTCATTTGATTTCTCAGAAAGCTTTAGCACATTTCTAATTCAAAGATAGAAATTGCTGAACTCTTCAAGTTAGTTTCTTAAGCCATAAACTTGGATCAAAACAAATATTCAGCTTGTGTAGTCCAGTAACACTCACAATTTACTCAAGTATTTGTTAATTTTTGTTACATTGTACCACTCGTTCTGGGGTGGCACAGAAGATGAAAATATATGAAAAGTACATGATCATGTGCGCTGAGCCATATGGTGATACAATTTATTTTCTTGTTTCTAGCTGGTCAAGCACCTCTAGGTACATTCACTTTTTTTTAATCCGGAATGATTTCGGGCCATATGAATGTTTCCCATAATTTGATTTTTTACGGTTACACTTCTGTACCTAAGAACAGCAGTTTGGAGAGAAGATTTCACTGAAACGAGCAGAGATGGTGGATCCAGAAACAGAATAGCCCAAAGCTCCTTGATTCTGTCTTTTTAAATTCTTCGCAATTTTCTGTGTTTCTGAATTTCGTTTTGGGCTAATTTTTTTTATCTGGGAGTCAAGTAATGCTAATTCAAAATTATAATTTGATTGTTTTATATAACATTTTGATACTCTTTTCCAGTTATAGGCATTGTTTCCCAATGGTGCGAGCGGAGCATCATGCAAAATCATGCACACCCGTGTTGTGCTTACAAACGTCCTGCTTTTTTGTAGGGATTGGTTCAAAGTTATATTTTCCGAGTTGCTGTAATTGGAACACATGCCTAATAATTTAGTTTAATAATAAGTTGAATACAGCTAAGATAAGGATCGAATTTGGCTTCTATTTTGTGAAGCTAGAATTTTAACACCAAACTCCTGAATAAGCAGGTATATAAAGGACTGTATCATGATTAGACAACTCAAATGCACTTTAACATAAATGTACAAACTAATAAAATGCATCAACAGAAGCATACCTACTTGTAGGGCTTGAACCTGAAATTGACTTTTCAATGGGTGGCACAACAACAGAGTATTGAAATGCAATCTGCAATGTAGGCATTTCTTGGCTGTGTCTGCAGGCAAAATACGTACTAATCTATTTGCATCACACTGTTTTAAAAAAAGAAAAGAAAAGAAAAAAGAAAACAAAGAAGAAACCTGACACAATAAAATTGAGGAACCAATTACAGTTTTCCATCCATTCCAAGAAAAACATCATTTTATATGGTCCAAAGTTAGCACATGATAGCATCTATGGCACGATAAAATGTCGTAAAAACTTTAGAAAGGTTTTTCTTGTTTCAGTGTTCGGGAAAGGACACGGTGGGTGGGGATTGGTATAGTGACAAGAGTCTAGACATTTCAAGGCTTTTTCATTAGCCTTCCCTTTCTCCTGAAACTCACACATTGCTAGAATAATGCTTGCCACAGATCATAGAGGCACATGCTCCATTTATGATTGATAGAATGCAGGTAAAATTCCCTTGGCATTCCACTCTAACTCCTCCCCACCTTCACCAATCAGAACTACATGGTGAGCATCTTCTCCATCTAAACATACCGATGATAATAGAATGGTTACTCTAAGGATGACTGTCTGTCCTACCAAACTGCCATCCATCTAAATATGGGAATACAAAAAACGAAACCTTGGTTTCAGTAGAAAAACACACATTGCAACAACTCAAGCTTATTCAAAGTGGGTAAAGGGATTTTCTTCAGAACACTAGTAACATGTTCATGATGGGAGGGACTGGATAATGTGCTGTTTCTGGATTGTTACTGTCTCATTTTTTGGTTCTCGGTACCGTTTGCTAGTCAAATCGTACTGTTAAGCAAAATAATCTATCAGGCATTTGCTATCATCTGAAAATCAATCACTCATCGGGAAAAAAAATAATCTGCACTCTATTGCAGCATTGTTTTAAAGAACCAAGGAATAATCAGCTGACTTTGATTGTTCCAAACACAACCAAAATCACTATACCAGAGGAATAATGAACAGGACAAAGAATAAAGTATTTCTTTTACCTGGGGAATCCACTGTCATTCACGAAATCAAAATCATATGCATATGTGGCAAATGAGTCACAGCAAATAACATGCTGAACGTTTTCATACTGTGGATCAGGAAAGAAATGCCCATACTGCAGCATAAAATTGCAAGTATTAATATCTAAGTGAAGGACAAGAAATAAAAGTCGAAAGATTCAGACTTACCAAATGGCCAAGCTTAAATTCAGAAGATGTCCTTAAGCGCATAACACAATTGAACGCATATGGACGACTTAACATACGGTACCTGCAATCAGATCATGAATATAATATGAGTTGACAAAGAAGGTGAAAAAGAAAATACCTTAAATCTAGAACAGGTAAATACAAGGATTTAGTTCATTTTGTACCAAAAAAATCTGGTGCATCAACCAAGTATTTGGACAAAAACGTACTTATTATACCCTTCCCAAGTTGCAAAATAATTCTTGAAGTAGGTTTTCAACACTCACATGTCCTGAGGAAGTGTAGAATCATCGGTATTTGAATATAAAAATAAAGAGCCTCCACTGTCAATACTAAGAAATTTCAAAGATGCCAAATCAGTGTACTCATTCGTCACAGCAAATAGATCCACGCAAATGCCAGCTTGAACAGCAACAGCAGCCTGTTTGATATACGTCAACAATTAATTTCCAACAAACTTGGCAACAAAATATCTCCATTAGATCACAATAAGTACCAAATCCTTATAAAATGGAGTCTGCTCTGGGAGGAGAGCACAATCTGCGTCTTCTCCTTTGCTAGCATATTGCTCACCATAGCGTCTTGTGTCTAGCTGGCCAAGACCATAATCTGGAGGGCCAGATAGAAAGGCAAAAACTCTGGCTGCTCTTCAATTTAGTGAAACAAACAAAATGAAAATATTAGCGAATCTTTTAGCTGCTCAGACAGATAAGATATAATATAAAAATTCTCAATTGAGAGACATCCATGAATAAGAAAACTAGCCAATTTGTGACAATATACAAAGAGATTCAAAAGAATCTACATTGCCATGGTACCTAGTGCATAGGTATTTCCATATTCCGATCCAAGATATTTCAGGAGAGCTTCCATTGCAACTCCAAAACCTCGCCCACCAAGTAACACCCCATCTACTACTTGACCCGCAGCTGTTGTCCGTTCCCATGAAGTAGTCGGTTTTAGAGTTTCAAGAGCAGATGCAATACGATCCTTGCACGTGTCAACCTACAACAACGTTAATTGAACATCGGCTTATCGCATCAAAATTTTGAGCTGCAAGTAAAAGAACTAACAATATAAAGCCAACACTAAATAACCATTAAAAAACAAAGAGAAAGCTTCATTGCATGGAAAAACCAGCTAACATACAGGAGCCAAAAATGAAAATAATGGCATGACATCTTCAAGTTCCATTGCGAGCCCAACATGAGAATCAGGGTGAATAAATACATTCTTCACCATTGGTATGGGACCCTGAACATCATATAAGCCTATTTTATGGCTGAACGTTGCAAGACCAAAAAGCGATTCAGGTGCTAGAGCTGTTAAAAAAAAAACAGATATATCAGAATATCTACTTACTATTATAGCTCATACATGCAAGAAGATGACATACCTTCCAATGCCGCTAAGAGGGCACTTTTAGTAAGTTCCAAAAATTCTTCAGACGCTGCAAATTTTACACAATTCAGTGAATTAGAAGAGGCAAATAGTTGGTTAGCGGTTCATGGATTAAGTTAAAAACCACAAGCACTTTACTTTCACTTCTAGCACTGATATCTCATTTCATGGATACGGGATTTGTCCCAAAATTAGGTCCCACGACGAAATGACTGGTCATTGAAGCCCTATGATTAGGAATGTAAACGAATCAAACCGCTCACGAGTTATTTGGAGCTCGGCTCCGAAAAAAGCTCGTTCGAGATCGTTCGTTAATATTATCGAGCTAAGCTTGAACTTCAGGATATTCGGCTCGCGATTTCGGATCGTTTATCTTGTTCGAGCTTGGCTCGTCTACATATTCGTGAATGTGCTAATTTATATGGCTCTCAAGCTCAAGCTCCGCTCATTTGTTGAGTTGATGAATAAAAATAATAACACTAATGTATTTGGAATGATTTGAACACCAGATCTTGTTAAAAAAAGATGAATTTACGCTATTTAGCTACAATTACATTTTTAAATTTAATTTGCAGATCATTATACTAAAATGCTCTTTAAAACACAATAAATAAAATAACATAACAGAAATTCACCAACTTATTATGTTTTTCAACCCAAAATTTACACCACTAAGCCATGCGCTTGAGTGAATTTACACATTATTATAATAAAATATTATTTAAAAAACTAGCATAATCAATAAATAAAACTCAACAAAAACATACCAGATAATTCATTTAAAAGGACTGTACACATTAAAATAACATGAACTTGTAATATTAAGACGATTGCAAATTCAAGTAAACTTGTATATATTATGTCGAAACATTCTTTCAAAAACTAACATAATAAAGAAATAAAATATAATAAAATCTTATAATGAAATATATCGCATTGACATATCTAGAAAAATTAATTACATAATTATATATCATCAGGAGAATTCATAGAATAATAATATAACTTTATAGGTTTAGAATAATAAAATTAGACTTATCATTAATCAAATAAATTGTAAAACTAAATTTTAGTATGATTTATGAACCATTTACAATAAATAATTTTAAATCAATAAATTTGCTAAAACTAAGATATTTTAGAATAATATTTTAAATAAAGTATATTGAATTTATATTGATAAAAGAACTAAAATCTAAATTCTAAGATGGTATATTATGATGGTTAATTAAACATTTTATATACTAAATTGATACGTCATTTGACATTACCAAATATTTTAAGCTAATGATATCGAACTTATTATGATTAAAAATTAGAAAGAATTCATTCTTTTTTGATAAAATGAATCTTATTACGTCATGATTGGAATGATTAAAACAGAACAAAGGTAAGAAACGAATTTTATGATAACATGATAATAGTTTTGTGTTTAATATGTCTAATGAATGATTATTCAATCACTAAATGTTCTAATGCAATGAAATAACTGTTGGAGTGCAATAATTGTCCTTGCTGGGTAGAGCAATAGAAACGTAGCACTTGAGCTGTTGTTGTGGTTTAAAATATTTGAGTTGCACAATTACCACAAAATATAGGTTTTGGTAAAGCGGCAAGTACTCAGTCCTACAATTGTTACCAGAGTCAAAGTCATGTGTTCGATTTTCATTGATTACAAAGAGTGCAATTACTGGGAGAGAGATTGTTGGGGTGCAATAATTGTCCTTGCTGGATAGAGCAATCGAAACGTCGTGGTTAAGCTTTTGTTGCGATTTAAAATATTTGAGTTGTACTGTTACCACCAGTTATAGTTTTGGTAGAGCGGCAAGCGCTCGTTCCTACAATAACAATTCAATTTAAAACATCTAAAAAGAATAGAACTATATATAATGAATGATATTTTAAACTTTTAATAAATGAAATTATCTAAATGAAACCTATTAATGTATTGAAAATAACTACTGGGATCATACTTATATTTTTATTTATGAATGAAATAACAATTTAATTTTAAATATACAAAAAGAATTAGAATCATATACAATGAATTATTATTTTGGTAATTAAAATTAAATTATCCAATATCAATAGTTAAATACTAAAAACAAAATGAAATTATCGAATTCAAGCCAAACTCGAATATGTTCGAACTTTTTTTTTAGCGAACTCAAGCCAAAATTATTTTGATCTATAGTTCGTGAACAACTCGTGAACTTCTATTTAATATTTTTATGTTTCTATTATATAATATAATAAATATATTTTTAAGAATACTTAACTAGCTCAGGCCCAGCATTATCATCTTTTTTTTTGTTTGGAAACTATAATATTATTAAAATAGAAAAGTCGCGGTTACAGAGATAGTGGATGAGTCATCCACGGTACATCAACCTAATAATTAGTATTATAATTTTAGAGGTAAATAAAACGTCAATCCCTAACTAGATCTGATAAAAGTAAGTGATGAAACACTGGCACATTAGTCGTCCAATTTGTTACCCTGAATCTAATCTTCTCCCATAAATCATCCGACGAGTCTGCTTTGTCACTGAAAATTCTGTTATTGCGTTCCATCCATGTCGACCAAAAGATACAATGCACAATGATGTACCAGAAAATCCTTGCTCCCCTTCCAAATTTAATTCTGTTTTCCATGACAAACATGTCTCTGGAAGATGCTGGAAAAACCCACTCGAAACCCAGGTGTTGCATAACCCTATTCCAGATGCGTCTCGTAAAAGAGCAGTGTATCAGAAGATGATCTTGATTCTCCTCACTTGACTTGCACAATGTGCACCACTGTGGACCTAATACCTGACTCGGTTGTCTCTTCTGTAGAGTGTCACAAGTTTGCAATCTGCCCAGAGCAACTATCCAAGAAAAAACCTTTACCTTTTGTGGGATCGGTACTTTCCAGACGTTAGTGAAATAAGCTGAGAAATGATTATTAATATCTGGGAGAAAAGAAGAGTAAAGAAATTTGACAGAAAAAACACCCGATGAATCCCCTAACCACACCCTTGCATCAGCCGAACCCACACTCAAAGGAACTGACTCTAAAATCCCTAAAAGGGTAGTGTACTCTCCCAACTCGACGTCATTCAACCCTCTTCTGAACCTCACATCCCACTGAACAGCCGAATCACCCTGAGTACCAGAGACCGAGTAAAAATGAGCAATTGGTTTATTGATAAACGAAGAAAGTAGAAAAAGGTGAGGAAACCTATCTTTGAAAGACAACTCACCCACCCACCTATCCTCCCAAAACCGCAATAGATTCCCTCCCTTTAGCACCGTACCAATCAAGTGTTGACAAGAAGAATGGGACCGAGAAATAAACTTTCAAGGGCTTCTGAAAGTCGAATTTCTTGCCTCCCTTACATCCCTTCCATTATTCTCAATCTCACTAACGTTTTAAAACTCTAAACCCTGAAGAGTGAGCGCCGCTTCTTCTTCTCTGTTCACGCGGCCTCTCTCATCGCCTTTTACATTGTTCTCCGCCACTTCTCCTTTAGAGTTCCAAACATCTCTTCATTGTTTGGTGTGCTCTCTGCTGATTATCATAGGTCAAAACTCAAAGCTAAAACTCACATTCGTCACCAGCGATTTCACCGATCTTTGCTTCACAATTTACATGATTTCAGAGCATCCAACAGTTTTTTAGCAATTTTTTTGACAGATTTGATGGAAAACATGCTTGAAAATTCTCTTTTTATTATGGGCTGTCCGATTGTTTAACAGATTTATTGTTAATTGGTAGTATATCATCGTATTTCTATGTAATTGTGCTTTTTATAATTATTCTGGATCTATATTCTGAACCAAAATCGAGCTTAAAATGGAGTTTTTGTTTTCGAGCTGTTAACCTAGCAATGGCCGAAAAAGCTCAAATTCGAGCTTGAAAATTTCGAATCGAGCTCGAACTCGATTCGAATTCTCTTACGAATCAAACTCAAGCCGAGATAGAGTCGAACTCGTTAAACATGATAAACGAGCTTTAAACGAACGAGCTCGAGCTATTCGCAAGCTTAATAATTTCAAAATGAGCCGAGCTCGAACCGAGCTCAACCTATATAAATCTTAAATGAGCCGAACTCGAGCCGAATAGCCTCGGCTCGGCTACATCCCTACCTAAATGACTAGCTTTGAAGCCAAGACTTGTTCCCGATGAATAGGAATTTCTAGAATAAGATTCAATAGATGGGCAAAGAGCTCTAATAGCAAAGTCCCAAATATAACATCATATTAGTCCTAGATTCATCCCCATATGGAAAAGCTGGAAAAGGTAAGATTACCAAGAAGAAGGGAACAACAATCGTCAGCTAATCGAAGATGGACATTCAAAAGGAGTTTATATATGTCAGATTCATGTTCCGTAAAAACCGAACCAATACACTTGGATAAGTGCAATTTTATTTCTGTCACCATTCATTTTTATATTTACAATGAAACTCAATTAACATTAATGGATATAAAGGACTTCCAATAACAATGTAGGTATATTCCTAACTCTTCTATCTTCTAGCCAAAAAATGAGCACATAAATATGACAGATCTAACATATGGTTTTCATAAAATAAATTTCCATCAGCATAATTGCTCTCATCATTACTGTACATTCAAGCAATCAACAAGAAAATCCTCGTTCACACATTCAGTTCCAAACCATATCGAAGAGAGTAGAATCTCAGTGTTACCAAAAGATAATGAATAGGAAATAACCTAGAGCAGTTATACATTACCACAACTTAAAACAAAATCTTACAAGAGAGGTCAACTGCGGCAACATAGACTGGCCTTGGCTGCATTTCTTCTGATTCTTCCACTGCCACCATAAAACAATCAATAAAAAGTTGATCAACTACAAGACTTAATACATGGCTACTGTTGTAGGGTCATCTCAACAATCAATCTCAGAAACCCCACATGCAAGGTGAGCATGCGCATATTCATGCAGCTCTTTCCAATAATATCATTAATATATTACTGTATCCAAATCTTTGTACACTATATCAGCACACGCCAATCAATTTATGCATGTGAAATACGCTCTCCCCAATGACAGAAATATTAGAGCCAACCTACTGTCTTCCTTAGCAATGCAAATTGTTGCCACATCGTTCAATGCCTTTACAAATAGATAACATTGCAGCACACAAGTGAACACCAAGAAGTACCATAGATTCAAACCACCAAATATGTCCAAAAAACAAGTATAAAACACTCTGATAATGTAAACCCTGTTTATGCTAGATCAATATTGACAGAACAATATGTACCTTATCAGATCTCATCAAGCCAGAGCAACAGACTGATAACACAGTGACACTTAATGAACATCTAATAAAATGATACAATCCCACACTACCTAGTGGCAAACAAGCATTAAAATGGAGTTAAAGTGATCAGCTATAAAGCTGAACAACTATTCGTGGGAAAGAGATGCAGCGTTGCATCTGCCTTTCAAACGACAAAATGTACCAATGCTACAGAACCATGAAAATTTTTTTCCAGCAAGCAGCACAACAGATTCCTGGGTCCACCAGAACAATTCACACCTCACCCTAACGGAATAACAAACAATTAACTCTGCATATAGACCCAACACTATGAAATTGCACCCTCATTTGTACTGAGCAACACTCGTAACCAGCTCAAATTACATAAAATGAACTGAAATAAAGAGTTGCAAAACGAATGATGCAGCAATTACGTGGTATCTCGAGGTCAACAAAAGACGACATATTTTCTGGGCATGAGTCCGGAAGTGAGTATCTAGCTATAGACTGAGCTGAAAGCCCATTTAGTGTGCCGCAGAGTATGCAGCTCCATGACCATTGATCCTGATCACAGTAGGTATTGTAATAGCCCCAGCAATTCTCGCAGCGCGGTAACAACTCCCCGCCGGACCCGTACACCGGCGGGTTCCCGTTCTCATCCTTCGCGGCGAAAGGCATCAGCGTGATGCCCCACGGCAAGCCGCACTCCTGCTCCCTCGGGTCGGCCGGAAACCGGGTCATAGTCGCCCGAACCGCCATTGCCGATCCGGATTGTCTAGAACTAGTATATCCGTAAAATTGTGAAAAGCGAAATTGAATCCAAGGTAGGGTTTATTCCAGGTTTTAATTGAATAGAGTTGGATTGGATTTTGAAGGGCACGATGGCGCAATATGGTTTATAAAACGACGGCACTTCACAACCTGCAATCGGGAGAGGAGGGCGACCCAAGTCGCCCGTACACATAAGAAGAGCCAATAGTAAATCGCCAACTCGGTGTCAAAATTTTTTTTTTTAAGAACACCCACAACAATAAACATATCTCCCAAATATTTTAGCACTTGACATCTAGTTATGAACCAAAAATTTCACTACTCAAATATTTAAATATTTAATTAATTTTATAAGTTTTATAATAATTTGTATAAAAAAAATATGTGTTGAATAATTGTATTATTTTTGTTATTTTTACAGATTCGATAAAATAAGAATAATTTTGGCTGGAAAAATGATAATGAGATTATTCTTAAACATGTATAAAGTTGATTTAATGTCCACAATATTGAAGAAAAACATGAGATAAAATTATTCCCACAATTAAGCTCAAATTAAGCAACAAAGTGAAAGTGATGCCAATAGAATTATAGTTTTACCAAGCTTGAATATTTTGACCATATTTGTCAAAATCCTTGGTAAACGAATAATAAAATTTACCACAATTCAGAAAAATCAATTATGAACAACATTTGTTTTATGTGGAAAAATCAAATCAGTTGGGAAGATTGCCAAAGATGAAGTGCAAGATGCAATAAATGTTTGAGTCATTCATGAAGAAAAATTGCATCGATTATATGTATAAAATAATATTTTGTTTTCTCTTGTCTCCCCAAATTAACATATAAATAAGAGTGTATTGTGATGAAGGAAAGCATCCCTCATTCTATGAAATAAACTTTGATTTCATAATTTTCTTTCTTTATTTCTTCACTTTAATAAAATTATCATGTTAAGAACATATTTCAAGTTCTTCATTTCTATCATGAGTAGCTAATCTCTCAATGTCGAAATGAAAAGGTGAAGCTCTTGATATGATAATAAAGTAATTATCTTTAGTTACATTATTTAATCTTTATTTATTATTTATGTTATTTTTAGTATCTTTTATTTAGGATTTTTATATCATACTTATTAGTGGGAGTTTTGATTTATTGATACTATATGTTACACTAAATTTTGGTACCACTTAAATATTAGTTTGGTATTAACAACAATGTAAAGTGATTATCTTGATTTATTATATATGAATATTATCATAATATTAAATTTTCGATATCATTTAAATGTTAGTTTGGTATTATCAACTATTTAAAGTGGTTACCTTGATTCGATGTTTACAGAAGATATATAGTTCAATAAATACTTGATAACATTTATAAGCTTTGGTGTATTTAATATATGAATAAGAGAATAATATATGATAATAATATAAATAATGATTGTTTAATATATTGGAACCATTTTACAAGTGGATCCCAATTATATTCATTTATTCTAACTTTATTTAAATATCAATAGTGAATCCTCTAATATCGACTATTTAATTTAAAATTTTGAACGTATAAAAATCATCACTTAAGGCTAAAATATTTTTAAAAAAAAAAAACAAAAAGACATCATATTGCCCTTCTAATTACCTTAATTTTCATGTGGATATGACATTCAGACTCACTGAATTATACTACTTGTGGACAACCTGCTCTTGGGAGTGTAACAATCAAATTGTGGCACTCATCAACAAAGTCTTTAGATATAAAATTAGCCACGATGTGGAAGTATATGTGGACGACATTATGGTCAAAGCAAGAGCATCCTAGGAGCTTATCGCTGATTTGGAAGAAACCTTCTCTACTCTTCAAAATTACCGACTGAAGTTCAATATGAACGAATGCACTTTTGGTATACAAACAGGTAAATTCTTGGAGTGTGTAATTACTCGAAGGGTTATTAAAGCCAATCCGGAGAAAATTCAAGCTCCGGCCACTATAGGATCACCGCGAAATATTAATGAAGTGCAAAAGCCGAGGGGGCGGATTGAGCTGTTCTTTATATTTACTTTCTGGTCGGCTAACATGTCTTTATTTTCTTCAAAATTTTCCGAAAAGCCTCTAATTTTGAATAGAGCCCAAAAAGTGAACAAACTTTCCTTATATGTTTATTTGGTTGTCACATCCTAAGCAGTTAGCTTGGTCTTGGTTCGAATAGAAGGCTCTGATCACTAACCAATATACTTTGTCGGTCATGCTCTGAAGGAATCCGAGCTCAATTACACTACCAAAGACAAGTTGGCTCTAGCTCTTGTCTCGAAAATCGAGGTTGTATTTTATATCACACTTATCATTTTGCTCACCAACAGTACTTTGGGGAGGATTGCCTCTCATCCAGATACTTCCAGAAGATTGATCAAGTGGGTAATTGAAATCAACGAGTACGATGTGAAGTTTGAGCCCCGAATAGCTATTAAGGCCCAAGCATTGGACAATTTCATAGCAGAAACTATTTAAGTGGATGAAGAGGAGCAGTGAAAAATTTATGTAGATTACTCTTCTTTTTCAGTTTGGCAGTGGGGTTGGCATTCTCATGATTTCACCTTTGGGAGAAGAAAAAAATTTAACTATCAAGCTAAATTTTAGAGCGTCGAACAATGAAGCAAAGTACGAAGCCCTCTTACTGGAACTGAATGCCACCCAAAAATATGGGAATTTACTGAGCCATTCTCTACTTGGACTCCCGATTCGTGATTTAGAAAAGTAATAATAAGTTTGAAGTGAAGAATGACAAGACGGTCAAAAATTCCCAAGCCTTCAACTGAGCCCAGAAAAGCATTTTTCGAGCTCATCGTTCTGCACATCTCCTGAACAGAGAATGGGAAAGCATATCAATCGGCAAAAATAGCTAGTTCTGCGGATGTTGTCAACCAAGAGCTAGTCTCTTAGATAGAGAAAATTGAGAAGATTGAGATGTAAATAAATGAAAATGATTGAAGATATGATATCCATCAACATCTGACCCAAGGGACCCTCCTTATTGAGTAAAAAAGAAAATATGACATCAAGAGAAGGACTATCCGTTTTCTCCTTCTACACAATACTTTGTACAAAATTTCTTTCTCTCGACCTCTCTTAAAATATTTATAAGATGACGAGATCGACTGAGTGTTGCGAGAAATCCATGAGGGTTTTTGTCGAAAACATCTGGGCAGCATGGCTCTAGCCCAAAAAGCCCTACTGGCCAGGTTTTTCTGACCTACTATGAAGAAAGATTATATGTCCACGATGAAGAAGTGTCAAATTTGTTAGCGACATGCTAATTTGCAATGGTAACCAGTCAAGCTCATGAAGGATATGGTGTCGTCGTGTCACTTTGATCAATGAGGTTTGGAGATTGTGGGACATTTTCCTATTTCGACTGAGCAAAGAAAGTTTTTGTTGGTAGCAGTCGATTATTTCTCCAAGTGGATAAAAGCCGAGCTAAAAAGAAGTGTTAAGTTTCATCTAAAAAAACATTGTATGTTGATTCGGCATACCAAGAAGATTATCTCGAACATTGGAATGTAGTTCTGTGGGTAAAAAGTACAAGTGTGGTACAGAGAAATTAAGTTCGAGCATGTCTTCACGTCAGTAGCCTACTCGCAGAGAATCTTATGTCATTGACATTAAGATACATAGAGACATAATTCGAGGTATTCTGGATTTGTCAAGAAACCTATATCAACAAGTTTTAGAGAGATATCAGATGAAATATTTTTCACCAAGTGTAGATCTCATTGTGAAAGGTGATAAATTCAATTTTATCCAATACCCAAAGAATGATCTAGAGCAGAAACAAATGAAAAACATTCCTTATGATTATATTGTCGAAAGCTTGATGTATGCTCAAGTTTGCACCAGATCTAATATTGCATTTGTTGTTGAGATGTTGGAAATATATCCAAGTAGTCAAAGTTTAGACCACTAGAAATTTGCGAAGAAAGTAACGAGGCACCTTCAAGGGACCAAAAACTATATACTTATGTTCATACGAGTTAAGAACTTGAAAGTAACTGACTACTCTTATTCAGACTACGTTGATTGCATTGATTCACAAAAATCCACTTCATGATAAATTTTCATGCTCTGATGGAGTTGTATCTTGGAGAAATGCGAAGCAGATATTGAATGTTACTTCCACTATGGAGTTGAGTTCGTATCTTGCTTTGAGGCAATCTCACATGGTGTACAATTGAAGAGTTTCATATCGAGACTTCGAATTGTGGATTTTATATCTAGACCATTAAGAATATACTGTGACAATTCAACTGACGTTTTTATGACTAAAGATAATAAAATTGTTATTCGAAGCAAGCACACTGACATTAAATATTTAGCCATACCAATAAGAAAACATGTTAAAGATAAGACAATGGTTATCGAACACATTAGCACTGAATTGATGATTATCGATCATTTGACTAAAGGCATGCCATTATCGAAATTTAAAGATCATACAAAAAGAATGAGGCTTAGTTCTTTTATGCAGTTTTGTTGTAAGAACGAATTAATGAAACTACGATGTGATATTTTCTCATATTTATTTTGTAAACTTTCATTG
Organism: Primulina huaijiensis; assembly: GCF_012295235.1. Lineage (NCBI taxonomy): Eukaryota > Viridiplantae > Streptophyta > Magnoliopsida > Lamiales > Gesneriaceae > Primulina > Primulina huaijiensis. The sequence goes on along the minus strand of NC_133311.1, from coordinate 14,060,992 downwards.
ATTTGAGAAATAACAATAAAATTGGAGCCCGAATAAATATAAGGTTTATTCATTAAGTTATACATGCTTGAGAAACATAATATATTGTTATACATGAAAAATAATGCTCGTTTTTGGAGGACCTATCATCATTATTCATGTATTTTGTTTTATCTTATTGTGAATGATGAATGTAAGAAAAATTTAAATTTTGACAAATCATGTTGTGGCCCAAATCGAGACAAAAAGAATGCATAATTGAGTCGACGACGACTGCATTCAGAACTCTGGACGAAAGATGCAAGTGTTGTCTCAACTTTAGACTTTTGAGATATTCATGATCATCTATTTTTTGACCACCAGGCTCCCTCATTTACTCATTGATGATATGAGAGTGTCTATAAATACCAGCATTTGAGGTCCCTAAACACACACACCTTAAAAACATCACACCATCTATGGAGGTTTGGAGTACTTAGAAAGCCTCAAACCAAGAAGAAAGCACGGTACTTACAAATCATGATCAATCTTCTCCCGCATATTTGTTTATCATGTTCATTCGAGATTGTAATTAATATTTTACAACCACTGTATACGTATGAGGAGTTATTATGAAACAAAATAATAATAAAAATTTAATATATTATTGTATCGGAATAGAACTAGATTAAAATGGTTCTTGAAAACCCAATCCGATTTAATATTGATGTCCAATTTAGTTCATTTTGAAACTGATTAGATCAATTCCAAATTAAACCAAATTAAACGGACCGGTTCTAGATTAATCCGATCCAATAAGGATTCATTTTCTCCTCAAATTGTTTAGGCAGTACCACTATGTTTTGTGTCCAAAAGTGAACGAACTCAGGCCCAAATTCAGTTGAACTCAGGCCCAATAGTTATTCCTCCTCCAGAATCCACTCCACCATTTTCGATATATACACANATTCTGTGGCACGCCCTTTTACCATATCGAACCTACGGGTCAGTTTTCGGCCTTGTATTGATTTAATTTTCGGTAATAATTTTCTTTGAGCTTGCTGTTAGAATTTTATGTGTATATGAATGGCTAATTTTTTTTCTTTTTTATTGTTTTTCCTGCGGTTAAATATAGTTCTTAGTTTTTCAGCAACAACTGAAGATGATTCTGGAATTGGGTTCCTGTAGTTGTTGATACAGCAGAAAAATCCTGGTTTTAGTCCTTTTTCTTCAAGAAAGAGGATAATAGCTGAAAGTCCGTGTTTAAAATGAAATAGATTTATTTTGATAGCAAACAATGGAAAGTGGAATGTCGGATAGGACCCCAAAAGTATTTTGGTTTTCTATGTCAATGCGTGTGAAAAAGCAGCCAAAATGATTGCTTCACTTGTGAGAGATAAAAGGTGCGAGCGGGGGAAGGTTGTTGGGTCACTTGCTCTTGAGCTCAAGATATGCTGACTGTTGTGATTTTTTGTTTCGGTTCAAATGAAACGATGTAAACAATTAGCATTTTGTTTGGACTTGAAGTAAGATTTAGATGGTCAAGAATGATGTTTATGCATTCAATGGAAATATGAATTCATGTTATTTCTCTTGAATTGGATGTAGAAGAGATTTTACTTTTGTTTGCCTAGTCTGTTTCTTTTTCCTTGCATGATTCGATGATGGTATATGTGGTTCATTGACTTTTGCCCAAATTAATTGAGTCAAGAATAACATAGGTTGGAGAAGCTGTTGATAGTATAAATGGAATCTGGCCAGCTTGAAATTGGTGGTACTGCCAAGAGTTTAGTGGGAGCATATCCTGTGGTTGCCAACCCTTCCATCCCAGTTGCCCAGGAAGAACATTATGGAAGTCCAAAGGTTGCCCCTCAACTGGCATCACCTGCAAAGAAGAGGACGAGCACAGTTGACAGTCATTTTCCAATTGAGAAAAATACACATCCAAGTAATAGCTCATTACTCTTCTGTTTCCATTATTAGTCTATTCTTTATTTTTAATAATGTAATTACAGACATATGTTATATCTGTCATTAGCTTTACCTTTCTTGTTTTATATATTTCTGTCTTTAGAGCAGCAAATATAAAAGGAAGGTCTATGATGGAATATGCTTAAAATTTAAATATAGTAGAGGACCTATCAAAGGTGTAGAATGGAGACCTATCGATGTCGATATGAGGGCTGAAATTGAACAACCATTTCTCGAGGAAGAGGTTAAGAAGGCTATTTTCGACTGTGACAGATGCAAAGCACCGGGGCCTGATGGTTATACATTTGCACTATATCAGGATTGTTGGGAAGTGGTCAAGGGGGAGTTAATGAAGGTTTTCGAGGAATTTTACGAAGGGGGATCATCTACGGAATTACTAATGAATCGTATATATGTTTGATACCAAAAAAACATGACTCACTAAGGGTTAAAGATTTCAGACCCATGAGCCTCACAACGAGCTTATACAAGATAATCGCTAAAGTGTTGGCTACAAGGATGAAAAAAGTTTTGTCACATACTTTGTCCGAATCTCAAAGTGCATTTACGGAAGGAAAACAAATTTTGGATTGTTGTTTGATTGCTAATGAGTGGGTGGAAGAAGGGAGGAAGAAGAAAAAGAAAGGTTGGTTTTTGAAAATTGACTTTGAAAAAGCATATGACAGTGTGGAGTGGGATTTCTTGGACTTCGTGCTAGGCAAAAAGGGATTCGGAGAGAGATGGAGAAGATGGATAAGAGGGTGCGTATCTAATGTTTCGTTTTCCATCATGATCAATGGGAGACCGAGGGGGAAATATAAAGCAAGTAGAGGGCTTAGACAGGGAGATCCGTTGTCACCTTTTTTGTTCAACATGGTAGTTGATGTTTTGGGGAGTTTGATTGATAAAGCAAAAGATGCGAAATTAATAAAAGGGTTCGAGGTGGGCCGAGATAAGGTGGAAGTATCGCATACACAGTTTGCGGACGACACATTGTTTTTCGTTCAAAAAGAGGTACACTTACAATTTTTGGTGCGAATCTTGAAGTTGTTTTGTGATATGTCAGGACTTAGGATCAATTGGGATAATAGTGCATTATTGGGCTTATGTTAGGATGAAGTTGAAGAAGAGGATCTAGCCCAGCGGTTTGGTTGTCGAAGGGATAAATGGCCAATCACTTACTTGGGAGTTCCTTTAGGGGGCAATCCATTGAAAGTGTCTTTTTGGGAACCAATCTTGATCAGGATTACCAAAAAATTGGCAACGTGGAAAAAAGCTTTTTTGTCCAAAAGAGGAAGAGTGATATTGATTGCAGCGGTGTTGAATGCTTTGCCTATATACTTTCTGTTACTTTTCAGGGTACCGAAAGGAGTGGCGGGGAAGATTGAAAAGATAATGAGAGATTTTCTGTGGGATGGAGACGAGGGTGAATCACATTGTCATATGGTAAGGTGGGAACAAGTTTGTAGACCGAAAGAGAAAGGACGATTGGGTATCGGAAATATTTGCTTGAGAAACAAAGCGCTTTTGGGAAAATGGTGGTGGAGGTTTAGCGTTGAACACGAACCGTTGTGGAAAAGAATAATAAGGAGCAAATATGGGCTACAAGAAAATGGTTGGCATGCAGGTTTGGCAATGAATGTGACGTTTAAATGTCCGTGGAAATTTATCTCAAGCACTTACCCGACTTATCACCAACTATTGAGATTAGTGGTTAGAGGGGGACTAAAGTCAGATTTTGGGAGGATATTTGGTGGGGGGATGTAGCTTTCCGGGATTTGTTCCCTTCTTTATTTTGTATAACCTCGGCTCGTAACTTGCAAATATCATATTTTTTCACTTTCGACAATGTGAAATGATTATTCCTGGGATTTGCATTTTCGTCGGCCTCTTCGAGAGGAGGAGGTTGTTCATTTGTCTTCGTTGTTAGGTATTTTAGAAAGGGTTAGGTTGGTAGAAGGGGTTGATGATTTTAGAGTGTGGGAGGGGGATCCGTCTGGTAAGTTCACGGTCAAGTCGTTTTTCCATTCATGCTTCTCCGCTAATAATGGTGTCCAAAATTTCGAATTTTACAACATCATTTGGAAGACTCCTATTCCTTCAAAGATTCAAATTTTCTCTTGGACGACAATTCTTGGTAAGTTACCAACATCAGAGTTGATGCAAAAGAGATGGCCTAACTGTGCTCTTTCTCCCAGTTGGTGTGTGTTGTGTCGTAATGAGCTGGAAACGCAAGATCATTTGCTAATTCACTGTAAGCTTGCTAATGAATTGTGGTCAAGGGCTTTGAATGAATTGAAATTTGTTTGGGTTATACCGAAGACAACAACTGATTTGTTCAATACGGGCCAATAAGTTGGAAAAAGAGGACGAGTTTTTTGGAGGGTGGTGATCCATGGCATATGCTGGGGCATCTGGCTAGAGAGAAATAGAAGAATCTTTCAAGACTTGGAAGACAGTGCAGAAGAGTGTTGGGACAAAATCAAATTCATGATAGTCAAATGGATTGGAATTAATAAAGATTTTCAGAGTTTATCAACACTAGATCTTTTAAGGGACTGGACTTATGTGTATTGCTAATTTAGTGTTTCATATTTGTTCTTAGTGGACCACTAGTCCACTTCTTGTAACTGAAAAACTATTTCATATTAATATAAGTAAGTTTCTTATCAAAAATAAAAAAATTTAAATATAGTTGATCCAATTTCATTTAGAGTGCTTCTTTTTCTTTGGGGTGTATTAATTTGGGTGCAGGTGCGGTGTAATATGCTTCTTGGAATCTTGGAAATAAGGATCAACTATGCAACTTTATCTGCCACTCTTTTGAATTCTGAAAATCTGTATGAGAATAACTTAAAATAATGACTTCATGGCACTTCCGGTGACTGTGGTTGTAACATCATTGTGGTTGTGTCATTGATGACTTCTGATTGATTAAGAGGGCTACAGATTTTTATATATTCCCTATTTTGCCTTAAGTAATTTTTTCTAGCATGTGAGGGAGCAGGCTGAATATCTGACGTCGTATGCGAATGGTTTCTTATGTGTAGAGTGTTGTGTTTTAATGTTGCAACTGAACATACTGTTAAAATGTCATTATTATATTTTCAAACACAATATAAATGAGTGCACATTTTTTGTTTATCCTTTTATTGTAGTAATATTTTGATTGTTATTTTTGTTTATTTAATATGGAAATCTTCTAAAAATGATATTGTGCATACCTGAGTGAATTTCTTGAAATCAACAGGATATTCTTCCAATGCAAGATTCTTCATGTTGGCTTTCTTGAAGAAAATATCCTTAGGAATTTGTCCTTAATGATCTTACCGATCCTTATGTTGAATGTACATATATACTTTGTTATTAGAGTTTAATACTTATCAATGCATTTCAGGTGTCTCAAACTGTTATTTCTTCAAGAGTCGCTTGCAAGAGTATGCTCAGAAAGCAGGTATTCGAACACCAGTTTATGAAACTATCAAGGAAGGTCCTTCTCACGAGCCTTCCTTTAGGTCAACTGTGATTGTGAATGATGTTAGATATGATTCTCTACCTGGTTTTTCCAACCGCAAAGCAGCAGAACAATCAGCTGCCGAAGTTGCACTCATGGAACTTGCCAACTTAGTCGATATGAAATTTGGCATCTCTCAACCAGTGGTAATCATCTTCAATTGATTTGCTATATTTATTAGTTTCTGCTAGTAGATAAAGCGGGGCTAATATGCCCATTTGCTTATTTCTTTAATTAACGCTATTGTGGCTAGACACTGCAGTCACTGCTTCAGCCGTTCCCATCAACCCATTGATTTTTTTGGGTTTATGTTCTTGTTTCATCTCATTCATACCTGTTGGAATTAGTTTGAAATAAAAGGTAGGTCGATTGGATAGCTTGGAAGTGAAAAATCAGTGTGTAGGATGTAGGGAGCTCTTTTAATTATTTTTTATCCCTTATGATGTTATTGAGTGATGAGATTACTAGAGATCGTACAAGAAAGCACTGTTTGAAGATCAAGCTTCATTCTGGTAGGATGTCTTCAGTCAACTCACGTACTTTGTTATTATTATTGACTTATTTCAGAAAAGCAAGATTGAAAATTATATTATGTCGTGCTCCTTGGCCCTTGCTTAACCAGTTCACCCTCTCCTTCTAGAAACACGTTGGCTGCATAATTTGTTCAAAAAATCTTACATGAAGGTGACCATGTGGATATATCCACTTGAATACTGCCACTTTGTTTAATTCAGAATTACTACTTTTCCTTTGCATTACTTTCTACATATAGTGGAGTGTAGTGACTCCAATCTACTATTTCGTGTCACTGTCATATAGGTTGGATCTTCTCCAGAAAAAAAACATAGCTTTTTGAGTTATGAACCAACAATTATATACCTTAATATATGTATTGTAGGTTATACATTACTTTGTGCATCTGAATGTTTTGTTCTTGCAAGAAACTTGTGATGTTTATAATGAAAATCGGATCATTGAACTTGTGAGATGATGCTAAAGAGGTGGCTTACTTGTGCTCTTTGTCCAAATTGGTGTGTGCTATGTCGGGAAGAAGTGGAGACTCAGAACCACATGCTTTATTCATTGTACTTTCGCGAGCTGTCTTTGGTTCAAAGCATTGGAGGAGATGGGTTTGGTATGGGTAGTTCCAAGATCTTCGCACAAGCTATTTGCTGTAGATCTTGGGCGTGAAGTTAGCTGGAGGGGTATAATTTTTTGGACATTGGTAGTTCGTTGTATTTGCAGTTCTGTTTGGTTGGAGCGGAATAGAAGGATTTTTTTACAATCTAGAAGAGTCGGTTGAAGAATGTTGGGACAAGATTAAGACTCGAGCATCTAGCTGGATTGGGAAGCATATAGAATTTAAGTATTTCCCGATCTCAAATTTATTAAGATATTGGAGATATATATGTTGTTAATATAATCGGGGCTTATATTTTTCTTTTTTTCTGTGCGGATCACTTGTCCACTCCTTGTAATTAATAGCTTTTAATTATTTAATATAATATTGTTTCCTAAAAAAATTTTGATCTTTCACAATCATCGGTGATACAGCTGTAATGAATAAAAATGGAATAATTTTCCTCTTCATAATCGATAGTCCTTGAGTATTTTTATTCTCCCCTGTGGTAATTAAAAGGTTTCTTCTAGTAGTTTCATTGGCTCAAAGAATCATTTCAATTGGAACCTAAAAACTTGGACCCGTGTTTTTTATGTCTATTAAAGTAGTGCATTTTATATCTGAAATTTTTGTGTGTACATTCCATCAGGTAATCCCTTGGCACATAGATATCATAATTCATAAATGATTAAATTTCTGAAAAAGATAAGATTGATCAACAAAAGATCACTTTATACCTTAACTCTGATGCTCATTCCTTTCCATTTTAGTTCTCCTGATTGCTAGTCGCAAGGAGTGTGAACTTGATATTTGGTTGTATATTTCAGCATGATACAGGCTTGTGTAAAAACTTGTTGCAAGAATACGCCCAAAAGATGAACTATGCAATCCCGCTGTACGAGTGCCATCTGGATAACCAATCGGGCAAAAAGCCCATGTATTCTTGTGTTCTTGACATTGGGGGTATCAAGTACATCGGGGCTTCTGCAAGCACAAAAAAGGAAGCTGAGATTAAAGTTGCCAGGACTGCCTTGTTAGCCATCAAGTCTACAACTTCTGCCTTTGAAGATGAGGTTGGGTACCACACAGTTCTTCCACATAAAAAGAAAGTGACTGATCTTGGAATCAGCACTCAGGAAACTGCTGCAGCGCTCAAACCAAAGAAAGGGCGTTTCAAGAAGCAGTGGAAGAAGAAACGTGCTATCGAGAAGTGTAACTTTGTTAAAGGTAAGATGGCTGCTGGATTGGAGGCGAATTTGAATTGTCAAACCAGGGTTGAATCTGCTGTAACTGGTGCTGTTAATTCCCAACATATTGTGGTTACAGATAACTTGGAAGTCAACATGGACAGACAGGAAGTACTACAAGTGAGTGTTGCTGATGCTGTTAGCTCCATTGTTGAGACACCTGTCGATTCCCAAATTGAGACTTCTGTTACCCATATAGGGATGCCTGTTGTTTCTGAGATAGAGACTCCTGCTGTTTCCCATGTTGAAACCCCAGTTGGATCAGGTGTAGCCAATGCTGATAGCTTCCAAGAACCAGACTCTGGACTTGCACTCATGGAAACTATGTCTAGTTTTACTCGTCCAGAAACATGCAACAAGAATCTGGAAAAGCCTGTGGTTTCATCTGATGAAGGACTTCGAAAAGACGGAGGATCCGTCGCCATGTATGTGGAACCCTGACATGGGAATCTGTTAAGGATCATGCACTCTTCTTGGGTATGGTTAATTAATCATCTAAATTTATTGCTTTTGTTTCTCTGCACATTGTTTCCAAGAAATTCGGTGATCAAAAGGATATTTTGAGGATTTGTGGATCGATTCAGAGCGGGGATTTGATTCATCTAATATTGGACTGTTTATTGGATACAGGCGATGCTACTGGAAATGACACATTGTAATGTTATGTGATGCAACATAATTTAAATTTCAGATTGTTTCTGCTTCAATAGTAATCCTAAATCTATCTTAAATGCATACCTCACTATATTCTCATACTTGTGATGTATTAGGTTATGATGGGAGTCCAAACCTCACTCACTCTCGAAGCCATGATATTTAACTATGATAGTCCACTTGTCTGTTTGGTCACTTTAGTTCTTGAATCATCAATTTGATGTTGTAATAAATGAAAAAAATAAAATAAAATAAAATCTAAAATCAAATGATGGGAATTTCTACCATACTTAAATCATTCAAGAAATGAAAACGATTTGGGAGCACTAATTTCTTAATATAACACAAGTAAAACATAAAAATGATTTGCTAAATAAAAGAATGCGACATGCAAGAATTTAAGAATGGACTTGGATGTAATAATGCAAAATCGTAAATCATGTATCGTTAAAAATCATTTTAAAGATTAAATAAGTAATTTAACAATTTAATAAATGCATGATTTTTACGTGTACTGATTTTGGGTTCTACAAACACATTTACAGAGCTGTCCGAATACATAAATATCTGAGTTATTTCATAATTGGCTACAATAGCTCAGATAATTAAAGCATCCTCGTGGGGTCGCATACCCTTCTCATATATTAAGGTCCAAATGATGTCAGCAACTTAGTCCAGACCTTTCTCTCCTCAATCTCCAAGTTATTCATCGTCCGAATGCTAGTCTTCCTTGCTCGGTTGGATTCCTCAACAGTAGGTCCTCCAGAAATCATATTTATAACTCCTCGAGGTGGAGGTGGGGAGCTTAAACTAAGGAAATTAGTAAAGGATGTGAGAAGTGTCGGATGAATTTATTGATTAAATTGTCCTTGTGATTTTTGCTCCTTTTCTAGTTGTTGGTTGTGAGTTCCCAACTCTCCACTATTTGAGTAGTTCGATGTGTATTATCCACTGCATGGTAGTTGAAGGACATGGCTTAGTGTGTGGTTTAATTGGTTAAAATCGGTTGCCAAAGTGTGGGCAATACTTTAATTTTGACCCAAACAGAGAGCATCCACAGTTTATCATAATGTTTGCCATGCTAGAGAATCGGTATCAAATCAAAGAAAAGAACATGCAGATGCTAATTAAACGGCTAGATAGCATGAAAAACATCCGACATTCATGGAGCCAATGCTGCCTCCTCTGACGCTAAAGATAGTACTGTTTTGCAACTGAACTTGACGAGAAACAAGCAAATTCACCGACATGCATGCTTGACACTTTTAATACAAATCACTCTCCCTGTGAGTGTGAACAACGCAATCGGAAGTCGGGTAAGAAACACAGGCCAGCAAGTATCCTGCCTCAATCTGATCATCATCAAGAAATGAGCCATCAGATTGGTCAACATGACCCGACACCATTTTCCCCGCACATGTGGAGCATGCACCAGATCTACAGGAATATGGAAGTTCGAGTCCTGCACTTTCGGCCGAGTCAAGGAGGTAGGCATCATCAGGGGCCTCAAACTCAGTTTCCGTGCCATCTGGGCCGATGAATTTTATCTTGTAAGTGGCCATGGCAGTTGCTCGATAACCAGAATGGGATTTCAGGCCGAAGGTTTTCCTGATTGATTTAACGGACCCTAAAGAGGATGGGATCTTCACGAATGAACTTCTCATGTTTTTGGTTGGAGGAAAGCCTCTGATCATGCAGTTGATCGGAACCTTGGAAGTAGCCATGTTCTCCTGAAAAAAAATAAAGATGTCTCAGTTTAAGATTGTACACGTAGTGACCTGTAAAAACAATATGATAAAAAATGAAGGTCGAAAGACAGCAAAAACCATGCATGGTCAGGGAAAACGACCTAATAAGAAATGACCAAGATCTTTCTGCCCGAAAGCAAAGTCTATTCGAATCTCAAAGTAAACATCGAACACAGATATATGTTGCATGACTGAGGCAAATTATTGTTGACACAAACATTTGAAGTCACAACCAAGGGGGGAACATGACATCGTAGATGCAAGATCGCTGCCTGGGTACGTTCTCCCTGAGAAAATTCCAAAGAGCTATGTAAACTCAACTTTCGTTTGAAACACAAATAGTTTTAAATCACAGGCATAGAGGAATATCCAAAAGAAGTTAATCTTTTAAAATGTTGCTGATTTACATCACGGATTATATTTTCGCGATCTGTTATCTTTCACATGGGTCGTGAATGAAATTTGGTCGCGCAAGATCACACCTTTCAAACAAGAAACACCACTCACCAAAATCTTTTCAAGAAATGAATACCAAACACTCAAGTTTGTAAATACGCATCAAACAAACAGTCACATGATCATAATGATAGTTCTTCTGCCTGCATTAAGCTTACAATGAAAGGAATCCCACAAATAACACAAGGAATTAAAAACAAATGAGTAAATCACACACTATCAAATAAACAAAAAAATAACACCTCGACTCTTCTCTTTTTAAAAAATTATGAATTGATCTAGGATTGAATCCTCACAGAACTTGAAGAATATCCAATCTTGATCTACATGGTTTGGTATATGCATGGAAGACGTGTGCCAACATGTAATTAAAATCAATTTTATTGTTAAAGATTTTCGAGATATATATGCGTATATTTGACAAAGTAATTATAAATTTTTATAAAGATAATAGTCATTTAGTTACATTATTCTCATGGAAATAATTAAAATTGAATAAAAATACGTAATTATATGATTATAATTGATTCAAGGAAATATACTGAACTAAAATTATAACACTACAATATATATAAGAGTAAAATTGACATTTTACCAATGTAATATATTAAAATTATTTTTTATATTGAAATTTCGATAAGTTTGTAGAAAATTGTTGGAAGTTTACAAAATATAAAGAAAATTAAAATAATTATAGGTTAGTTTTGAAAATACGACTTGAATATGCTAAATTTGATTTTCACAAGATCGTCTTGTTTTATTAAATTGATAATTATAATTAAACATATTTATAATCTGAATCGGTAATTAATGAATTTTTTAATGTTGAAAAGTGGATAAACTATTATGGCTATGTATAATTTATAAATTTATTAAAATATATTTTTATTTTATTTTTTTATTAAATTAAAAAAATATAATTTTCCAATATTTTTGTAGTTATAACAATAATAATATGAGTGAATATCATTTTAGTGCAAGAACTATTGATAAATTTGTACATGACTATTGTAAATGAATTAATTGATACATAAACTCTTTATAATTCGCAAATTGATACATGATCAAGCTGAAAAAAATAATTTTATTATGAACCTAAATTGCGTTTAATTCCAATTACTATTAATAAATTCAATTAGATACAATCTTTTATTTTTAAGATTATTTAATTTATTTTATTGATTAATTTAAAAAAAATATGTCTGATAAATAATTATCAACTCAAATTTACAATTAATTTTTTTATATTGAAAAAATATATATTAAATAAATAAATGTCATCAGATACTGCATGTATTGTTTTTGGACGATCGAAACAAATATAATAATCATTTTATTTTTTTAAAATATAGTATTTATCCATTGGAATTTGCAATGCTCAAAATAAAAAATATAGATCATGAAAATACAAAATGTTATGTAGAAAAACCTATGGCGTGTGATGGCCGAAACACCGATACGACAACGCATGAAATCTCATTCATTCCCGATTTACTCAATTCCAATGGCGGAAAGTTTTCGTATTGATTTAGACATTTATGATAAGTTTTGTGGCTCTTCGACTTATACTTTAAATTATATTTAAACTAAGTTTTGTGGCGTCTTTAGATGAAATATATGTATTCACCTCAATCGATTCCATATTTACGATTTACAAGTAATTTCTCATCTCATATTCGATTTAATGAGTCAGTAAAACCATTTTGGTGAATTGGGATGAAGTTCTTATTCCATGCAGATTCAGATTGCAATTTTTTTTTTCAGTAGATCTGCTTTATTTGGATTTATAGTTTGTTTAAATTTCATATTTTCCTAAAAAAATTCAAATTTTAAAAAGATATATTTTGTTTTTAATATATACACACACACTACACACCTTATACGTCAACTTCCTTCTAGCCATTTTCTTGTTCCTCGAAGCTCGAGCTCGATTCTAGCTCTATTGTAGTACCTAGGAGCTCAATTGAAGGTATCCCCAAAGCCTAGATTTTCGGATTTATACATGGAATTGGATTATTGGTCTAATATTTGATATTTGTTGTCGTGGTGGTGGTGGTTAGTTTAAAGAATTTTGCAAATCGGAGGTAAATTAAGAAAATAAAGATTATTTTCGAATTTTAGTCATATATTTGATTAAATTCTAAGAAGGTTTTGATTGGAACCATGAGTTGGTGTTTCAATTAAAGTTGTATAGCTATGTTTTATCTTCGAAATGACACCAATTTTTTTTAAAATCTATTTAGAATTGGGAGAGTTATGTTTATTTTTCTTAAGCTACTCAGCAGCTGGAATTTTTTCGCAAACTAAATGAATCCATTGTATTCGATTAAATTTTAAGAGTAAAGAAATGGAGATTTTGAATTTGGTTTCAACTAAAAAAGACTTAGATAATCAAGTTATCTGTCATTTCCAATTGACGAAACTCGATTTGAGTAAGAAATAAGTGAGATATTAATTTTAATTAGGAAAGGCGATTCCGTAATATTTCTGACCAGGGACAGGCCCTATCACAAGAATATTTTTTTGATTAGGACGGTAGCTCTGAAAAGACAAATTGCCTATCTTTTCTTTTATCTTGGGAGAAATACGATCGGAAGGAGCTAATTCAAACCCCTCCGGTAAAATAAGAACAACCCCTACATTCAAACCCCCCCTTTCTTACCATTAGCAAGAACTCGTTTCACTTGCTTATCATAAGGAATTCGAACAACTGCTTCAAATACAGTATCAAGAAGTACCGCTTGTGGATCCTCAATATCCACCAGCTTATTAGCTAAATGGCAATTTTTATATTGTTAAGTGTCGAAAATCTGTATCAAAACCTACTGTAACTCATGGTTTTTGTTGTGGTCAGTATTGGCCTAACTAAATGATTGAATCTCATTTCGATGTCTTCAGATAAAATGTGGAAAATCGAGTTAGAAATTCATTCATTTATGATATGTAGATTTTGCATAAGTATGAGATGAGTTATAACTTTAAAATCGAGTCTAGGTACAAGGTGAAAAATGGTAAACTTGTTAATGAATAAGAGTCGAGTTAAATGTTGAGCTAAATAATCCAACTTTGAATATTTGGAAACTTTGATGAATGATTTGAGTTGTTATTGACGATTTATGAATTTAATCAGCTTTATGGTTATTCAAATGGATTAGGCCGAAATCTTAGAAGTTCAAGTTGATCATTGGACAGTTGACTTGGTGTGTGTATGTTACAATTCGGTATATGACATTTAGGTTAGGGCATGATATTATGACATATATTTGAGTTTAATCGTTCTTGTTAATCATTATAGTTGTTCACGGCACTTGTTTTATATCTCGGGATCATGATGTGACTGATAGACCTAACACCAGAGACTGTAGATTCGATTGAGTAATCCCGCCTATTAGTGCAGCCATTCGGAGTGAGCGCTATAATTCAGCCATCTAGTTCTATTATGTTGTGTCATCATGTTATACCGTGAAAGATGTGTGAAAACTGAGTCGTGGGTGTTTGTATTATCATCACAACGTGTGGTATATTATCGTTGGTGTTAGTATTAGCATCACGGCATACATGACAGAGCAGTTTAGTTGCATGTAGATGTATCTCCCATGTACGTTTTTGCTCAAGTAGTACTCATGTTGTTATCGTATCGTTTATTAGCTCCTGCTACCCGTCATTATTGAGCTCAATTTCACGCATTGCATAATTTATTTTATATATGTTTATGTATAATTTATGTTTATTCTTGTTGTTTTTTAATTGTTTCATTACTATAATTCTAACATTAGTTGTTTATTGGGGGCTACTATGTCTGTTTTTGGGCATCATAGCAGGTCACCCGAGTAGTTTTGTAGCACAAGGAGAGGGTCTACTAGTGGAACTCGTGATTGAGGTTGGGTTGCATTGGTTACGTCGGTTTGGAATCTCCCAGTTAGTATATATATTTTGAGTTTGTTTTAAGTTTATATAAGATTTTATTTCCTAAGGATATCTGATTATTATTTCTTGTTTGGAGTTAGTTCATGTTGATTTTGACTTTTGTCGGCTTATTTGAACTACTATTTATGGATTGTTGGATTCTGTCTAGCCGATACTTGCATGTGATTGTTTATGAATTTAGAATCATCGTCCTTGAGTCATTTTTGAATTACACGTATTTTAATTTTTTATATGTCATATTTATGGACTGTCATGTAGAATTTTTTTTATTTATAGACCCTAATGTTCATTTTAAAATATTTAAAATCATTTTCAGCTAAAATTTTATTTTAATGAATATTATTTGATAATTAAATTGTAACTATAATAATTGAGCATCACATATGCCTTGTCTTCATTTATTTGATATAATTTATCTATGTTTTTGGTTAAAATATTATATAGCGTGATGTGTTACATTTGCAATATATTTTCTCATAATAAAAATTTATATCAAACAACTATGATATTTATTTTAGTCGGCCCAAGCAAAAAATCTTGGTTTTATCATTGACGACGACGCATAAAAAAACTCACTCATTCTCAATCTATAAATTTTATGATAATCATATTCTCGAATTCCAATAAATCAATATCAAATTTTGAAAAAAAAAATTGGTCATTATTTTTATTTCGATCGTCCAAAAATAATATATTTGTGTTCTTTTGATGTATATTTTTTTATTATATTTTTATAAATATGATAAAAAAATTTAGTTTTATATTTGAATTAATAATTATTTATCAAAATATAATTTTTTAAAAATTAATCAATAAAACAAGTTAAATAATCTAAAAAATAAAAATGTGTACCAATCTGAATGTATAAAAAAAAACCTAATAAACTATTTCACAAGTCAATTTTGTGATATATCTCCGACCCAATCTGATCATTAAAAAAATTATTTTTATGTCAAAAATATTATTTTCATTATATATATAAACTGTGTTGACGTGTCTCATGGATGAATATCTGTACTTGAATTTATTAACGGTAACAGGTAATGGAACTTAGAAGTAATCAAGTTAAAGGTAAAATAAATTTTTTTTAAATTTCATCATATATCAATTTATAGTTTATGTACCAAATAAGATATTTACAATAGTTCATGTATCAATTTATTAATAATTCATATACCAAAACAAATTTTATTCATAATAATTTAGATATCCAAATCAAATCAAATTATAATCTAAAGTAGAAAATAAAAATGAAAAAATCGGAGTCATGCATGTAGAACGAGTTGGTATCTCAGGTTGAACGATTCTCCATATCCCTTTCGTCCAAGAAGACAAATGGAAGCCCATGTTTAATATAGAACTCCCGAAGTGAAACATTATGTCGTTATCTTTTAGAAAAACACATTCATTCATCTAAGGGCCAAATATAAAATATAAAGTTTCCGTAAAGATTAAAAATAAGCTTTTTCATCCACTTAAAATCACCTAAATCAGGTCCCTAGTATTACTTCTCTTAACCATAAAAGAAAATGACACCTTCTTGCCCACATTTCGACCTGTCTTCTTGCCCACATCTTCATGGTAAAATACTAAATGAGTAAAGTAGAGTTTGTTGTCTCAAAACAAAACAAAACAAAACAATCTCCATAATCCATACTTCCAAATTTCAACTTGAATACAAGAAAACTCATCTGATCTTCCAAATTAAACAAGAATATCACCTCAGAATACGCGTTGTGGCTTCCCCATCGTGCTCTTCAAGTACAAGCACCTCACCTGATTGACAACAAAACGACCCTTTAGCAACCTTGGAAATTATAAGGTAAAATAACCATATATATGACACATTTAGGGTAAAATATTTTCAAGCTTCAACAATATTTTAGAGATATGGTACATCTAAAAAAATTTATTCCATCACCATCAGCAAACATTATAGCTAATGTTAAGCAAGATATATTTAGATGGCTAAAATATAATGGAAGTTTTTGACTCACATTTTGCCAGTTTTTCTTCAAAAGAGAAACTAGGAAGTTGACACTCATTTGCACATTTTGGAAAATTTGTTTCTCTTCCATGTCACAATTTCCAACAGCAACTCCCATGCAAAGCACCTTCTTCAATTGGAATTTGACGGTAGCCTTGGTCTCATTCACCTTGGATTCTAGAGATTCTTGGTGGGACACAAGGGTGGGAAACTTGCCTGCATTTTCATACAAGGCGACTTGAAATTTGACTCAATTTTATGGCAAAGGTTATCTCCATTGGTCACAAAGACGTTGACAAAATATGATAATCATCATCATCATTCAGAAGATGATTCTTACCTACTGCTACGCATAATCGAGTACAATCCCAGCAGGGTCAATTTCACTAACCTGCCTTGTTAAGACCAGGGCCCAAGAGACGGGGAATTTGCTTGATAACAGCTTCTGAGGCCAAAAAAGCATGGTACTTTTTTGCGAGCTTCTTGACCAATTTCTTGTTTTTGTTCAATTTCTTCAGAGCCTCCACATCCATTGATTCCAAACCAATTTTCTCGGCCTGCAAATAAATATGGGGTTACGTGAAATGAACAAGATTGCCATAGAGAAAACGTGAAAATTTTTACATCCTTAGCAAGTTAAATTGTATACCTCTTCCACATGCTGAGCATCTCCAAGCATACAGACTTTCATTTTGGGTCTTGGGATGTGAGGCAATTTTACAGAACCACTGAATCGCTTGTCCTTCTGAGGATCATAGTTCTTCAATCCAATCTGAAGCTCAATTGTCTCAGTAAAGTTGCGCTTTTTCTCCTTAACATCACTTGTTATCTGAGAAATGGCTTCCCTCACAGCATCACTTTGAAGTTTACTGCAAAAGCATTACAATCAAACCACATAAGCGTTCACATATAGATGTGCCAATAATCTCTGTATGAACCTTTAACACTTCATTTCAGTCTTGAAATAAAATCCCTTTTGTTTTCACAATTACAACTATAAACAAGGGCAAACCGCGAACCAAGGATTTGCCAAGGGTTAACAATAAGCAAGCATGTATACCACCCGAGTAAAAATTCAAATTCAAATCAAAAGTTTCACCCAGAGCCCAACGACCATCCCCCCAAGAAAAAGGTAGAATCTTGGCACCATAGGTAAAAAGAGCAGCATAAATTTAAACGAAACAATCAAAGAGATACAATATCTCATATCCTTCAGACCACATCCAACACCATAAATGATTTGGTCAATTCAAGAAATACATATAACCGGAGAAATTTCTCAATCAGAATGCCAAAAACTCATGGAGATGAAACATAAAACATAACAAAGGATGAAAATATTTGCCTACGAACAACATATCCAAGCATATCCTCATACATTGCATCACTTAAATCCTCTTAAAACTATTAAATGGGAAATACCAAGTATAGGAGGATTGATTAGGAATCATACTCGATGTTACATAGAAGCAAGAGGAACCGAACCCATTACACTTCGCTATCAAAATAAACGAAAACTACAGATAAAACAATTCAACAAACCTCATGATTCAAGAACTTCAACTCCTCCGAATCAAGGTCTGCTGCGTATCAGCAAACCAATTCCACAAATTAAAAAACATCAAAATCAATATCCCTTCAATGAATTAACAAACCAAGTACCTCTACAACAATATATACGCGCCTGAAGAAAGATTGTAAATGGTGGAAGGAGGTACCTGAGCAGGGAACCAAGATAGTGTGCTACAGGAAACAAAATGGAAACTGCAGAACATATAAATGTGAAGCGACAAAACCCTAGAGCATGTCAATTTGGGCCACACGATTACAGCCCATATGATTATTAAGCGGCCCACTAAATCTCGGGCTATCGAAATCAAATTTTTTGGAGCCCTTTTCAAAACAAAAAAAAAATCACGAAAGAAAGAAAGAAAATGACCAGAATTGTAATTGGAACATATTCAATATTTTTAGGTGCGGTTGGTTCGGACCATGAAATTATTGAATGATTAGTAAATAAATGATAAAAGAAACGATTGATAGGGAAATGTAAACCAAACCTTAAAGAATAGACTATTAATACCTAGGTTGTGGAAGAGTTTATTTACCTAACTTTAAGCACACACAATTACATATACGAGACATAGCGTGGTTTAGTTAAAAACAAACCAAACATGGGACAAAACCCAAAATAACTTACAATCTCACATTATTACTCAAACATAGGGATGACAATGGGACGGGGCGGGGGCGGGTTTGTCATCCCCATCCCCGTCCCCTAATTATTTCCCCGCTCCCATCCCCGCACCCATCCCCGGATCTATCTAATCGGGGAATCCCCGTCCCCGAACCCGCGGGGATAAAATCCCCGTCCCCGTCCCCGAACCCGTTTGAAATACCCGAATTTTTAAAATAATATATANAAAATTGCCATCCCTACTCAAACAAAACACAACCTTAAAAAATACTTGCACGAGTCTCATATATAGACACATACATGTATATTTTTTAAGAAGCAAAAAAATTTTTTTAGTATAACATCTATAAATTAATAATATCCGTAAAATAGCATTTTTTCTTAATCACGATTTGGTTCAAATTAATAAATTAATAATTTCGATAAATTAATAAGATAATAATTTTTCAAATGTTCCTTATATAAATTTATGATCTCGTCGATATCATAAATTAATTAATAATCAATAATTGTTTAACGTTACAAGCGTTACAAGGGCGATTTAATAAAATATGAAATAGGTTGGTGAGATTTATTTGGTTAGTCAATAAAATGAATATTATTTTGTTACTAAACATATGTCACTCTTTTACGATCCACTTAGTCAATCAGATCAAATGTCGTAACGTCAGAAATTTGACATACGAGAACTTCCTAGGAGGTCACACATCTTAGCACTACTCTCATTCATGGACGCTTAACCCAACAAAATTGAATATGATATGATGCTTGTGTCATATTGATTACAATCTATCATAATTTGGCCGACAATAGGAAAATGATAAGATTGATATCTAAAAGATACGAGGCAACACAAACATATAGACACACACTTTCCCAAACTCATTGGTCTAACAACTCGACCCATTAGTATCCAAGTATGTGTACTTTGCATTGCCACAAGTATAAAGAAATAAATTTGTACTTTGACTGATAGCTATAACTTTTATTAAAACGGTAAGCGCTCAGCCCTACAAAGTTTGAAATTTTTTTCTCATCAAATTCATCCGTCCGCCTAAACACAATTTCAAAAAAAAAAAGGTTTGAAAAATTCTCCCATAATTATAGAAAAGTCAAACACCAGTTATGGAGTTCAATACAATGTTATTATTAGGGGGTGATATATCATACCATACCGTACCGAAAATCATATATCGTATATCGTACTGAAAATTACGGTATAAGCAAATTCATACCGATATCATACCGAAAATTTCGGTATACTGATTTTCGGTATGCCGAAAATTTCGGTACATATAACTAGCATATCGATTATATCGAAATTAAACGGTATACCGAGATTTCGGTACGGTATCGATATATACCGTTTTATACCGAAAAAACCCTACATTTTAAATTTTTTATAAATTTATTGTTTTAAAATGTTATATATTTTAAAAATTTTGTATATTTTTTCGGTATTTCGGTATATACCGAAATTTTCAAATTACATACCGTTACCGTATCGAAAAATTCGGTATTGTTACCGTACCGTACCGTACCGTACCGAAATCTTCGGTATACCGAAAATTCGGTAAATTCTATATTTTTTGGTACGGTAATCTCGGTATACCTAAAATTCGGTATTTTTTCCCACCCCTTGTTATTATAATTTGACTGATGATCAAACCAGTCTATCTTAAAATAGTAGTTCAAGCGGTCAAACTGGTTTGAACATGCGGTCAGACTGGAACAATGTTATATTATATTAAATAATAGTATATTTCTAAAAATATTAAATGTGTATAGAAATAATAAAAAATATTTATTAAGGTTCAAAAAATAAAATAAACTCTAATACTGTCAAAATAATATTTTAACAAAAATCCAAATAATTATATATAAGACAAAAACATTAATTTTTAAAAAAATTATCGACCGCTGTCCAACTTCTTTTCAACCGATTCACTGGTTTTTGACCGATAAAACAATTGCTAATTTTTGGATTAGACCCGACTGTACTCGGTTGTCAGTTGAACCGGACAGTCCGATCAGATTATGAAAACACAGGTTCAATAAACATTATTGAGAAATTTTCCTATTAAGCTTTTGGAAGAAGTTTTCATGTGCGAACTTTATGTTGGAAAATTTTTTGAGTCGTCAAAATATATCAGATTCTTAAACAGGCCGCATGTTGTGCCAAGGCGGGGCAAGGCAAAATAGGCCACCAGTTTTTTAATAAATAAATTTTAATTTTTTCTTTATTTTTTTTTGAATTGTTACATAAAATGTTTATTTTTAAATTATGTTTTTTCCATAAATTTGAAACTAATATTTGATATAATTTTAATGTCTTACATTATTAATATTATCATAAATAAAATTTTCTTTACATTATTCATATTATTTTGACATGTGATTTTTTATACAAAAAATATAATTGTTGAAATCAAAATTTTACGTGACTGACTTATTGTAACATTTATTATTTGTTATTATGTAATATTGTTAATATCATTGTTTTAAATCTCACTTAACAGTGTTATTTCCGTATTTTTGTTAAAAAATTTGGCGGGTTAACCCACCTAGCCTACAACCCGCGGTAGGACGGGTGGAAAATTTTCCAACCCACCAGATTGGCGGACCATGGCGGGACGAGGTAGTACGTCAGTCCGTTTAACAGTTTCATGCACACACACACACACACACACACATATATATATATATAGTTTCAAACACAGCAAGGACAAGAGTTATAGACCCATTCAACCAAGACCAGAAAGGGCTAGGATTATGACTTATAATCTGATGATCGGGTAGACTGAGATCAAATTTAAGACTTCTACAATGACGCCAATGCCTTTGCAGCACTATGGTTGTACAGATTTCCCTCTCAATCTCATTTATTCACCCGTATCAAAATATCAGATGATCAAGCAAAAAACTACAAACCACAACACAATTATAGTAAAAGGTTTCGAATAAATAAGGTAACAATTATTGAACATCCCAGATTCAATTAAGCCAGAATGCATGCTACTTCATTCTGATGGCCTTTGTCCCAAGACTGGAATATCCTCGTACCGTTTCTGCAACAGAGAAGTGCAAAAAGTTGAGATGAGCAGATTGTGGAATTTTAAAGGGAAAATTAACAGTTTATTGGTAAACAAACAATAACATGGAGAGACAAAACAATACAATGGAGAGAAGGAACAAGGTAGAATGTGATGACTTTTTTTCTCCGCTTTCTGTACAGATGATACTGAAAATAGTGTCGATCAAGAATGCCCATCAACTTCATAAAAATGCCACGATCCACGAGTATTACTTTGGCCAGTGATGAGGAATGATGGAAACATGGTTATTTAACTTTTTAATAACCTGTTTGGGAGTCTCGTTTCTTTGTTTTACAAAAAAACATACAGGTAGTTAAATTTGCAAGCACCTGTTTATGGGGAAACAATTAGCAGAAACAGTCCACCAACAGAAAACAAGGTCCTCCCTGTTTCTATTTTTTAGCCTATTTCTATTTATTGTTTCTCCAAAAAAATACCATTTCTACCCTTCACATTTCATCAAATTTTACCCTTTTTTTTTATCAATTTTATTTATTTTACATCTGTTTTTTTACTTTTAATATTATATGTTTAGTTATTTTAATAATTTTTACAACAAAACTACTAATGTTTAAATGCATTATTACTTATTTTTATTTAATCTAAAAAGTAGCAAAAATAAAAAACAAAGTATTATTTAATTATATCATCTTCAGGCATTTCATGAATCAAAAACTGATTTTGATTGTCATCCCAACCAGACCAGTCATTCTATTTATAGTGAAAAAATTTTGGACTCCCCAACAGACACTTGTTTACTTGTATATCGAAAACTAAAAATCATTTCTTCAATAAGCAGAAACATGAAACACAGCAAAAGGCAAAAACAGGCCCCCAAACGTGCCCAATATTGATTAAAAATGAATCCAAAAATTTAAGGTAGTCATTGGTTAATTGGTTTATATAAATCCTTGACGGATGAAACCAAAACTGCTCTGACACCTAACATAGGGTATGCAAGGTTCCTTAACCAACCATAGATTCGTTTGATAATACTTAGCCTTAAAAAAAAAGTTCACAAGATGTTCTATTTTTCCACAGTCTATCGGGTTTGAGAAGAACTTTCACAATAGATAGAAGATTGTTTGCATAGAAAGACATAAATGGATTCATATAATACCTGCTTTGTTAAATGATGAACTTTATCCATCAATTCTACTTGGGAGTTTGGTACATGATGGGATTCTATATTTTTTAATCATAGTCGTTATAAGTGAGCGGCTGGCTGCGCCTGTCGAATTTTAATGAAGAATCTACTCCATTAGATAAGCTCTTAAGGCACATTAATCTAAAACCTAAAAAATATTTGCCAACAGTTGGTACACAAGTGGTGTTGGCCCTGACTTGGAAGGTGCTTGCTAATCTCTTGTTCCATGGTATAAAATGTTTATGTATGTGTATATATATTTAAGTGTGCACTTGTACGCATATATATATGTCAGGAATATCTTATAATTAGTTTACTAGTTCACTAATTTGGAAGTAATTGGGTATTTTCCCACAAATTTAATGTAATGTACGTACTATGATTTAATATGTATCTAGTTTGTTATCAACTTCTTTATTATCTACCTTGTTTCTCTTGAGTTTCTTAGTACGATAGACAAAATTTCCAGCTATATACATATGTATATACCGGATAATTATTGCAAAATGACTTATTCTTATACATATGATAATTTTAGACATTTAAGTATGAAAATCATTTAGGTATTGTTTTCATTGTTTGAATATTAGTCAGTATATTTTATGTTATTTTGGGTGATAAATTTATTTTAGAACGTATTAATAAATTTCTGTGTTCACAATGTATTACATAAATGTTAGAAAATTACTAAAATAAATATTGGGAAATGATAATGAATATTTGTGGTATCTTTTATTAACTCTTACGTAGTTATAATAAAAACTAAATGATATTCACATAGCATTTTAATATAAAATATATTATTTGATTATTCATTTATCTATTCAATTAGGTATCCAAGAATATGTACGGATACATATAGACAACAATAACATTTATCCATTCATTAGGAAAAAAAATTATACAGTTATTTATTTATTTATTTTTAACTATGGATATTTATGTACTGTACATATATTCAGAAAATAATACCGATAACATCTATATGCAGAAGTTTAAATCTTAATTATTAATATATTTTCAACTTATTCTTCTAATTAGGTACTTGAGATTTTAGGGATGTTACATGTAGCCACAGCCATTCAACTGACAGAGTAACAGACCAGAAGGTAAGGCAAGACGGAGTCATTTAACAACTAATCCTGGCATTCTCTAAAATCTATCAGAAGACTTCACAAATGCAACCACTTATAGCCAGAATTATATTTCCTCAATACGCCCTCATCCAGTGTTTTTGGGGATAGTATTGTTCATCCTAACTTCTAATTACTATATCAACCCAACTACTAATCACATTCCAGGAAACAACCTCATTTCCTCCATGTAACTCTCACATAGTCCCTTCTGAAACTTCTCAACTAAAGCCCAATTGTTAGATAACCACAGAACAATCTAAGTCACAGAACAAATGACATAGCAAGTACAAGCACCTACAAAAAACAAACAATTCATAACCAGAGTAAAAAAAATGGAATTTTCTATTGACAATTAATAGAAGATGACTTGAAATGGATTACTTCAACAAGAGCAGGCATATCAGAAATAAGAAAAAATTAGCATCTCATGGTTCTTTATCATTTCCTCGTCGATGCTTTTAAGATCTTTTACTGGAGGGAAAAGTGTGATAAATTTGGTGATATGCTTCAGGCAACACCAAAATGATTGACACCATTTCAATGCATTGATGCTTGTTCGCCATTTTGGCGCTCAACTATATATTTACCAACAAAAAATATCACAAATACCAAATGTTGCGAACAAAGAAGCACCAAAAATGTGATTTTGATGTTCTCAGACGCAGGATAGCAATTTAAATAAGCTAAAAATGCCTTAATCATAAGAAACGATAATTAATTACATACCCCGACATTGTTATGCTCCCAGAGTCTACGAATGCCATAGTCAACAGCCTGCAAATTTCCAAATAGAAAAACATATCAAACATAGAAGTAAATACAACCTAATCCGAAAATTAAACCAAATACCAAACAATCCAAAGCATAGTTTAACATCAACACGGATCCAGAATTTTAAATCGACAAAATAATCGATTAAATCCATTCAAAAGTATTCAGATCCAAACTTAATCAAGTCATTTCAACCATGTTTACAGAAAAATGCACAAATGTACACTCAAAATTAGACGAATAAAGATACGGACTCGTTCACCGAGAAAAGCGCCGGCGACGACGAAGGTCACGTAGATAGGAGTACGCCGCATAACCATCCTGTAGAGTCCTTCCCACATGCCGCCGCCGCTACGTCTAGCCGCCGATTCCATTTCCTCCCAGTTTTCAAAGAAAAAAACTAAAAAAATAATTCTTCTGGTATTTTGCTCAGAAATTAGAGAAATGGGTAAATATCAGTCGATCCGGTATATGTAGCTCTGCTTCATGTTTCATTGCATTGGACTTTACCCAATTTATTGGGCCTAAAGATTGAGCTGGTCCACCAACTATATTGGGCCTAACTATTCAATTCCTAATGAGATGTTAATTTTAGAGGGCTCAAATCAGTTACCATGAAAATTACGTTTTTTGTTCCACCACACTTGTTGGATTATATATATATATGTGTGTGTGTGTTATCCTTTATAGAAGAGTAAGAATAATTGGTTAAAAGGTTATCTCTCGCACGTCGGCACAGGGGTGCAAATCATGTGCCTGATTTGAACTGGAAAAAGCTTGACTTGTGTCGAGTCGTGTGAACACGACTTATGTGCGTTGAATGTCGGACCGATCAAGGCAAAAATCTTCTAGCTAGTCTATGCCACTTTTTACAATTTTTTTCACAGAAGAGACCTTTCACTTGGCTTGAATGTTGGTGCTCCATCGGCCTGTTGGTGCTTCAGCTGCCCTATTGATGGCCTTTCGTATGGCTGTTTAGGTATTCTTTTGTTCGCTAGTGTGGTGATTTGTGCAACATTACTGCGGGTCTGCACGTTGTATAATGAGAAACAGATGTCCGGTTAAATCATCGAAGCATATATCGGAGGAGAAAAACATGTTTTAAGAAAACTGTACTTGCTACAGCCCTATGTTTGATTTTTTTTTACATATACGATACTCATATTGTACAGCTTTGCCTTTACGAACTTGCTTCAATCATTCTGTTAGTTGTATATTTCGCTTACAGTTGTAATGTTATACTTTGATATGTTTCTATGATGCAAATAAGTCAAATCTATTATAGTATTGGTTTATATTCTTTGTACCAACTATAACTTGCTAAGTGATTATGGTTAATTCACCTTTTTATAATCCTTCAAGATGAGAACGAGATCAACAAAAGGGAGCATATATCATTATTTCACCTTTTATCACCTCTCTCTAAGCCACATGAAATAAAACTAGTACATAAATCTTAAATCATGTAGCTTAATCCAAAAGAAAGTCTTGTTTAGATGAGTATCAATATCCTCGAAAATCTTAGTGTTCATGGATGTACACATAAACTAGACACGCCAAAGATCTAACCTTTGTGATATGAGAAATGCTTTCTTGAACCACTTGAGAGTGCTTCAGTCATAGCAAACCTCATGTGAAGTATGCTCTACTGAACTCTGAGTCAAAAAGTAAATGATCCAAATTATCCAAACATGTCTGATAGAGCCTATGTAGCGAGTCTATCACTAAAGAATGAAAAGTATGCTTCAGGCAATAAATAGGGTCTCCAGACAACCGATGCCTCCTCAAGAATGAAGATTTAGAGAAGAGAAGAACAAGGGTTTCAAATAGGTCATTTAATGAATAGCCATACAAGTCTTTTTCATCTTTTATATCAACGGGTAGTTATATTGACCACTATAACCACTATCCTAACTAACTATTATAACAATCTTGTAATCTTTGCATCATTACCCACCCCGTCAGGACAATGTGAATTAATGTTGTAACATCCAAAGCCACAAGTCTTCCTCAAAGAAAATAAGACCACTAGAGAAAACCCATAACTCCTTCCCCATACAGAATATAAAGGCAAACTCGAGGGCTGATGAGATTTGTCACATACACCAAGTATAGCACTAGATTTAGAAACTGGCATTCCCGAACCACTTATCTTTTAGCCATCGACGCATCCTCTTTCTGATTTTTTTCAGCGTTCTTTTCCACCCTTTGGACCTTAATTGCTGCCCTAAACCTATAAGACTGGGCACCATTGGAACCTCCCCTCTTTGCTCTGCATTTAAGGAATTCTTGGTGCATATAAGTTCGACATCCCCAGTTTTCCTGCTCCATAAGCCACCAATTCCCATAGTGATCAACCAGAAATGAGTAAATGAATTTGTTCTGAGTTGACCCATGGGAAATTTGTGGAAAATCAACTGTCATTCATGACTCCCAAAAGTGTGCAGATAAGGCAGTCCAATTCCACTTTCCCGCCAATGTATTTTGTTGATAGTGTTCTTCCAATGGCAACCCGTTCCACTGAACCGATATTTGATCGATCCCAACTGTCGCTACTGTTTATGTTTCGGCAGTTAATAATGGCTAGAAGTGTAAGCAACTATTGATTTGAAGTTGAAGCCTCAAGCAACGACGATATTGGAAAATGCTCTAAACTGTCAAATCACCAGCAATAGCTGAAACAAGAAAGACAACCCTCTCCATGTCTATCGTTTTCTCGTACTCAAGACACAACGAAAGTTTAATTTTTTTTAATAATAATTTGACAATCAAATCATTCTCGGGTGTTTTATGATTTTAAATTCATCCATATGATGTTTATTGAAAGTTTGTCTTTAGTGCTTAACGCAGGTGTCCAACTATTCCAGATTTTAATTCCAGATTTTAAGTGAATATAGCTTTTCTTGTATCTCCCTACGAACAATCAACTAGAAGTTGCCTTTCTTCAATCTCTAACAATTGGGTTCATGACTGAAAGCTTTGCTCATTGTCTAGATTGCACTAGAAATCTAAACAAAATTTGCATTAAAAATAAATCACCGGAAGCGGTAAGATTATGATGACGACACGACGGCGGGACAACGACGGTGGATTGGAGGTCACAGCCGAGGGACATTCTTCAAAAAGTGGTGGCCGATTTTATTTGTTGTGAGGAGAGAGAGGGAGACTCTAGATTTTTGTAATATATTGATCTTGAAGTATTGTATGTAATCAACTTTTGATTATATATATATTTAATATCTTTCCGTGTACATGGATCCTTCTAGAAGTATGAATTTTCTTGTCAAATCTCTCGTGTTTATCTTATCAATTTTTGAATAAAGTCTGATAAGATATGATAAATCATTATCCATCCACTCGATTGTAGAACCTTCTAGCATTCTCTTTCAGCGATTTGACTAATTAAAAATCTATTATTCATTGTTTGATCAGGAAACTCCAAGTTTATTAATCAAACAATCTATTATTATGGTTTCATCATAATCTCGATCGATTATCAGACATCATCGGTGTGACTAAGGTACAAAACTCGTTGTTATGATGTAAAATCAAAAATTTGAAAATTAACTTTTTCACTGATTCATTTTCGGCAACTATCTATTTTGGAACTTGTTCCTAAATTTTAAGCAGTTGCATTCTCTTCACAAATTTAGCAGTCATGCTAACTCTCACAACTTCTAAATATATAATCTACTTATATACATCTTTATAAGCCACATGTTTTATCACTCTTAGTTATCAAATTAAACTCTTTAAATTTGACGATAAATAATTGTATATATAGTTAAAAAACTAATAATGTATATTGATGTAATTTATATAGTATTACATAGAATTTTAACATACTACAAATTTTTTTGCAATAACGCTCAACATCAGAGATACTCAAATCTATATTTTTTGCATGCATAGTATTCTCTTATATACTGTAATAAAATAAAGTGACAAAAATATATATAAATGTTGGCTCGTGCAATCACAAACTAAGAAAATTAAATCCATATGACAAAAAAGTATTGCAAGCATTGAATAAATTGAATATTTGTACATGAAAAAGGGCTTTATTTCAGCACAATAAAGTAAACACATAAGTAGCAATAACATGAAATTCCTCATTCGTAAGCCATCTAGATCTTGCAGTGCCAACCAGTCGACCACGAACTCTGATTATGATAATTGTATCTGAACAGTCCTCGTTAATGTTATGATCTTGTACTTCCATAGTTTTTCGTTCCCTCACCGTTATTGAATCACTGAAGTAATGCTAACAAAAGATTTATGTCTCGCTAACCAAGTAAGTATTGCATATGGGTCCCTCGACTCATGCCTTATTAAGCACTGTTTTCTTCAAATTACATAGAATTCATTCAAAATGATACATCCATCTGAATTGCACGGACCCCACAAAACGAGCTTCATAAGGAAGATCCATACATAGATCTTCCATGGATTCGAAGAAACTTGGTGGAAATATATTTTCCTACTTACAAAAAAATTATCTAGATCTATTCATTTAGGCACATCATATCATTTTGTTTAATATTTCTTGCATTTCAATATGCAAAAAACAAACTTAACTCAATCTAAACCTCCTGACACATCCCTTGGTAAGAAATCCCTAAATGCATCAAGGATCAAATGTTGCATGAATACATGACAATCATGAATCTTCATATCAAATGTGTGCAACTTTTTCATGCCCAGGCAACGAGACATTTTCAAAGCATAACCATCAGAGAAACGAACATTATTTATCCATCTACATAAAACTTGTCTTGCATGATTGTCAATGGTGTAACTCGCTTTAGGATATCTTCTCGTAACCTCATCAAGATGTAACTTTGGTCTGATACACATTTCAACAAGATCCGCTCGAGATTTGGCGTTATCCTTTGTACGTCTGGGAATATTCATTATCGTGTTTAACACATTGTCGAAAATATTTTTCTCAACATGCACGACATCCAATTTGTGTCTTATCAATATTGTAGTCTAATAGGGAAGCTCCTAGAAATAATCCTTTTTCTCCATCCACATTTGATACAACTACATATTTCTTTGTTTGTCGTCTCAGCTTCAACCTCGTACGAAGGCATAAAACAAATACTGTCCAACTTATTCAGTAAATATTCATCTCATTATTTAACATTAGGGGCATAATGCACCACTCTTTTACCGCAGACGAACATATGATTATTGTGACGTAGTGTGTGAGCTTTAGATAAGAGCCTCATGTGATTGTCGAATAACGAGTTCTTGCTACTTCATGGAAGAGTAAATGCCTCTGAATCTAACATGCAGTGAGGACATGTGTGGGGACCCGGACGCTAATCAATTCTTAATCATCATTAGGATCAATTTACTAATCCAGTAATTAGGGTCATAAATTTTTTTTCTTTAATTGCGGAACGTAATGGAATCAAACTCCTATACATATCAGTATGAGAGTATAAATCTGATACAACATACAAACATCTCAAACTAAGGTTCAACTACTAATGTCAAGTGTCAAAACCCTATATACATCAAAGTCCGAAGTCTCCACTCTAATCACGATCTCTCCTCATTTCCTGGACCCTGATCCTGTCCCACCTGTTGTCATGTACACATACAAACAAGACAACAGCCGGATAACTCCGGTGAGAATATAATCCCAGTATAAATCAACGAACATGCGATAATATAATCAATATAAAAGCATGCAGTAAATATCAGAAATAAATGTCAAATCTGAAACATGAATCCATATAAAACTGTAAATAAACTCGTGACTCCACGTCTCAGACTAGACTCAATCCTAGTCTAGGGATCCCGGTTTCCAGATGATGGCATTCCATATCGAATATCCGTGATAGAAGAAACTCCAATTCTAATCAACATCGATATAACCAAACATCCAGTGTCTTGACCTATCCGTCACAGACCTTAGCACTTTCGCTAATACACTATCCTGTAACAGAGTGCAATGTGCCAATGACGATTCCATCACTATCCGGCACTTCTGTCACAAGATTACTCGTCTAATACTCGCCTATAACATGCTTCCTATAAATCAATAGAAACAAGCATATCAATTCAAATCAAGGCATCTAATAACAATCAGTATGTGATTTAGGGAAACTCAAGTATGTCCTACTCAAGTCGATCTCCCAATACCACATTGACTTATACCTTTCGTTCGTAGTCTCGGTCTGAAGCAATATCAGTTCTGAACTCAAGACTGTCTCTGTAAATCTGAAACGATATATCGAGAATCATAATATCAATATTTCATTCTCAAATCAACACTGAATCTGATTAATCTGAATTAATTCAAATCAACGGCATAACGGCACAATCCCGATATCCCCGTCAATACAATATCACCAGATATCAATTACAAATCAGAACCCATATCCATTACATTTTGTAACCAACCCATAACTCAAATCTATTCAATTCCCCAATATAATCAGAAAATCATAATAATTCCATAATCAATCCGTTTTCTGATCTGACTTCGATTCTACGGTGTCTCGTATATCAAGAACATCATATATGTATTATATTCAATTCCATCAATATCATAATTTCAAATGATAATAAAACTCAATGAAACTTACGTCCAGTTGTAGCTCGTGTCGAGAGGAGTACGGTACCGTGTCCGGATTTAAATTCTGATAGCCAGAGCTTGAATAATCGAATTTCCACAATTCAAGAAGACTTCGAGGATTTCTGGAAATGGAGGTCACGATCTTGGCTGGAATTTGTCAAGGAATGCAAGATTTATATCATGTATTGCATGGTGGTGACAAGTGTCACTCAAGTGCTAATTGCACTTTAGCCCCTGAAATTTTCACTATTTGCAATTCAGCCCTCAAAACTCTTTTTAATTCCATTTCAATCCTAATTAATTACAAAAATCGTGAAATTTAATACATCATTCCAAAATTCATAAATTAAATAATCTCGAATTAAAGTGGAATAATCTCGGGCCTTACAACATGCGTGTTTTCTAGCTGTGTTCCAATATGATAACATCATGTACACTGGGATATCAATTATCGTCCACACCAACACAACCTTTAGAGTGAAATTTCTATTTGCATGAATGAAATTATATATGGGCACCATAAAATCAAAGTGATTGAAGTTCTGCAATCAGTAACTGAAGTAACACATCAAGTTTATAATTTTGGTTCTTTAGACCAAGAGCAATCACAGTCATGAGCATGTGTTCATCTTTTATTCACATCCAATATGGCCGGCTATATGACATTAAAATCACAGAACATGATAAATATTGTTGACTCATATGACCAAATGATTGGAAGCCATCGAATGGTAGTCTCGATCTCACATTTCAAATCTCTGATATGGATGCGTAGCATCAAAATGATTCCACACCGACAAATCAGATGTGTGCGTCATTGTTTTATCGTCATAATGTTGGTTATGGTGCCACCATATATGTGAAACTGTAGCAGATGGAAGCAAATAACCTTTGTAGACGAGGGGTGATGGGAAAGTAATACATCTTCCTGTATGATTGAAAAAGGCGAACATGTCAAGCTAGGGAGGTTTCGCCCGCCCTAGCGCCCCGCACTAAATTACATATATAATGTAAAATTGAACCTTGTTGAATCGTTCAGTAAAATTATAGACGTCAACCAGATCTGCAATAACAGGAAAAAAATATTAGAATATAATTTAAATGCATGAAATTTGAAAAAAATAAAGTAAAAACTCGTCCATATATACCAGAGGAAATAGATGAAAAACGCTGAAAAAACGAGGTAGATAAGGTTTTCATAGAAGATCTACAAAGGGTTTTTTTTTTTTTTTTATAAAATCATTGTTATCTACGATAGATTTATTAAAACCGCCGCTATTTATATGTGCGTCGCAAAATTCCATCTATAATTCAAAATTTGAATTATCGTCGAGAAAAACAAATAAATTCCGTCGCTGAAAATAATACCAATCAGCGACGAAAATAATACCTGAACCGTTACTGTTTCCATAATTCTCTCAAAGAATCGTCGTTACACATTTTATGACGATTTCATCTGTTCTGTCACTATTAGCGACAGTTTTTTGCATATTGCCAAAAAATCATGTACGTGAATGCTTCCCATACTCATCTAGAACCATAGAAACTCAAATGTGAACCCTCAAACAAATGAATCACATAGATTACGACATGAAATTAACCCTATATCGTTTTACCTTTTACTTCTGCGTAGAAGGTGGCCGAAATATTTGAATTTTGCAAGTATTAATATGAAACCAAGACCCAATTATTATCAATAACAAAAACATTAAATAAACACGAAATTGGTCCTCATTTCTCATCTTGGAAAAAAATTTTAGTCACCTTAGTAAAATAATCCTTCGGCTCTTTCTTTTTTCATCATCATTATATATATTTCAACGTTTGAACTTGCGAGATGGCTTTTTCACTTCGATTCATTGGTGGAGGCACGTTATAATTAATAGGAGGTCAATGGATCTAGCCAGCTTTGAAATTATAACATATTTGCCTAAAATTTATTGATTTTATTTTTATGGAAATAATTTTTTTTAAAATATTTTTGCCCTCCGAGGACTGTCAAATGCTTGAGTTGAAGATCATAGTCTAGCATGCATGGCCATGACATAACAAAAATTGTTAAAATATGGGATTGTAAAATTGAATATTCTGTAATTTTCTTCGTTTTGACTTTTGGGCATAAGTTGTAAAAGTTTTGTTTTGGTGCAATAATTAGGATTTTGTTACATTTTTTTACTTTCATCCAAGTGTTGAAATGACATTACATATGAAAACAATATCCGTCATGATTCGTTTGATGCTGGATATATATTATTACCCCCACTGCAATGAAACCATATCGTTTCAAGAGTAATGCTACATGTACAACCAAATTTGTACAACAATTCTTACAACACAAAAAATTCAATACAAAAATTCTATTTATCAACATCTCATAATAAATTTAATGCAAAATCTCACGATATAATAACCAAATCTCACGATTTAATTGTTGTAAATATCGTTGTACGATATTTTAGCTGTATCTTTAGCATTATTCATCGTTCCAAACACACGAGGTTCATTTTGAACCACACATAAAAAAAACCCCGATGTGAGCCATTTTGTTATGCTCTCAGGGTTAGGGGTTTAAAAAAAAATCAGTCACCATATCATTATCTGTAATATCAAGTGTCATACCAAAGTTCTAGAAGTGCAGAAGAAATCAATTTATTATGCTAAGAATAATTAATTTTGATTGCCATGATCAAAAGGAATAATAGCTAATTTATAGGACCACTTCTAAAATGTTTCCGTAAAAATGGTAGAAAATCATTTAAAAAAGCGATTTTAAATATGGAAAAATTATAATTTTGATATTTGATGTTTGTATTGTTGTAGTTTTTGTCTTATGTTGTCAAATTTCAGTCTTAATCTACTATCTTTTATGATTTGACTATTTTAATATTTTTTATGCGTGACACCGATGTTTCTAAAGTCACGTCCGCACTTCCATGAAAAATGACTAAAATTACAAAAAGAAATGACCGAAATTTTAAACAAAATGAACGATAAATTGAATAAGATTCAATTTTAACAATATAAAAGATCAAAATGATCGAGAAATAAACATAAAATGTGAAGAAAACAAGTTGGAATGAAATTTTATGGACCCCGGATTACACAAATTAATTAAAATGATACGTAATAACTACTAAAATTGTCACCATCAAAAGATTATTTAATTAGTTCTAGAAGTCCGAGGTTGGAAATCAGCCCTAAAGAAAATTAGGAAGCGAATATCAGTACTCGACATGAAAAAGTTAGGGCGTTTCACTTCAAATTTAATTACTTCATTGGATAAAACTTGAAAGATAATAATTTATTACTTATGTGGAACACAAAATATATTAAGCATGCTTAAATTGCCCAACAAGTTTTTTTGGTTTCAAACTAGTTTTACATGTTAGGGATTTCAACTGCTAAGAGCAATCGATCGTAGCATTTAATTTGTTGAACGTTTAAAAAAATATTGAGTTGCTTCGTTATCACCAGCTATAGTTTTTGATAAAAAACATCTAACGATTAATCCTACAATTAGTATTAGAGTCGATTATATTATTTTTGTTAGGATCAATGTTGTTGTTTAGAGGGGTAAATAAACATCTACATTTTTCTTCTTAAATTTGAGTTGCAACGATCTCAACTGGTGTTAACAGCTGAAATCGAATATCAACTTTCAAAGTTCAGTAGACAACTGGAAAGATAGTGCGGAAAGAGTCTAACCGAACTGTTAGGATCGGTTAATATGAGCGAAGTGTTTAGAAGGGAGTTGAATAAATACTTCAACTTTTCGAACTCTTTTTTGAAGATGAATCAGTTCTTTGAGGAACTGATCCTGAAATCTTGTATATATATATCGATCAGTTAGCTAATAATAGTGAGGAAATAAACTGAAGGATAACTTAAATATTTTGGTTAGGGTATCATGATAACTGAATGAATAAAAATAATGCTCACGAGGATTTTTTAGATTTTCAGAGATTTCAAATGCTTCTACGTCATATCTTCTATCTCAAGGATAAAAATTCACTAAAAGACTTTGATTAATTACAATGAATCTGTAATAATCCACTTAAGTTTAGACTTAAACACTGCCAAACTGAAACTCTTAGTTTTTCTTACAAAACTTATCAGTTGATAACTGAATAGCTCGAATGAAGATCCTGAATGCTACAAATGTATCAATGAGTTGTGAGTTAAAGATTGCGATTTGCAAACTGAATAGAAATTTGGAAGTAAGTCACAACAAACTGAAAAACTGATTCATCTTGTAGCTCGTTACAGACGGTTGTTTTTCACTTACTTCACTAAATACTTCACGAATGAACTTCTCAGCTATTTATAGTTTTCGTTCTCATTGGTCACATTGAATGTATTAATTAATGATTCGTTTAGTCGTCTTTTAGTCCATGTAGACAATCTTTTTCTGACAGAGATACGATGCATCAGACGGTTATGCTACATCTGTTTTTCTTTGATACGGAGTGGCAGTTTGTTTGATGAGATTCAAATTGAAGCTGATGACGTGGCTAACTGATCATGAGTCAAATTGGTCGACTGATCAGTTCAGTTGGTCTATATCAATTCTAATTGATGTCCTTTCAGTTTGAACGTTCTGCTATCAATTTAGTTTTGATTGTTTCGGATTAGCTATATCAGTTCTGTGAATAATATTATCGGTTCTATTTTTTAGTTCTGATATCCGATCTGTTTGTCAATCTCTGATTCATTAGTTTGAGACTTATTAATACTTATAAGAACTTAAGTATAATTACTTTATTTATTGGTCCGTTTCAGTCCGATAAGTCTCCTTCAGTTCTGAGATCAGTTGCGTCCTTTCAGTTCAGTTACAGGTCAGTTCAGGTCTTCTGTTCGGCTACTTGTTAGTTTGTTAAACTCTGAAACTTATAAATTCCAACATGAACTTTGTGAACCGAAATGAAAATCAGTAAACCATGACCAGTAGATTGGCAAAGTAAAATGCAACTAAAAGTAAAACACATAGCAATTGTTCATGGAAATTCAAAGAGGTGTTTTCAGAACCATACCAGACCGGCCGGTTTGACTGAGAAATGTCTCGAATCTGGTCCCGACATCGACCCAAATTTGTTTTATTATTCAAATCAGTCAAAACCAGTCAAGAACCGGTCAGAACATATCAAAAACATGTTAGACCAGTTCACTATTTTTTAAAATTTTGGATTATTAACAAAAATACTATTTCCGTGTGTTACAAAATTCACACAAAAATATAATATAACCTTGAAACAATTGTGAGTAAGATTCAACACAGATGATCTTTGAAATAAATATGATAAGTCTTTATGCATGTGCTTAAATATTTTCAGCAAAACTTTAAATCTCTAAAAAAATAAGTGGCATATAGTTGATTGGTTGAGCGAGATAGTTTGTTGAAGCTTGAGATGGTCTTTTATAGATGATTTCAATGTTCAGATTCGAACTATTATAATTTAATCATACCAAGGCCAAAATAGAAATAATACATGATGTCACGTGTCATTTATCATATCACAAAAATATTATGTAGCAGTCATATGATAAATTTATATCTAAAAGCCTTATCTAAGCAGAACTGGAGCAAATATTGACTCTATAAGTTGAAGAGCAGAGGATGAAACTAAAGATATTGAGGAACAACAAAAGAAGAATTTAAGGTTGTGCTCATAACAAAGAACATAGAGTGGATGAAGCTATTACAAGAAAATAAACCACTTGGAGAAGAACAATACTAGGCTAGATCTTATTCAAACCCCATCTTATGGATGAAGCAATAAGGGGGAAATCTTTGTAGTAGCTAGTTAGAGCATCTAAAGAAACCAAAGTGCTATGATAACTAGGGAATTACTTTATATATCTTTCTAGTTAGTTTTATGTACTATGATTTTATTATAAGATTATAAGGTCGACACATATCTACTCTAATGAAATAGTATCTGATGTCACGTGTCATTTATCGTATTCCAAAAATATTATGTATCGGTCAGATGATAAATTTGTATCTAAAAGCCTTATCTAAGCAGAACTGGAGCAAAGATTGACTCTATAAGTTGTAGAGCAGAGGATGAAACTAAATATATTGAGGAACAGCCAAAGAAGAATATAAGATTGTGCTCATATCAAAGAACATAGAGTGGATGAAGCTATTACAAGAAAATAAACCACTTGGAGAAGAACAATACTAGGCTAGATCTTATTCAGACCCCATCTTATGGATGAAGCAATAAGGGGGAAATCTGTAGTAGCTAGTTAGAGCATCTAAGGAAACCAAAGTGCTATGATAACCAAGGAATCACTTTATATATCTTCCTAGTTAGTTTTATGTACTGTGATTTTATTATAAGATTATAAGGTCGACACATATCTACTCTAATGTATTAGTCATTTGATGAAATTAAAATGCTTATTTCCTTATTTAAATTCATGTTTATCAATTGCTATTTGTTGGATGCTTGAGTATTGTTTCTATCCACAAAAGATGAATTTTTAAGATCAACACCATTTGAAGTTTTGTATATTGACCATACACAAATTACTTTGAACTAACATGTTTGATGCAACCAAACGAAAAATAAGAACAACCCAGTAATCAGAGCAAAACAAAATATAGAAATTTGATTGAAGATAGATATCATTAAATTTTTCCATCAATATTAAGTATAGGAGGTCAATAATATTAATCAGAGCACAAGATTATATCAACAAAGACAAATCATATAGAACAATGAAGATTGAAATCAGCGCAAACAGAAAGCCAACCAGAACAACAGAGATTAAGAAAAGTATTGGCAAGAGCAGATCAACGAATATCAGATCATATATGCAGAAGCTAGAATCATAATTCTAAATAAGAAAAGAGTTTCAAATCATAACAGTTAAAGAATCAAATAAAGATTTAGACAATAAGAGGCGTCACTAGTTCAAAGCATTGTTGACGAGATAAGAGAAATCTCCGGAGCTTATCAGATTAAACAAGTATCAATAAAAAAAGACTAAAAAGATTATCAGATAATATAATCTTTTATCATATCATAGAATAAATCAAGTCTCCTGATAAGATAAGATTATCAGATAATCAGAAGACTGAACTAAATAAGTACTAATTCAAAAGACTAAACACTTAAACCTTTCTAATTTTTCAAGATCAAGAGAATTAGTTCAGAAGAATAGATCAGAGAAAATTTTACTTAATAGCTTTCAATACTAAAATAAGTGGATTTTAATCTTATCAGCTATAAAAACAAGATCATCAAAGTATGTGGACAATCAACAATCATATTTGAAAATTTGTTAAAGAATTTAAATGACTCAAGGAAAAATATTAAAAAGATCATTAATAAACAAGACATATCGTATCATACTGTATTACAGGTACAAGACTGTCATACTAAAGATTCAGAAGAAGTCATTCATCCAGTCTCAAGATACAAAGCTATCCAACTGCTATATCATCATCAACGTGTTTGATCTTCTCAACCGCTCAAGCTTACAACTCTGTGGCATAAATATTACTCAACTGTTCACCTTATCGAAGTACATCTATAAATGGTTGAGTAAGATATCTTCAGATACAAGTCACACGTTTAACAATAATTTCACCTACTTTATCAGAAAAGTTGGTATATTGATCACGCACGTCAAACAAGATATCAGAAGATCATATTGTTCTCCTAAAAAGACATAGCACAGATCTAGTTACTTTTTGCTGTCAGTGACCGTTTCCTCTCACATTTGGTAAATGTCAAAATGCTCATTAATTAAATTGTATGATAAATGAGGAAAGGACAACGACAACAGTACTATTGCATTAATTCTCTATAGTCGAACGTTGAATGAGAAGATGTAAAAAGTACTATAAATAGGGAATGTCAAGAAGAACTGAAGGCATTGAAAAATGAGATTTTACACGCAAACAACAAACATCTAAGCTTGCATTTTCAAAGAGATTTTTGAGCACTTTTCACTCTCATCAACTACTCAACGACCCTCACTTCAAAGAATATTTATCAAATCAACAACGATCATCAAGGGCTCCCTTCTAAACTACTCACCCGTTTATGTCTAGAACATTTGAAGAGTTGAATGAGAGTTTGAATCTGAAGATCCAAGATTCATTATTTGGTACATCAGGGTTATACTAGTTGTTTGACTGTGTGTCTCAAACGACTGTAAGAACTAAACTAGGAGTTTTGATTTAGGCAGCAGATAAGTCCTAAGACTAAAACGGGTTGTTACAAAGTATTGTAAAAACAAAGTCGTCTAGCAAAATCCTTCCTCAGTAGAAGAAGTGGTGATGTAAGAGTTTGAGTATCTGAACATCCATAAATCATTATGTTATTTCCTTTACTGCACTTACTTATTTTGTTGATTTATCATATTTGAGTATAAAATCCTCATAAAAATCATCAGGCAGTTTTCCGTACTTTTTTGGTCCGATCGTTTCATAAGTGTTGAGAAAATCAGGTCTTGTATAGCTAACCCTATCAAGAACGGTAGCATTATTTGACAGTGTTTTAATAAAATTTTGAAATGTTTATTCATCCCCTCTAAAAACATCCCCGATCCTAACAAGTGATATCAGAAATGGTTTTTCTCGATCTATGATATACATATACTCAAAGGATATCTTTCAAAAATATTTCAATGTTCTCTAAAAAAGATTATGATTATTGGAAAAGTTGTATGTAGGCAAATTTATCTGTACAAGACGATGACATGTGGTATATCATCACTGGTAGCCCAATGAAGATACTAAAAGCAAACACATCCATTGCAATATATGATGGTGCTCCACAGATGGTGGAAAAGCACTGATCCGAGTAGACCACTGAGGAAAAATAAGGCCAACTTGGACAAAAAAGCCAAGTATATCCTTAGTAAAACTTTAGATAAAAATATGTTTGTAAAATTAAAACTTGTTCTACAGTTAAAGAGATCAGAGAAAAGCTGACCCAAATCTATGAGGGCAATGACCAAAAAAAAGAGAACAAGATGACCGTGATTATCCAGAAATTCAACAATGCCAAGATGAAGCCTGAAAAAACTATCAATGAGTTTGATGAACGATTTAACAATATACACTTGCATATCTCGGTAAAAAATACTCTAACAATTAAATTGCTTTGAAGGTAATGAGAGCATTACCCATAAAGTAGGATGTAAAGATGGTGGCCGTGAGAGAATCCAAGTATTTAAGCAAACTAGAGTTGCATGACTTGTTTGATGATCTCAAAGCCTATGAGTTCAAACTTGAGATATGAAGTTAAGAAGAGCCATCTACATCTCAACCGACAAAATCTCTGGTTAAGATCATTTCTACTCCTCCGGTTGAAGATACTTCAAGCAAGAAGAACTTTATTGCAGATTGTAACTTTCCTAAGAAAGATGAGAAGAAACCGTTTGAGAAGAGACGGTCGAATGATGAGAAAAGTTCTTTCAAGAAGAATAAAGATTATAAGGTTCTTTTTATGTGGAGAACAAAAGTAAATAGGCAGACTCAGAGAGTGAATCCTCTGGATCAGACACCAGCTCAAGTGAAAATAATTATGAGCCGATCTAGTGCCTGATGACAGATTCAAAACCAGAAGGAGATGATTATGAGGTACTCGATTTTGGATCTAGTGAATTTACACAAGAAGACCTTGTCACCGCACTTCATGATATGGCAAAAAAGTACAAGATTTTGTCTAAATCATTTGAGGAAGTGAAGGCATAAAAAGTAAGCGCAAAAGATAAGTCAAGTGAATCTATGACCTTGAAGCGAAAGGAAATCGATGATCTCAAGGTGAAACTAAGTATGCTAGCCACTGAGAATGATAAAACGCGGAAACTGTTCCAAGCCACTTTGGATGAAAATAAAAAATTGTTAAAGATAATCAACACTTGGAA
The DNA here is from genome assembly GCF_012295235.1 of Primulina huaijiensis. NCBI lineage: Eukaryota > Viridiplantae > Streptophyta > Magnoliopsida > Lamiales > Gesneriaceae > Primulina > Primulina huaijiensis. The sequence goes on along the minus strand of NC_133311.1, from coordinate 14,019,584 downwards.
ACAATCTTCGTTTCCTTGAGTAAGATACATCAAAATCAAAAGCAAGCTGGTGATAAAACCATATTAGGCTTTGACAATGATGATTGTAGTTCAACTGAAACAGGTACTCAATTGTATCTCAACAAAGACAAGTCTAAAAAGATAAAATTTATCTTGTCTAGTAAGATATATGAACATGATAAGCCTGAAATCCAAGCAGGCCAGAATGTACTCTATGAGAACAAGGATAAGCATAAAAGACTGAGATATGTTGAACCTCAGGACTCTAAGTCTAGGAAGACCTAGCTAAATCCAAGACAAAATGGGACTGCAGGGGTAACCGGTCGAATCCCAACCGGTCTTTGAAGAGGACATTTCAGCCTAGGCAAAGTTTTCCAAGGGAAAAACCAAGACAGTACTATAATTACAGGCCAGTTCAAAGAGGTACAAACTCGATAGCAAGGACAAACAGCCTGTACAACATTTTGTTAAATCTAGAACACAACATAGCACAACACACAACTTTACTCGATCACGTGTGTTTCTGGACTCACACACGAGTAAGCCCATAAGGGTAATTCAAGTGTGGGTCCTGAAAATATTAATCTGATCTTGACCCAACTAGATGCGGGTACCAAAAGTGTTTTGTATTGTTGACACATACATAAAGCGAAAATGGTTAAAGAATCAACATGGTACGTTGATAGTAGATGTTCGAGACACATGACAATAAAACAAAAAGCTTTTGTCACAAGTTATTGAATGCAAGAGACCAAGAATCACATTTGGTGATGATTCAAAAGGTAGAACCGTGAGTAAAAATAAGATTATCCATGGTAATGTCATCATTGAAGATGTACTGTTGGTTGAAAACTTATGATATAACTTAATTAGCATTAGCCAATATTGTGATAATGATTATTCTGTTGAATTTCACCAACATATTTGCACGGCATGCCACTTGGTAAAGCGGGTGAGATACACTTTAAAAAGTAAAAGGTGCAACTCTTCAACCAAGTGCTTGGATTCACTGCATATGGATCTATTTGGGCCTATAGAACTAAAGATAATTGGGGGGATGATGTATATTCACGTGATAGTTAATGATTACTCTCAAAATACTCATGTAATCTTTCTACCATCTAAAGATCAAATCGCTTTAAATTTGATCAAAATTTTAAAACAATCGCAAAATGAAAAATATACTATGATAGATAGGGTAAGAAGGGTACCGAGTTTAGAAACAAAAATCTTGGATTCTATCTAGATAATCATGGAATCAAACATGAGTTCTCAGAGGCTCGGTCTGCTCAACAAATTGGTGTTGCTGAGAGAAAGAACCAGACTTTTTTTAAAAAAAAACATTTAGAACAATGATTGTTTATTCAAATTTTTCTCAAAGGTTGTGGGCGGAAGTAGTCAATACAGCTTGTTATACTCAAAATATATCTATGATTAACAGAAGGCATAGCAAAACTCCTTATGAGATCTGGAATGACATGAAACCGGATATCTCTTATTTCAAAAACTTTGGCTACAAGTGTTTCATTCACAACAATTGAAAAAGTCACTTATATGCTTTAAATGATAAGATGGTGAAGGAATATTTATTGTTTATTTATCGATCAGTAGATCTTACAGAGTCTTCAATAATAAGTCCCTGACCGTTGGACCGTTGAAGAAACCGTTCATGTTATCTTTGATGAATCTGCTATTTGTGCAACTCAAGAAAAAATGAATATAAATGAGCTAAATCAAAGATTGGACAATACAAATCTCATCTATGAAAGTGGTAGTGAGATTAATCTAAGGAGACACAATGAAGAGACTCATGAAATCGGTATATTAATCACATAAAACAATCTTACCAGACTAGATCAAGGGCTCGTGGAACCCGTCGTGGATAATGATCCAAGAAGAGGAGAAGAAGATATTATCCACTTGGACCAAACTACCGGTGGAGTAGAAATCATCCACCCAATTTGGTCATTAGTAACCCTTCCGCACCTCTTAGAACTAAGAAGCAAATTATTGATGAGTTTTTGCATGCAGCTTTTATCTCTCAGCTTGAGTCAAAGAAGGTTGATGAAGCATTAACATATGCTAGCTAGATAGAAACCGTGCAAGACGAAATCTTTAGTTTGAAAAAAGTTTGACATCTATTCTTTTTATAGGACATGCAAATTTCATTGGGATTAGATGGGTTTTCAGAAACAAACTGGATGAGAATGGAACTATTGTAGGGAAAAAGGCTCGTCTTGTAGTCCAAGGGTACAAACAAGAAGAATGTATTGGCTTTGATCAGTCATTTGCACCGTTTTCAAGATTTGAGGCCATCTTTTTCTTCCTTGCATATCATGTTTTCAAGAAATTCAAAGTCTATTAAATTGATGTAAAATCAGCATTCCAAAACGGTCTCCTGGAAGAGGAAGTTTATGTTGAACAACCTTCATGTTTTATCAATCTTTCTTATCCTAATTATATTTTTAAATTAGATAAAACTCTATATGGACTAAAGCAGGTAGCCAGAGCATGGTATCATAATTTCCTTAAATTTTTACTTGATCACGATTTTGTGGTAGGAACGTTCGATAAGACCTTGTTCAAGTTTACCGAAGAAGATCATATCATGTTTGTTCAAATTTATGTTGATGACATTATATTTGGTTCCACTAACACCAAATTATGCGAAAACTTCTCTGAACTTATGGAGGAGATATTTGATATGAGCATGATAGGTGAGATTACATTTTTCCTTGGATTGGAAGTCAAACAACTTGAGAAAATTATTTTCATCAATCAATCCAAATACACCAAAGAGCTCATCAAAAAGTTTGGAATGGACAAATTCTGGGTTGCTTCAACTCTCCTGAGGGCATCAATCAAGTTAGATAAAGATGACGGGGGAATTCTGATCAAGGTAACAATGTATCACGGTCTCCTAGCATCACTATTATATCTAACCACTAGTCGACCAGACATTAAGTTTTCAGTTTGTATTTGTGTTAGATTCCAAGATGCTCCAAAGGAATCTCATTATACTGCTGCTAAGCGTATACTTAAATATCTTAAAGGCACTATCAATGTGGGTCTTTGGTATTCCAAAGACTCAAGTTTTAACCTTATTGGATATTCCGATGGAGATTACGCGGATACAATAACAGAAAAAGCACAGCATATCATGTCAATTCCTTGGAAACAGACTGATCTCTTGGTTCAGCAAGAAGAAGATATTCATAGCGACTTCAACCGCAAAATCATAACAACTCACATCTGGAAGTTTTTGTGAACAAATCCTATGGATTCAACAACAGCTCAGAAACTATGAGATCCGGTCGAATGAAGCTCCCATATCCTGTGACAACACAAGTTCTATTTCCATAACATACAATCTCGTGATGCATTCAATAACAAAACACATTGTTATTAGAAATCACTTCATAAGAGATCATGTTACAATGAAGGAGATTCGACCGTAATACATCTCAACCGTTCAACAAGCAACATATATTCTTACCAAACCGCCAACGGACGTTAAGTTTTCTTATTTTAGAAATATTCTTGGCTTGCTAAATTTATCTTAGTGCATATGTTTAGGGAGAATACTCCTTGATATTTCATTGAATTATAATGAAGTACAAATGCGTCAAGTTTGATAAAACAATTGTTTTACCGGTACATAAGTTTTCAATCAAAATGAATGAATGACTTTTGAAAGCAACAATTTATCCTACCACTGATACTTAATATCTTCATTATTATATTGGGAAAAAGTTCATATTTATCTTCATTATTATATTATTTATCAAGTGATTAAAGCCATTAATCACACACGTTTATTTTAAAATGTGTAAGCACCATTTCATATGCTTTTAAAAATTTCAAAATTCAGAACCACAAATTTACTAACACATGTTTTGTTGTGGTTATCTCATAAAATCTTATCTATATTTCATCTTCATTTCTTCAAACACTTTACGCAGTTATATTTTCTACAATTCCAGTTTTCTTCTCTAAAAAATCTTCGTGCTTTTACTTGTTCTTAGAAATTTCTTAACAGTTCGAAGATGTCGACCCTAAATAATTGTCTCATAATCAACTTTGAAACTATCCTCTCCCTAAAAAAACGAGTCTATTTCGTCTGATTTGGAGAAGCTCGAGGTTTCCGGTCTGATGAATTTCTTCACTTGTGGTTTTATTCTAAATCTTTCTATGGTTAAACAGTTCTTCGCTTATGAAAGGATGGAGCATGGAAGCATCATCTGTACCATCAGTTGGTCGAACTACATCATCTCCCAACAGTCCTTCGGCGATGTCCTAGAACTGCCCACAACTTGTTTGGCAAAAGTTTCAGATCTTCCAGGAGGGAACACCGATATCTTGAGTGTTGGGTTCTCTCTGGCCGGAAGCCCTATCTCTATTCTAGTAGATAAGCATGATCTAAAGGTGGAATTCCATTTTCTGGTCATCATCATTGCCAAAGCCCTACTGGCCAAAGCAGAGACCTACGACAAGATCACCAGGAGAAGTTCCAATACATGGCGGTGATCTCATCAAAGATCGGTGTCAACTGGTCTGATATCTTGTTTGGGACTTTCTGTGAAATGATCAAGGGAAGGGTCAATATGAAGAGTTCGCTCTGTAGATCTGCTATCTGCTTGGACAGTTGAAGGTGAAGTTTTGCATTACTAAACCTTTGCATCTCAAGAAATGGTTCAATGTTGCGATTGTTGCAGAATTTTTGAAGAGGAATACTACCACCAATACTGATTCGCTAAAGATCAATGTGGTGAAAGGTGTTGAGCAAGAGGCTGAGAAGCAGAAAAAGGCACCGGCTAAGGCGTCGGAGTTGGAGTTTGAGATGCCCAAGCAACCGCTTGCCAAGACAATTGAAGTCTATTCCAGTTAAGCCCTTGTCATACTCAATGAAATGAGCGTGGTGGAAGAAGAACAAGAAGAAGAGTATGGGAAAGAAGAGAAAGAAAAATGGGATGAAACAGTTGTCCCAAACATCGCTCGCTTCAAGCGGTCGCATACCGATGATGGCCCGTCCACTGTCTATGAAGCTGAGCAAGCGGCGATTGAAGAACCTTCTTCAACCGCTACTAACAATGCAACTGGTTATCCTACTTCAACCATTGGAGAACCTCAACCAGAGGTACCTTTCTCTTCCTCCACTTTTACTAACCCTGAAATAAGTTCTTCCACTATTGTTGCGATAGATGCACCACTACTTGAGGTCCCTCTGGCCTCAGTGGATGATATGGTGAAGTCTATGACAGACTCTGACTTGGTTATTGGTCCACTCGCATGGACACTTGTCAAGACATTGGTCCCAAAAGTGCATATCTTGAAACTATATTTGAAGAAGAACTTTCGAAGTCCCGACCGTCTCAGAAGATAACTGAACAAACAGAATCTCCATATCATTCTCCTTCACTGGTCGAGTCTGACATACCAAAAGATGCCTCTCTCACTCTTCCCAATTGCGAAGGCACCTCTGGAGCTGATAAGATGGAGAATGTTGAGATGGGCACTGAGAATGAAGACGACCATTCAGGCCCTAGTGACAGTAAGGCCGACCCTTCACGCACAACTGATCTGATTGCAGTCGATACAAAATTTTCAGAAGTCAGTTTCTATCTTGAAAAGGTCCGACGCCTCATGGTCAACTTTGATGCTCGTCTAATAGTCTCCAATGTCGGTATCTCCAATCATCACCAAGCTATAATGCGAAATGTGTATGAACTCAAACGATACATCAAAATTTTCATAAATGAGTTTAAGAGTTCAAATAATCACACCAACGATGCTATAGTAACCTTGTCTGGAAAGTTAACCTAAAATAAACAAAGACTTGTGGCTCGTATTTACGGTATTTAGACAACCCTTGGCAACTAACTGCAAGAAATGCTCGATCATTTTCAGAAATGTGCTGCCAAAAAGGGGCAAGAATAACAACAAAGGCAAGAAAAGGAAAGATGGAGACAAGATGAGGCCAGGAGAAGAGCAGCTGAAGAGGAAAATAGAAAGAGAGATCAACATAAGAGAGGTGGTGGACCAAGAGGTGGTGTAAGTTCCTAGTTTAGGAGGTAGTGTGTGTTAATATTTTTTTATGCATATAGGTGTATTAGGATTTATTTCTTTCCTCTTACATTGTAACAATGAAATTCATTATCAAAAAGAAATTCATTTTTCTTATTCCTACGTTTCTAGAGCTTAGGTTTTTTCATCACCAAAAAGAGAGAAATTTATAACAAACAATGGATTATTATACTAGATCAAGCTGTCTTTTTATGTATTACACGTACTCGACTGTCCTACCGAATATTCAGAAGAAGTCATTCAATCGATCTCAAGATGCAAAGCTATCCAACCATTTTATCATCAGCAACATGTTTGATCTACTCAACCACTCAAGCATACAAGTCTGTGGCACACCTTATCGAAGTATATTTATAAACGATTGAGTAAGATATCTTCATATGCAAACCATACGGCTTACAAGGATTTCACCTACTTTATCAGAAAAGTTGGTAAACTGATCATGCACGACAAACAAGATATCAGAAGATCAGATTGTTCCTCCTAAAAAGACATAGCGCAAAGCTATTTACTTTTTGTTGTCAGCGGTCGTTTCTTATCACATTTGGTAAATGACAAATTTCTTATTAATTAAAGTGTACGATAAATTAAGAAAGGACAGTTAAAATAGTATTATTGCATTAATGCTCATTTTGTCGAACGTTGAACAGGTAGATGTAAAAGTACTATAAATTGCTAATGCAAAGAAGAACTGAAGTGCTTGAACAACGAGATTTTACACACAAACAACGAACATCCAAGCTTGCATTTTCTAAGAGATTTATGAGCACCTTTCCATCTAATCAACTACTGCTCAACATCCATCACTTCAAAGAACATTTATCAGATTATCAAGGATCATCAATGGCTCCTGTCTAAACTGTTCGACTGTTTCTGTCTTGAATGTCTGAATTATAGGATTCATTATATTGTTACATCAGTGTTATATTGGTTGTTTGATTGTGTGTCTCAATCGGTTGTAAGAATTGAACTAGGAGTTTCGACTTAGGTAGTAAATAAGCCCTTAGGTTGAAACGAATTGTTACAAAGTATTGTAAAACCAAAGTCTTCTAGTACAATCCTTCTTAAGTAGAAGAAGAGGTGTCGCAGGATCTTGAGTCTCCGAACATCCATAAATCATTGTGTTATTTCATTTACTATAATTACTTATTTTTTTGATTTATCATATTTGAGTATATAATCCTCCTAAGAATCATCGGACCGTTTTCCGCACTATTTATGGTTCGACCGTTTCTTAAGTATTGAGAAAATCACGTCTTATATAACTAACCCTATCAATATCCATCACATTATTTTACAGTGTGTTAGAGAAAATTTTCAAGTGTTTATCCATACTCTCTAAACACATCATCGATCATAGTAGATAATAATTATATAAATTTACATAATTCACAATTTGATCATAATTTAATCTCAATCTTAATCAATAAAATTAAATATAATGTTATTATTTATCTATCAATGATCCACATCAATCACATCAATTATCAAAGTATTATTTATCCTTACAATTGGTAATTAGCTTCAATAATAGCTTAAAAAGGTGATGGTTATATACACTAAAGGTGAAGGTTATATACACTCCGACGATTCTGTTTCAATCTTACCCCATCCATTTAAAATTTTGATTTTGGTAAATTAACTTTTAATGTTTAATTATTTTGATCCAATTGTGACGTGACCCTAAACTGATAAATTTTTTTTCATACCACATCAATAATTTTTGGTGTGACATCATCATTTTCTAACGTTGCATCAGTATTTCAGTGTCATGTCAAGAGACCATATTTGAGATAGGACTTACAACAAAAAAAAAAAATTTACAAAACCAAGATCAAAATTTGAATATTTAGTAAATCGAAATCTAAAATTGGACAAGTTAGAGGACAAAAAAACTATTTTCCCAAATAAAAGTTAATGTTCGAGATATTCAACAATATTAAATACTAAATATTTTGTTTTTGTGAGATGGTAAGAAAATGTAACATTTGGTTTTCAAGTTTCTACACGATTGTCAATATTTTAAATCGATTAATTATTGGCGGAGAGCATATATATAACACTCTCGTGAGAACCCGAAAAATATATAAAATTAATTAATGATATTTAAAAACATATAACACCAAATAACATATAGTTTTCAATTTTATAAAGAGAGTTTTATGGTTTTTTCCGATATTTCATGAATCATGATCGTCGTAAATGTAAAGTAAATTAATCAAGTTGATATTTAATTAGATTATTATGTATAATTGTCGGATTCTGATCATCAATATTTGGTCATTTTCCTAAAATGTACCCCACCACTAATCTCCCTTTCTCAAGGTAAATGCTCAAGTGAGGAAGAAAAGAAAATAAGCACAAAAAAAGTTTTCAAAAAAGGCAAACCAAACCCCAATATATATTCACGAGATCAAGCTTTAATTCAAGCTTTCCCACACAAAGTCCAACTATAATCATTTCCTACTTAGGAAAAAGAATCCAAACCATGGACTCAACAGAGACGAGTAGGATCAATCAAAATACCTTGGAAATTCAAATTTCTAACCTTGAATGCGTCAAAAACAACATTTCTTGTCTACTATTTAATTTAACGTACGAAACGAACATGTTTACGTCTATATANGTGCTGCTTTAAATTTCTTGAATGACACAAGGCTTCATATTCAACTATCACTCAAGATTCCCAAGAATTCGAGCTGAAAAAAACCAATGAGTTTCTTGGAATGGCCACCCTATTACAGCCAACAACAACCCGAAAACGAAAAGGAGTCGCGTTTCTACGAAACGATCCAATTCTTACCCCTACTCAACAGATTAACAGATCAGAGAAGACCATTTAAAGAAGACGAAAATGGGATTCTGATGGAAGAAGAAAAAGATCATAACCTAGAAAATGTAACAGTGGCTTTGAACATAGGGCTACCTGATCTAGGAGATTTGATGGAGACTGCTGAGGAAAAACCTTACAAGTATGTAAAGGAGGATCAAGATCGATTTGTGACGAAGAACAAGAAGAAGAGCTCTAATTCTAATGGATGCAACTTCAAAAGCGAGAGGAGATTTTGGATCCCAACTGCATCGCAGATTCTTGTTGGGCCTATGCAGTTTTCTTGCAATATTTGCAACAAGAGCTTCAACAGATACAACAACATGCAGGTAAGTAATTTAATTCTATATATAATATGAAGCCTTATATATATATATAAAATTTTATTTCGAAGCCTTTGATGATTACTAATCCATAAATAGTATATATGACAATATCGACGAAAAATTCGTAATATATATATATCTGAACATGGTAAACAAATTGCTTAAAAAACTTGAAATTTTTTTAAGGAAAAATTTCACATAGAACTTTGTAGATAAATCTCATCATGACTTTCTTGCAAATTGATAACACGTTACATGATCATACACAAACTTTCATATATAAGGTGTATTGGGAGTAAAAATAGTATCACATATCTAAGGGATAAAAGCAAATTTAGTTCTATAAAATTGGTCCTATTAAAATTCGCCAAAAAATGATGATTAAATTATGGTTAAAACACATTTTAATTAGTGTCACAATAATTGAATATTTCTGATGGAATTCATAGAACTTGTAAAGCTTGTTTAATTTGTTCGAATTTTTTTTAAATTTTATATTACTTACGAATAAATTGATTTCCAATCAAGAAATCCATACATTTTATCAACTTTAACTTTAGCACTATCTGTTCAGCGTTTTTCGACAAAAAAATAAACATTGTGATGGTAGATGGACTGAAATAGCCAAAATTCAAAAATTATTGTATCATAACCAAAAATTGAAAAGTTAGTAGACTTAAACCAAAAATTGAAAAGTTAGTAGATAAAATAAGTTATTTTTTCTTTTATTAAGCACCTTCTATGGTAGAAATTAAGTTGGACTAAAATATATATAGTAGTCGCAAAATAAGCCAGCTAAAAAAGAGATCCTAATATAAATAATAAATTTGTCGATGCTTAATCTTGATCATGCAGATGCATATGTGGGGGCACGGATCCGAATTCAGGAAAGGCCCGGAATCCCTACGAGGCACGCAACCAGCAGCGATGCTAAGATTGCCGTGCTACTGCTGCGCCATAGGCTGCAAGAACAACATAAACCACCCACAATCGAAGCCCCTCAAGGACTTTAGAACCCTTCAAACTCACTACAAGAGAAAGCATGGATCCAAACCCTTTATCTGCAGAAAATCCTGCGGCAAATCCTTTGCAGTAAAGGGTGATTGGAGGACACACGAGAAGAACTGTGGCAAGCTCTGGTACTGCGCTTGTGGATCCGATTTCAAGCACAAGAGGTCGCTTAAAGATCACATTAGGTCTTTCGGGGATGGCCATTCTCCTTACCACCCTCAGGGTTTCGAGCAAGATGATAAAGAATGCGTTTCCACGGGATCCGAGGAGGAGTTGGTCGTGGATTAATGAGGATGGTTTCGTATCGTATCGTGTCGTGTCGTTTCTGCGTCCAGTTCATGCATGCTCTATTAGATGTTCGTATTATATATATGTGGTGTTTGTACCAACGCCCCTCTTGTGCTCGGTGACGAAAAGTTCTCTAGTTTGAGTAGACGACGGTTTGTTATGGAGCACTGGATATATAAATGGTGGCGGATGATTATAAAGATTTCGAGTATTTTTATGTTGTATTTGGAATAAATATAGAGCATGGAGACATTATGAACTTGATGAATATTAATTTTTTTTTTTTTTTAATTTTGAGTATGCTATATTAAGGTCTTTCAACCACTCCAACAAAAACGAGAAAAGACTCGTTGTCGTAAGTCATTTAAAACTGTTTAACAGCTATCATATTGCGATGGTTTTTGAAAAACCGTCTCTACAATTAGCGACGGTTTATGATATACCGTTGCTAAAATTAGCGATGAATTTTGACTAAGTTGTCGCTCATTAGCGACGATTTAAGATATATTGTCGCTAAAATTAACAACTGAGTTTTGACTAAGCCGTCGCTAATTCGCGACGGTTTAGACAAAATCCGTCGCTAATTTTTTAAGTAAAATAAAAAAAATTACTTTTATAATTTAATAAATCTACCAAAAAAACTAACAATCTGACTAAGCTAATAATATTCATGATCTTAACTAACACTTGGAAATTTACCAAGAATTGAAGCGAAAAAACTTTTCCTAACTTGAAAGAAAAATTTATCATGTTGAGGAAAATGGACCGAAAACGCGGATATTTATAGACAAACTGTCGCTATTTTAAAAATTGCGACGGTAAGCAAAAATCATCGCTATTTTAAAAATTGCGACGGTTTTAATAAAACCGTTGCTAAATATAGCAACAGTTTAAGCAAAAATGTTGTCGTTTGTCCAAAAAAAAAACATGCTAATAGACAACGGTTTATAAAACCATTGTCTTTGACCCTAAAAAAACCGTTGTCTTTGCTTAAAAAAATGCTCAAAAACAAAGGTTTTCACTAAAACCGTTGTTAAAAAGTAAAAAACAACGGTTTTTTTGTAAAACCGTTGTCTTTTAAGTGTTGTGTTTTCAGTATTTTCTTGTAGTGAACAAAATACGAATTTAGTCACTAGACAGTAGCTTCAAAGTTTATTATATCATATTGGGTCAAGCGTATATGAATAAGAGTAGCACTGAGATGTGTGACTTCTCGAGAAATTTTTGTGCGTCAAGCTGTTAATGTTCCGTCTCTTGATCTGGTTGGCTAGCTTAATCGTAAAATAGCGACCTCAAATCTTAATGGGTAATACTATTTCTATCGAGGACAGGACCGACGGTACGAAATGGTAATATTGATCTCTAAGAGCTATGAAACTATGTCAACCAATAGACACACAACCCCTTAGACTCATGAACACCTAACATCTAAGTAAGTTCATTCTGAGCTACAACGAATATAATAAAGATGTCTTGCTAACAGAATTGACTTTTGGCCTAATAATAAGTGCATGATTAACACACCAAGAGATGGTGGACGCCGAAATGTTTACATGGGAAGAGAGCGAGGTATTCTAAACTTGGTGTTTTGCTTGCTTCGAAAATAGATCCATATGTGCGACCAGCCCTTGCAATGACACATGCTACGTTTGTATGTTGGGCCCCAACACAATCCGGTTACTCTCCATCCACACATTCCACCAAACCGTCACGATCATCAGCATGCTCAAAATTAGATACCCAACAAAATAGGTCCACAAAAGATCCTCTCTTGAAGCGAGACAGAAGTGGCCAAATGACATAAATTTCCAATAATATTGCGCATTCTGCACTCGAACTCCACATAAGGTTAGATGAACCCAGACCGGAAAATCGTCATATATAGAATGCCACAAATGGATATTAATTTGCTCGGAATGTGTAATTCCATAATATTCACAATCCTCAGATCCACCCTAAATTAGTCCCATGGCTACTCGCTTCCTCATGATCCGCAGCAAGTGATAACCTAATTTTATAGTGTATTCTTGGTAAGGGCATAGAGATGTCCAAACATGCAGATGGGTGGTCATATGATGATTATACCGAACTACCCTCCCTCGGACTTTCCAAGTGGTTATCATTCATCGAGAGGATAAGTATGTGATTATGATTGTACACCATTAGTTATTACGACCCGGGATAATACTGAGGCTCTATATGCTAGGGCTGTGATTTGACTCGTTTATCAACTCCAGGAGGGTCATCAGGTGGCGAGATTAGGTACAGTTGCGACACATGTAGGATCCGGTGCATTGTAGTCGTGAATTCACTGCTCACCTACGGGTGTGGATATCCTATATGATATGATGAAATAATAATATGTGGAATCTCTAGCTAGAGTATGAGATGTATGTTAGAAAAGGAATTCTCCAATTGTACATACGATGCCACTATTTATTCTCAAATATGTGTCACATAGTTATCGAATTATTATGCAACCCTCGATGAACCAATGGTTGCATATTCGATCGGGATATATGAGATGAAGGGACCGTACTGTACGTTAATCATAATCGACTGATTCTTGCTGGCACTATCAGTGATACCTGGGGAATCATGGGACGATACTACTAGACGCTCTTACCATGATTCGATGGGTTTAATCAGAAATATGATTTCTGACATTCTCATGATCAATAGTTGATACATAATGTGACAAATTATGGTAAGCCCGAATAAAGGATTATGTCTTGAATCACAAAGAGTTGTGAACTCACGGCTAGCTGTATCCCTGAACCATTGAGGGTCACACAATTACTGGTTTACTTGTTCCCGTTGAGATAATAAATTCAATGAGTTGAATTTATAAGAAATAAGTTTGATATGATCAATCGATAAGCTTATAAATAATATAGAAATTTTGAGAGCATGACTGCTAAAACAGTCAAAGGGAGTGCACCTGCCTTATTTAGACATTGATGATCTCGAAATTAAAGTGTGCATCATAATAACAAACAAGTTGAAATTGTCACATTGATGATATTTGATAACTAATCGAGATTATGATGAGATTAATGTAATGAGAGCATGGATCATGGGCTTGTAAGAATATAATCCCATCATGCTAATTTATTGAAGTTCAAATGGACTTTAATAATTAAATTATATTTTAATTGAGTTAAACTATAGCACATTAAGTTTTTATAAAATATGATATTAATTTATGTAGTCTGAAAATATTCATGATACCATAATTTTAGTAACTTGCACACAAAACATAATAAATTAATGCATGATATTTTTTAAAAAACAATATATATGTATTAAAATCGAGATTGGCATTGATATGGCATATATTTAGAACCTTTAATTAACTTAATTAATTAGATGAATTAAGTAAATTAAGGATTTTGATTCCTATTTTGAATAAAAGCATCCGAAAGTTTTTTGCAAGAACAACATTACTTTCGGCTCTTTCAAAAGGTTTCGGTGGTTGGCCTCAAAAATCCCAAATTTTGCAAGAAAAATTCGGCTTACAGTATTGAGTCGATTTCTTTTTCGTATTCTATCTCTACGCAAAATATCTTCTATACTTTCTAGTACAAGTTGGAAGAGGAATAAATATTCCAGTCGTGGACCGGATTAGTAGATCGAAAATGTTCGTAGAGATTTACAACAAGAGCTACGTCCGCTAATACCAGAGTAGTTAGAACCGAGTGAATTAATTCACTAAAGGTATATTACTAAAAATCTTTTGTATGTTTATTTTATTTAAACCATACGAGTGTCCAAAAAATATTTTGAATGTCAAAATAAAATTTTAAAACTTCCGCTGCGTTTTGGACACTAGAAAAACGAGATCCCAACAGTGGTATCAGAGTCTGGTTCTCTATATCGTATGATTTTAAATCATGCTGAATAATATTTCTAACCACACAAGAAAATTTTTCAGAAAACTTATGCACCATAAAAATTTTATTTTTATCAGATTTTCGAGAAAAAAAAAATTGGACTACCCGGAACTTTTCTAAGCAGTACACTGTGCGCGCGCACAGTGCCGCGCACACAACGTGCGTGCATGGGGCGCACAGCGGCCGCGCGCATGCTACGTGCGCCCTTCCGCACGTCGCGCGCAGGGCGGGCACGCCCGATATGATCGGGCAGTGGGCGGGTAGTGCGAACGGCTGCCCGGGAATGTCTCGACCACCGTGCTGGGTCGTGGGCTTGAATTGTTCGGCCGTAGGGTGCGATTTTCTGATTTTACAAAATTTTGGATAAAATTGATATTTTATGAAAATTGTTCAATTTTTTCTTAAAATCAAATTTTGCTAAATTTATAATTTTCTTGTAAGGTAATAATTAGAATATGATTTTAATTATTTATGATAAAAATATGTTTTACAAGAAATCAATTATTGTTTAATTAATTGAAAATTAAATAAAGGTGTTTATTTAATTTATTAATTCTTCAATAATTGTGGTGGTTAGCGATAATATTATTAGATGCATGATTTAATCAAATAATTAAATTTGTTTAATTAATTGATGTTAATATATGATATTAAATGCATGGAAGATGATCGAGAGCCTTGACCAATGTGTTAGGTGTATGTTAGGAATTACTGTTTTATTCATTTTGTTAATATTTGATATTATTAAAGTGCGCTTGGTTTATGGCTCGTTCTTATCCCATGAGATGTATCCCTTATGTGTCATGACTATTTAAATGTAATTATTAGAAATAGTGGGAGATCAAGACTGGAAGATGGTGGGCCCAATGCACAAGATGAAGACATGTAAAATATTGGAAGCTTTTGTAATAAGTTGCATTTGCATCCCTGAATTCACTTAGGTTTTGGACCTGGATCCATGTCTGGCTCACATGGATCTAATTGTGTTGGTAATCGATCATCTTTATTTATTGTTGAATTTCATATTATGATATATTTGCGATATATAGTAGTATTCATGTATGTATATTATTAAATAATATAGTTGCATGAATCCGACAAACATACATATTAATGGCACACGATTTTAAATTAAAATGATGAGACAATTTTAAAATTAAAATCTCTCATTTTAAATAAGATTCAAAATTTATATCAAACCGCAAAAGTAAAAATTAAAAGAGTTTAATTTATTCTTGCCTTCCATCAACCGTGGTTGAATGTTGATCGCTACCTGCGGACAGTTTCTGGCTCATATTATTGGGGAGGCCTAGACACCGGAAAGCTGTGACTTCCACCAGACATATGATGTGAATTGAGTGGAACTCCCATGACTTCGGCTCATATTATTGGGAGAGTGGCGACCGTCTACTACAATTCAACATTGATGGGTCGGTTTGACATGTGAAAATAAACGGCGTCATATTATTGGGTTCTTATTAAATGTGAGCCGAAACACGCGGAGGTTGCATAGGGATGCAATTGAATTCTACCTTTTATAAATTATAATTGTCTTATATTATTCGGGATTATATTTGTCTAATTGGGCTCTACGTGCCCACTAAAGAAATACGATTTCTCTTTTTCATCAGAGGGTGGTGGAAATGTCAAAATAGTGATAGGGAAATTTATAAAATAAAAATCCATATTTTATATATCAGAATTATTTTAAAATTATCAGTAACTATTTTCTGTTTCCATATCAGTATATTTTCGATTTCGTCACGTGATACATTTTTGTTATTAACAAGCTAACCGAATCTAATTTTCAAGACTGGTTGGGAAATTGTTCTGAATTCGAAGAAAATTGCATGGACACTAATGTCAGTCCTGCTGAATTGACAAAGCATGCAAGATGGTAGGACCATAGTATGCAAGCTAAAGTGTAACATGCTCACTTCTATGTCAAATGAACTGTAGGGACAGTTTGAGGAAATGTTGAAGGCTGCTGACATTCGAATACACGTGCAAGAGTTGCATGGTGCATGAAACTCATACAATGATGCACACCACTTTCAAGGAGCTCATGATTACACGCATGCAAGATGGGGCTCTGGCCCATAAGCGTGGTGTACATATGGCTGGGCTCATTGAGAATGTGGTGGACCTGAAATATGTGATTCCTAACAAGTTACTTGATGACATAAATTTGTTGTCTTTCTCTTCCTCATTTGACGGGGTTATGTTGAACTTCAATTTGAATAAGATAGATGACAGCCTTAAAGAGCTAGTCAATACGCTTATGACTTATGAGATCATTATAAAACAGGAAAATGTTGTTTTTCTAATGGACCTCTCGTCAAGACGAAAAACGGCCCACAAATTAAGGAAAATAAATGTTATGTCCCTTACAAGAAAAACAAACACAATAAGAGACAAACTCTGAAGGACACTTAAAAGGCCTACAAAGCCCGATAAGTCATAATATATTTATTTCACTGTAAGAAATACAGACATAAGAAATTATATGCGCCAAAAATGTTCTGGAAATGATAAGTGAATGTCCAAGTAAAGATTCAGTTCATATTTAGCTCTGTTATCCCCACTCTGTTTTTATCCGTCAGCTTATAAAACATTGAAACAGCAATGGATTTTCTGCATCTCGTGCCTTGTTAAGATACCGTTACATAGTTAATATTTTTTTCAGCCCTCTAGAACATGTTACTAGTGTTCCAAGGTACAAATTCTCAGGGAGAGAGGTATACCAGTTGTGGGAGAATCTTGGTTAAGTTGCAGTATTGAGAAAAAGGAGGCTCAGCCTTTGGATGCCTATGACATGCTTTGTAATCTTGTTGTAGCTGGAAGAGATGTTCCATTGGATCAGCAGGATGTAAAGGAGCAGGCTCTTGAAACCATCACTGCCCAGGTTCTTTCCAACCCCTTCATTTTGAGCTAAGCTTGCTTTAGTGTTCCAACAGTTTGATTTAAATAATTTTCGGTTCCTTAATCTCAGCTTAAGGTATATGAAAAGAGAGGTGTTCACAAGGACACCTAGTTGCATGATGGTGGAAAAATATTGGAAAAGGATGGAATCTTGTACAATTGTGCCTTTGCTAGTTGTGACCTAGTGCGATGATTGAATGAGTATACCTCTGATTTCTTGTTGGGTTTTAAATTATTGAGTTAAGTTACCAACTGAATTTTTAGATTGGAACAGATATTGCATTATGCAAGTGATCGATGTGATTGAGGATGGTCTTTACATGTACTTGAAGAGAGGCAATTTATGTGATAATGCAAGTGTAGAGGAGTGTGTAGATGAGTTGGAAAAGATCAACGTTGCCACTAAGGAGTTTGCTTAACATTTTGAAGGGTTAACTGGAAATGAGTTTGAGCCATGGGGAAGAGAGAAGAAAATCCAGAAGAAGCTGCATAAGCTTTTCCCTATTGATATGGTGCATTTTTATTTCCTTTGTAACATGTTTTTTAAAATGAGCACAAACATTCAAATCCTTTTACAGAGAAGGCTCCATTTTCACAATAGTTCTTTAATTCTTGTAGGACGATGTTGTTGAAGTTAGACATGGTGGTTTGGGCCTCCGACAATCCAGGGTTGCAGCTTTTAGTAAGCTTGAGCCAAAGGTGGAAAAACTTCTGAAAGTTATATGCAGCCAGGGCATATACAGGTTAGTATCCATAGTAGATTCAATTTTCGGTTGTTTTCTCTTGTTTGTTTATGATGTAAAAGATATTGATTCGTCTGCAGGTATGCTTTGACTGAAATTGGGAGAGATGTTACTGAACTTCCATTGGGCACGGTTACTGATATCCTCTTAAATGCATGTAAGTTCTTCTTCTGCTCTTGCTTTCAATTTTAGATGTTTGGGTTGTAGTTTCTCATGCACGCTGGTAATTCAGGTGAAAGTGAGATCCTGGAATTTGTAGATAAGCTCAAGTCCCACAAAGAAACAGGACGGGAAAGAGAAGCTTTGCGGGCCGATTTCAGCCAAAGAATCTTCACATTATGCCTTCAACAAAACCTTATAATTTTCAAGAGCCTGATGATATTGCTGATCATGTGATTATAGATAAAATTTCCAAAGTTTTTCCTTTTTTTGTGGGGAGCTTGGGTTGCTCCTACTGGATCTAGCCATGTCTGTGCAAGACTTTTTCAGAAGCTAATTGTAAAGAGCCATGCAGGTTGTATCTGCATTTGAGACTATCAGAGATATCCATGCATCTTCACGGCTCATAGGAGATATGTCAAGCTCCACTCCTGATGATCCTCTATTTGACCTGTACAAGAAATCGGTGTGCTCAATATCGAAAAGGAAACGGAAGATCACAAGATGATAGCAAAATTTCTGGAGAGAACTTATGAACCTGTCAAAGTTGGAGAAATTGTAGGACTGCCATTATGCACTTTCCCACTTTTGCATTTGCTATAGATCGTATATGTAACAAAAGTAACTGTGTTTTCTGATGATGTCTCTAGTATAGTTTTGGGTGTCCATTGAGAATGTTTTTTCTGTGGAATTGAGTGCATGCCTCTCTCTCGAGGACATCAAGAAATTACCAAACAAAATTCTGCTATGGTGTGGTAGGAATTGATATCTTGGCTTATTGTTCCTTTTGGGGTGATCGTAACTTAATGAAATATCCTAGTTCTGTATGATATCTTTTTCAATAATCAGGTACACGAAGTTCAAATTTTCTGTGTCATCTGCATGGAGATTCGTGCATGCACGGTGTCTTCTACCCGTAGGTACAGGGTAAAATAACTTGAAAATCACAGATAACTTCGAATGCAGGTTAATGGCATACTCAATTAGATGGCTGGATATTTGTAACTGATTCGCTTGCATTGGTATTCTTTATCTTTTGTTTTGCAGTTTTGCAGTTTTGCAAAGCTATAGTTTGTACAGATTCTGCAGCAGAAGCAGCCAGGTATAGTTTCACAGCAGCGGATAGGCTACATGGTTTTTTGGTCTTGGCAGTTGCATCACTGGGCGAGCATATAACCGAACTGACTGGGCCACCAGACACATATAAGTGAATACCAAATAGTGCCTTTGTTTTTTGGTAATGGTTGCAACTGTTGATTCAAATTACACCTGTTTTGTGTTGTAGGACTCAACATCACTCGAGGGGAAGAACTTGGGAGTATTGGGTGTGGCCTAAAGAGAACAGATGAATCAGAACACTTCCTTTATAAAGATGATATTAAAGTGCCTTGTGGACGACTAATTCCATCGGAGCAAAAGGATAATCCCCTCGAGTATAATAAATATGCAGTCTATGATTCACAACAGGTTGGAAGGCTAAACATTACATATAACCAAGCATAATCTAAGACGTTCCCACGAGAAAGAAAATTCTATCATATCCTTTAATGTTTCATCTACTCTTTCCAGGTCAGTATACAGTTTTTGGTGGCCGTGAAGTTTGAAGAGTAAGATGTGGGAGCCCAAAAACGACCTCAAGTGGTGAGGTTATTTTTTACCTCAAAAACAGGGAAGGTCTGTGAATCTAACTTTTGTCAGTGTGTTTTGCTCACTGGAAGGTTTAGGATTAAGGATTCATTTGGGGTATATGGAACAAGTGTTTCAAGTTTCAACTGTTAAGTTATTGCAGACAAAATATGGCCACTTAATGTGCTGTTCATTTTTCTTAATTTCCACTATATTCATGAAAGATAAATCATATGGAGTGAATCCGGCATAGGTGTTCATCTGTTACATGTGTCTTTTACTTTGTATAATATTATTATTAAATATTAGAATTTATTTTAGTATATCATTATTAAAATCACATTATTAAGACACAAAGATTGTAAATTTAATGTTACTTGATAAGGGGAGGAGGGAGGTCACCGACTAGACCTTTGGGTGTTTCTTCCATAGTTTACTGCAATTATGGCAAGTACAGGCATGAAGTTCTCCCTTGTCAAGCCAAGATATCTCAAGGGCGCAATGGACCCGAATTATTCGATTTTATACACATGGACGCAATACCAAAACTTCTATCTACACAACATGTTTATGGTTATAACTTATATCTAGATGCATCAAGAAAATGAAATAGGCAGCCAAAAATCTGCTCTCTCCTTTTTTTTTTTAAATGAAATTATTTTCATTAATAAATGTAAAAAGGTAGTACAAATACAACTACTCTGGGCATACAGGGAGTCAACAACCGTAAAATCACCTACTACATAGCATCTATAACAGAAATCTGCTCTCTCCTTGCTTCTACAAACTGCCGTTCGCACCTTCAGAATTCCAATCCAGTGAGAGTTCTGAAGGTGCACTTTCTTTCGAGTAAAAGAACTAAACTTAAGATCAGAGAGTTCAACAGACAAAAAGGGGTTTATTTCATTTCAACTTTACACCTGCACCATCTTGGACACTACAGGTCACAGAACAATACCCCCAGTTCTCACTGTGGAGCACGACACAATAGGAATATCTAGCCGTCTAATTGACCTATACACCATACAAGCACACGAGCAGCGTCTCGGAAAAAATTTTCAATGATACATTACGGTAGGAGGGAACTTGAACTTATCTGAGACAAAGGGGATAGCATCTGGTTTTTCCATCAAATCCTGGTAAAAATCATACTCAGCTTCATAATCATGTAGAGAAAGCTCAGCTTTCTGATTAGTATGATAGTGGTGCCTTGCCAAACTGGATTTCCCAAATCCGAAAATACCAACTTTTTCACACATCCCCAAAGCAAGCATGATGGCTTGCATTCCTGAGGAATAGTGGAAGTTCGATCCTTCATGTGCTGGTGCCCATTCGCCAACGTCTTTTGCAGTCGTTTCCATGAATCGTTTCAACGAGTAATACTTCACAATCCTAGCACACAACATATCAAACCTTGGATCAGTTATAATCAATGGTGCTTTATGGGAAGAATTGCAAACCAGATAATCCAAGAAATGTGCAGGCTGACACATATACATAACCAAAGGCACATTTTGTCCATAAGGATGGCAAAAGCAACCTTCCCTACGCGCACATAAGTGCAATATGTTACTATTGACAAAAGAAATGCTTGTTCTTGATCCTACAAACTGCTCAAAACTTGCGGTCCTAGCATTGTTCAGCCGAATAACGGCCTCGTGACTATCGATCACCTTGCCATAATCAGTCTTTACAAGAATCCCACTATTTCCCACCACAGCACAACTTTTATATTTCTTGCCCAACACGTGATTTATGCCATGGTATTTATCAATCACACATTTGATCTCATTAACCAAATCTAAAATTGCATCGGAGTGAAACCTCCGGTTTCTCGACCAATCACCCAAATGCCGCCGAAAACTCAACCACAATTGACGAAACTCCGGAGAACGAAGCTGCAAAGTAACCCCTCTACCTGATCTTACCCTCGCATCAGTACGATACTTACCAGAAGACAAAAAAGATATATGCCGGCCCCGATTTCGAAAATTTCCCTCCAACAACTCCCCAATCTCCTGCCTCATCTTGGGTTCACCAATGTCAAGAGAAGCATATTTCAAAAGGGTAGCATTGAAGATTGGTTTTTGGGAGTTTTTAAAAAGCGTGCTTCCATTTTTCAGTTGAAAAGATCCATTTTGCTGAAACATCACCCTAATAGTGAGAGTGGCGGCCACCACCATCAGCAGTAAAATGCTGTGCAGAGGGCGGAGGGTGCGCTTCACTGAAGAATACATCAATGGATCCTACAAAAACACAGACAGATCCCAAGTTTCTTACACTATATGCTAATTATGTGCAAGAACTTTGAGGAAATAAGAAGGGTTCTGTTCTGATTCATGTTCAAACACAAAATGATGGTGAAACACAAACACCCATATCAATATTTCCTGCAAAAGATGGGATCTTTGAGCTTCACATTTTGTGGGATCTGCTTCAATCACATCTGTGAACACAGAGGGAGATGGGTTTGGTGTAGGAGAAAGATCTGAGTGGAAATTGCTGGTAAAAAGATTCAAGATTGGTGTCCAGAAAAGACCTAGACATAAGGATAAAGAAACACAGTGGTGTTAAAAATAGGTCACTGCTTCATACAAGAGACTTGTAATATATTATTATCTCACGAGTTTTTTATTCTGTTAAAGTATTATTATATATTAAACAAAACTATCTTGATGTTTAAAAATTCTTTTAACCTTTAAAAAACAAAAAAAACTTTTCATGTGCTATTTTTTTTGTTTTTTGTTTATCTTAGACTTTATTTTGGTGGAGATTGTGTCATCTCATATTGTGTTTTTAAAATCGGATAGATCGATTCGACTGAGAATCGATCATGAGTCCAATCAGAACAATTCTATAAATCGTTTTTACGGTCAAAATATATCATTTAGTATAATATATTATTATTTTATATAATATAATGGTTTTTTGTTCCGATCTGTTGAACCCTTTTTAATATAAAACGATTCAATCACCGGTCCGATTATGAAAACACTGCTAGATCTCACAAGAAAATTATTATTTTTATAAAAAAAAAAAAAAAAAGATAAGAATGCTAGTTTTGTAAATATAATAAATTGTGAAAATGATAATAAGGTAACAATAGTGATGGATAAATAATAATAACGTGATTCTTATGATTTATATTTCAATAACTATAAACAAATTGGAGTCGTTTTCACTTGTCGGCAGATTCCCCCTAAATTTTATGATGTGCACTTATTGTTCCATGCCTTTAATATTTATACATACTAGTTACTCAGCACACGTTATATATGTATGTACAGTTTTTTTTCTAATTATTGATGGACTAAAATAAAATTTGACAAATTATCGAAAGACTAAAGTGCTATTTGAATTGACGAGATTTAAAAAAAATATTTGTTTGAATTTAAAAAAAATTGTAATATTGATATAACATAAGAGCAAAGTTGGAAAAGAAATTCGGTGTCCTATGTTGTCTCTATTAGGCTCAAACTTAATATATAGTATAGATGTTGCGTTGCGTAGCCAATATATGAATTAATAAATCATGAACACAAAATTTAATAGCATGCAGGTTATAAATTTTCATCTTCTAAAGAATTTATATAAAAATTTTAAAAAAAATTCAGCAATCTACCTAACTCTATTTATCAGTGAGATCATTGTATCAGCATCTATTTTATTCGATAAAATTATATTTTTTATCAATAATATTTAATAGACACTACAAGAAAAATCTTTGTTTAAATGACGGTTTAAAATTTTCATCGCTAATAATCAAATAATACAAAAAATTTAATTTTTTTCCAAAAAAAAAAAAACAAATTAAGATACATTATCGTCTGACTGAATACATCACTTTAAAAAAATCTATATATAGTGATAATAATGAAATTTTTAAATTTTCAAATTGTATAACAAATCAAATATAATATTATTGCAAAAAAAATTATTAGTTCATGTTAGTAGATTCGACATATATTGCCTTTAAAAAAAGCATTATTTGAAAAACATTAAATAAATATCCAACATGTGATATAACTGTTGAGTCAATGTGTTTTTCATGACATAAACTATTTTAGTATTTTTAAAATATATATATATTGACATTTAATAAAATTGATAACTATGTCAGGCTAACTAACATAAACTAGAAATATAAATATATTATGTTTTTTGTGAGAAGTTCTCGTTACGGTCAATTATATTTATATTTATAATAATAAATAATTTTTTGATATAAGAATTAATATTTTTTATGAATGATCAAATAGAATATCTGTCTCTCAAAATTGACTTATAAAATCGTCTTACAAAAATTTGTGATATCAATAACATTCTCCGTTAGATGTTTCATGTTGTTTCAATGTATAGGAATGGCATTTAATATGAGCTATCAACTATATTTTACATTTTAAATGATATTTAGTTTTATTTATATTTTAATTTTATTACATGTCTTGTGAGGGTACATGTTCTAATTCGGTTATAACGAGTAAAAAAATTTATATATATATCAATATATGCTCGATATAAAATACTGAAAAATATAATTTTCTAGTTTAATATTCATCCTTTATACATAATCGTATACATAAAACGAATATCCGTTGTACATATACAGATATACTAATCATCTCCTTGGAGACTATCATATAGCATTTCTATAATATACTAGTAATCGAGACACACGACGTTGCATATGCAATATTATATATGACTATTATGCGTCATTTGATAGAAGGAACTCATGAGCGAGAAAACTTAATCTGGAAAACCAATTTTATTTTAAAAAATTTATACGTTGTTGATGGTGGAATTAATAATGTCAGGTGGTTCCTTAATTCGAAGTATCCGATTGAAAGTCATAGGAATCATTGGTTTTCCTCAAATTTAAACATGAATAGAATGATTCTTGATGTTTTTGAAATCTCAATAAATTGTATACGAGACATATATTTTGAGAAAAATCTGACTCGAGGTTGGATATTGAGCATGATATTGCATATTGAGTCGGTTATAGTAAAATTCTTAGTTTTGACGATAACAAACAACATCGAGTTGTTTCAGATATCGGCTCTTATTTTATTGTATTTATATGTTTCGAGTTGGATGTCTTGAACTCAAGCTGAATCGCTTCTATTTCAAGATTATGGGTGACTGTCTGTCAGACCAGCTAGAAATTCTAAAGCCGATTTATACAACCTTTATAAGGTTTGAGTTGCTTCCAGGATTCATTTTAGAATGCTCAAACTGCATATGATCTCCAACTGGTTCGCTCGCATAATAAAGTTATCTCTTCTATCTACCAGCAAGACTTGTCAGAAGATCGTTTGAACAATTATGCACAATATCAAAGGTCTTCCAGTGATTCAAGAATGTCTTTTAAATAAGAAAGAGATATGTGCCAATAGCGGGATCACTACTGTAGTTAGATAGATGACAATGAACATTAATTATAGCGTACTATGAAGAGAAAAGAAACAAAAGACAAATACTTTTGTATCGGCTAAAGAAAAATTGAACGTTGGAGGTGATTTGAGCGTTAAAGAGTTCAACTATATAAAGAAGAATTTTTCTTCATCAGAAACTGCTGAAAGATTGAACAATAATCTGAAACACAAGATCTCGAGCACTTTATATGAACATATTCAAGTTTTTCACTTATGCACGCATTTCAAGAAATATTTTGATCGCCAAGGATCATTCTATGCTACACAACAACTAAATCTATCATTGACAAGGTATCTGATTCGAGTGTTGTGATATTGGTTGAATCTAAGGATTCACAATAGCCAAGTGTTTGTATTTATTATATTTGAATCTAGGAGTTTCAATGTAAACAGTGTATAAGTCATAACTAAAATGAGTTGTTGTAAAGTGTTGCAAAATCAAATTCTTCTAATGAATTCTTTCTTAAGTGGAAGGAGTGGATAAGTAGATCTACAAGTGTAGCTCCTGACACCGGTCCAACTGCACAAGAATAACATCTAGTCAATCCTGATCATAAAGAAGATCAGTTGGTAGGGGATAAGTAGATACAAGCGCATCAAGAGGAGAATCTTACAGATGTCATTGATGATCAACCTATTCAACAACAAAATCCAAATTTCTTTGGACCTATCTACCAGTGGAATAGAAATCATCCACCCGAGTTGGTCATTGATAACCAAGACGCATCTCTTAAAATTTGTAGACAAATGATTGATGAAATTTTGCATGTTACTTTTATTTTACAGTTAGAACATAAGAAGATATATAAGACATTAACATATTCTAGTTGGATAAATGCCATGGAAGAAAAAAAATAAACTAATTTGATTCAAATTATGTTGACAACCCAAATTTTCATTGATCGTGTATTGCAAATTTACTTTCAATATATATTTTTATCCTTTTAATGTTTTTTTTAATTGTTATTTGTCCATATTGAGTTTTATATTTTTCGAGTACTGTCTTATTGTGTGTGCACGACAATACGTGGTACAAGATCAACTTTAACAGAGAGCAACTAATATGATCCTCGGGCAACTTCGTTTGATAAACTCAAATAAATACCGGAATAGTAATTAAAATATTAAATTTTCCTAGGAATTAAAAATCAAACAAGACTCGGAATTAATAAATAATGACAATTTATTTAACACATGACATAATGAAAACGACTCACACGATAAGAACACGGTCTTTGGAAAAGAACTCCGACACATTGCTAATCCAAGTAAGAACCTCGGTATATGATTTTGTCTTGACCTGTTTTCTATGATTGAGACAAGAACCTCGACATATGAAATCGCACCTCCACCATCACTTATGTCAACAATTAGCAACACTATGTGTTCACTACGAACCTCGACTCATTACCTATAAAGAGGTAAGAACCTTGGAATATTAGACAACACATACACACACGCGAATGCACGATGATGATAAATCAATATCGAACATCACGAGAATCACATATATATGCTCAAAGGGATGAAATCTCGCCCGAGGCTTGCAACCCTCCAATTGAAGGATGTGTGTGTATAATTTTGATATGTTGTATATTCATCGTGTCCATCTATGAGGTGACACTCATTTATTGGATATATAATTTGGATATTGATACTCACGGAAAATTTAGGGTCCGATTCCAGCAAGTGTCACTAGTCCAGACGCAGGTTTCGAAATTGTCTTGAGCCTGAAATCACGAATAAGACCGTTAGAAGGGGGACGAGATGGAGTCCCTGTGTAGCCCCTCCGACGCTCAAGTCAGAGACTGAGGATATGAGGTGAGAGCAGCTAAGGGTGCTGCTGAAAAATAATATATTGAATCCCTGAACTGAACACTCAAACCTGATATTTATAGGAGGGTACCAATGATGAGTCTGTCTTCTATTTGGGCTAAGGATGAGCAAGAGGTAATGAGCTCATCCATGGGGTATCATATATACTTCATTAAATTTTGGTTTTAAACATTAAAAGAAATTAAAAAACACTCTTGACATTGGATTTATATGCTCTAACAATCAATCTTCTAACTTTCCCAATCCATGTATTTCTTCAAATTTTGGACAATCATTACTTCAATGTTATCCAAAAACACCAAGTTTTTTCTTTGTGGCTCATCCATGATATCACATCATCAACTCGAGAAAAGAAAAAGAAAAAGATCAGAGTGAGACATCCAGATCATAAGTTTTTCTCATGATTACTGATACGATTGTCTTTCGCTGATTATAAACATATTCGAGATTTAATTTATAGATTATGTATTTTATCTGCCATGTTGTGAACCGAAATATATATTTTACTTATGATGTTGATTTCTGGAGTATGCTTATTTGCTGTATCAGTATTTGTATGTTCTTACAATTATGTTTCCACCTGTTTTTGCTTGTTAGTTGTCATGTATTATGTTATCTTTATATGCTCAAATTTTAGATGAAATGTTACCCGTTTTATTATAAGAAATAATAATAAATAAATTTTAAAATTTTCCCATATGTTTCACACGTACGATCCTGGCTCATAATCGTATTCTAAGTTTTCAAGTAAAAACTGAAAATATGAATGAAAAAATAATGTGAAATAGGTGAAAAATGCTTCAAATCCAATCCAATTGAAACAATGGGAAATGATGTTTTGGCAATCGTGTCATGAGTTCCCATGGAAGGCCGCCGGTTTACCAGATTTTGTTCCGCATCGTTAGGTCAATGGTTAAATTAGCGGTCCAATCGAGATCGAACTTGTAGCTCATTTGGTCTCACTCTTACCCTAATTAGCCGGTATTTGATAATGAATTTGAATCCGATACAAACGAGTATCATATGTTAAAGTTTAATTCCATAAACTAACTAGTTTGATGTGTTGGTGAACCTTCTTTCAAAACCTAAAAAATATCTTAAAACATCTCCACATTTTTTTACCAATTTAATATTACTCAATATTTCTCTTCAAATCAATTTTAAATATTGAAAAAAAAGTAGTTAGATACATGTAAGAAACTTTATTTATTTAAAATTAATTTCTCATAAATATCTTTTTATCTTTCTTGCATATTTTTATCAATTTCAATCATGTCTCAATGATTTTGTAAAACAACTTAATTAAACTAAATACTTTAAAAATAAGTATTTATCACACAAATAAATTTAATAATATTTATATATTGTTTTGTACACAACAACAATGAACATGGTTGTTAGTTACCTTTTAATTTAGGGGTGATCACGGTATAGTTTAAATTTTTCTCGGTAAATTTATTTCGAATAATCATATACAGGTCGGGTATAAATTTTATTTTTTAAATATAAAAATAGTTGTGATTAAAATCGATCCCGTTAGTGGTTGAAAATTTGAAAAATATTTTTTAGTCCATGAAAATAAGCTGTCATATTAGTCTTCAAAAAATTGACGTAGTTGAATTCTTTTTTGCACAAGAACATAAAGATTCCTTAGGCAAAACCAAAAAGTCTTTAAGAATTTTATTCAAAGTGAAATATAAATGGTGCATGCATGTTTGTCAAAATTAGGACTTAGTTATGCATTTTATTTATTTATTTATTTTTGGCAAATTTAGTTGTTACTTTTTTTAAATCTTTTTTTTTTTATGTGACATACAACATATAAATTGAAAANCAGTTTTCAAATGTAATAAATATACAAGATTGGGAATAACCAACTCATTATGGGATATTGTGTTTTTTGGTTTTCACTTTCTAACTTTCAAACATAGTTTTGTTAATTTAACCAATACAAAATACATTGATTATTTTTGCAAATCAAATTTTACAATTTGATTAAAATATAAAGTCAACCTTGGACATAATAGATCTATTATCTAATTAAACAAAATAAATCGATAATAAATCAACCAAGTTTCTCGTGAAATTGATTAACTCACACTCTAAAGATAGTTTATTTGTCAAAACCGCTATACCAATATATAGACAAACAAAAAACTAGCAGCAACATATAATAGAATAACATCAAAAATATAATCCAACAAAACTAATTTGTAAGAAAAAGATAATGAAACAAACGATCCAAGACCTGTAACGAAGTACACTTTTTTTAAAGCAGATTCGTCATCTCCACGAGGTGCTTGAAGATCAATAAAGAAGTCTGTTTCCCATGATACAATGATTGAATCAGTAGCAAATTAAGCACCAATTCATTAGTCTAACAAACTCAAATCGTATGTACCTTCACTTTATCACCAAAACTCAATGGAGATCAAATGAAAAGCCAACAGTATGAAATATAAGAGAAAATGGAAACACTTATTTATCGATAAATCTAGACGATGAAATTAATATTGAAATTTCCCAAATAATTACATACTCTCTTTTCATGTGACTACAAGTTTATTTCCTTTGAGTTGTCTTTCATCTCACGGTATTTGCTTTGTTCTTAGTCTTCCATTAGATTTCAACCCTACATCATATTCGCACGAACAACTAGGGTTTTTGGCGTTTGCTATTTCCCCGATTTACTGTCTAATTCTCTCTGGGTTATTTTTCCAATTAACTGAATAGTATTTATTTGCTTCTAATTTTCTATTTTTCTTGAATTTTGGCTGACCTATACCATGAATCGGTTGCCAAAATTACTCTATTCTGAAATTGGTTCTTCCTCGTCTTTGTTTCGTCCATTACTCCATTATGCTCAAGTTAATTTTTTCAGTATACTTACACTCCTTTCTTAAATGAAATTTGGCTCCAACTTCTGGGCCTTACAGTTTTCGCTTGTGAGGTTATATGGGTGGTTGTTATAGCTTCTTCTTCTTCTTTAATTGAACTTTTGGGTGACGGGGATATGAAACAGGCGAGTCTTCGGCCTTCGAGTGAGTTTTAAGCGAAAAACCGATTTTCTCTCTTTTTGGAGGCAAAAAATTCTGGCTTTTTGTGAATTTAATCAAGTTTTCCAGTAGCGAAATATGATAGCGGAGAAACCTAGTTGGATAAAGCATGGGGGCACCCAGATATTCTCCATTGATATTCAGCCCGGTGGCCTCAGGTTTGCCACTGGCGGAGGTGATCATAAGGTTTGTTTTCCTTAACTGGTATACGTTGGTGCCCCTATTTTTTTTCTACCTTAATTTCTTTTCTTGCTGGTAAGAAATTTTCCAGAAAGATTAAATATTTGGAGTCTAGGACTATATAACGTTTTCCATCATGTGTCTTCCAAATTAATTTCAATTTTCTTATGTAAATTTTTTATGCTTACAATTACTGTTTGTTCCCGTGGACATTTTTTTAATGTATCAGTTTTCCAAACTAGACTGAACGTTCTACTGAACCATTGATTAGTCGCTAAAGAATATGTAGTGAATCTTCTCCCCAGGACCTTTGAATCTCTTAATTATTTTTGTGATATGATGCAGAAAGTGGGATGCTTATTATTTACCATTTCTAGATGTGATAAGAATCATGATTAAACATGCGCTAGTATATTGCAGCTATCTGTGGGTTTTGACATCAGTTAACTGGGAAATGAATAGCTTTGAGAAGGAAGTAGCTTCTATTTGAAGTGTGTGTGAACTAGTCGTGTACGCGTGATGGCCTAATAGGCAACATGCTGTGTTCATTAGGTTTTATGTTTTCTCGTGTGAAATAAAGTAATCTTTGCTGTATGTTCAGGTTCGCATTTGGAACATGAAACATGTTGGCAAGGAACTGGCATCAGACGATTCAGCACCTAAACTTCTGGCAACCTTGCGTGATCATTTTGGTTCGGTTAACTGTGTTAGATGGGCTAAACATGGTCGCTATGTTGCATCTGGATCGGACGATCAAGTTGTTCTTATCCATGAGAGGAAGCCTGGTTCAGGAACAACGGAGTTTGGCAGTGGAGAGCCACCGGATATTGAAAATTGGAAAGTTTCAATTACTTTGAGAGGACACACAGCGGATGTGGTAATAAGAGTCTCTTAATTGTATATCTCGAATCTCAAATTTTTTCACTTGTCTTCGAGTTATCTACTCGAGGTTGCAGAAGAGGAAGTTTTTGTTACAACTTACAACTAAAAATCACTTGATATGATAACATCAAATAGATTGTCAATTTTGTCACATCTATAGTTAGCCATTAGTCTGTTTGATTTTTAACCAAGGGGTTGATTCTTTTCCATGCCTAAAGTAGGTGGATCTTAACTGGTCTCCTGATGACTCAGCACTTGCTAGTGGAAGTCTTGATAATACAATTCATATTTGGGACATGAATAATGGCATCTGTACTGCTGTTCTTCGAGGTCACTCAAGCCTGGTCAAAGGAGTTGTTTGGGATCCAATTGGTTCATTCATAGCGAGCCAATCAGATGACAAGACTGTAATAATTTGGCGAACTACTGATTGGAGTCTCGCCCACCGAACTGATGGTCATTGGTCAAAATCTGTATGTTAACCATGTATTGAGATGAACCCTTGTTTGTTTTCTAGTGTTTCCAATTTCCATGTTCCCTTACCTGCTGTACGATGTCATTTTGCAGCTTGGATCCACCTTCTTCAGGCGGCTCGACTGGTCACCTTGTGGCCATTTCATTACTACAACTCATGGTTATCAAAAACCTAGGCATTCTGCACCTGTTCTTGAAAGAGGCGAATGGTCTGCCACTTTTGACTTCTTGGGGCACAACGCTCCAATTATCGTTGTCAAGTTCAACCGTTTAATGTTTAGAAGGAGTTCCTCCAGTTTTCGGGACTTGAAATCTGCATCATTTGGGTGGAATAATGGTTCTTCTAAGACTGAGGGAAAAGATTTTCAGCCATACAATATTATTGCTATAGGAAGTCAGGACCGCAATATAACTGTGTGGACCACTGCAAGCCCTCGTCCTCTTTTTGTGGCTAAGCATTTCTTTACTCAAAGTGTTGTTGATCTATCTTGGTAATTTTACTCACCAGTGTCTATAAGTTCATTTTTTGGAATGTGTCCCAGTTATGCTTGGAGTTGCATTCCTGAATTGCATAATTCCGTTTCCTCAGTCCATACTTAATATATTGAAGATTGTCTGTGTGCAGGAGCCCTGATGGATATTCACTGATTGCTTGTTCTTTGGATGGGACAGTTGCAACATTTCATTTTGATGCAAATGAACTTGGACACGCATTAACTGATGCTGAATTAAATGATTTGAAGAGAAATCGCTATGGTGATGTCAAAGGCCGGCATGGAAACTTGGCTGAAACTCCAGCACAATTAGTGTTGGAAGCAGCATCTATGAAGCAATCTGCCAGTAAAAAAGTGAATTTAGTTGTCCCAGAGAAGCAACCATCTTTAAAACTTTCAACCGATTTAGTTTTGGCTACAAAAACCAACAAGACCCATGCTGACAATGGAAAGAAAATCAAAGACGCAGTCATTGGTGGGTCAAATAAAGGAACTTGTGCTCGTATGTCAATTCCTGTAAAGCAAAAAGAATATAGACGACCTGACGGTCGAAGGAGGATAATACCTGAAGCTGTCGGAGTTCCTGTACAACAGGAAAGAATGCCTGTTGATGACCAGTCTGAATCTCTTGAATTTTCTACAAAATCTTTACATCACATGAAGGATGACGGTGGTGGACCTATAGAAGCATCCATCAGAAAATCTGCGAGCAAAAATGCTGATTTGAGAGAGAGATTCGATATAATGGCTAGGGCAAGTATAAGTGAAAGTTTGGTCATTGAGAAGGTTCCTGCCTCTGGGATTGATGAAGGAAGAACTATTGTTGAACAGGCTGGTCATGTAGTGTCTGGTAGTATTCTTTCAATTAGAGTGTTTGATAAGAAAGAAGGGGAAGGCTCATTGCCTGTGTGCTTGGAAGCTAGTCCGATAGAGCATTCTGTAAATGACATTATAGGAGCCGGAAGTACTTTTTTTATGAAAGAAACGGAACTATATTGTACACGTGGAACTCAAAATCTTTGGTCCGATAGGATTTCTGGAAAGGTCACAGTTCTTGCTGGAAATGTGAACTTTTGGGCTGTTGGTTGTGAAGATGGATGCCTGCAGGTTAGCACAATAGCAGTTCTCTCTTCCCAGTATCATTATATTAGGTTGAATTTTTTGATGGATTTTACGTGATGCCGAGCTCCAAATTCCAATCGGTAGCTTGTGCCACTATTTATTACCAAAATTTCATTTGGGTTTTGAACTTTAACATTTAAACTTCTGAAAATGCCAATTGTTTTCCTTTTAGAATCTGTCAGATTTTTTTTACTGCATCAGTTTTTGACTGGTTTCATTATTTCTGATTGTCTTATATGTGGTTTGGTTTCATTTACTTTACCATAAAATCTTACCCCCTCCCAAATTATATGGTTTAACAAATAACACTTGTGAAATATTAATATTTATTTTTTTGGAAAGGTTTATACTAAGTCTGGCAGACGTGCCATACCAACCATTATGATGGGATCTGCTGCTGTGTTCATTGATTGTGATGAATTTTGGAAATTGCTGGTTGTCACGAGGATGGGGTCCTTGTATGTTTGGGATCTCTTCAACAGGAAATGTCTCCTCCATGACTCCTTGGTTTCTCTGATAACTATAGATTCGAAGTCCAATCCTAAAAACACTGGTAACCTGGTTTCTTGTAGTTGATTCTATAGAAGTTCTATGGCTCTCTGTAAACAATGATGAAATTTTAACTATTGTCGATTTGAATTCATTTTGACGGCTCTATTATTTTTCCTTTTTTTTAATGAACTCTAGTTACAATCAAGGTTATATCAGCAAAACTATCCAAATCTGGTAGTCCCCTTGTTGTTTTGGCTACACGTCATGCGTACCTCTATGATACTGGTCTAATGTGTTGGTTGAGAGTGGCGGACGATTTTTTTCCCACATCTTGGAACCTGGGCTCAGCTCATGGCGGCGAGCTGGCCGGATTGCAGGTTGATGTCAGGAAATTTCTTGCCCGGAAACCCGGTTGGAGCAGGTTTGTATATGATTCTTGATCTTGAATCTTCAAATTGAGCTTTCAAAGATATCCGTAATCTTGGAAATATATAATTGGTGATACGACCTTCGAAGAGTACATAAATTTAACCTCTGAAACTTCTTATGAAGCATTCTGGTCGAGTCTCGTGTTATTTATCTGTGTTAATGCATCCTGATTCCTTTTGGCCATGGTTAATTGCGTTTGTGCTGCTTTATTTAGTGGGTGGGTGGTTCTTTATACTTTTTGCATGAGCTTTATCTCAAATTGTTGTCTTACTGCAGAGCGACTGATGATGGAGTGCAGACACGTGCTCATTTGGAAGCTCAACTGGCATCTGCACTGGCTTTGAAGTCTCCAATGGAATATCACCAATGCCTTATCTCTTATGTTCGCTTTTTAGCAAGGTGTGGTGTGTTTTTACTGGTATATTGTCTTATCACTCAATCTGATTGCTGATATCATTTTCCTATGATGACCTGTTAATAACGGATAATCAGATTTTTGTTCGGTGAGCTCTTAGAATAATCTTCCAATGGTATTCATTTTTTTTATTTTTTTTCTTTTTTTTAGATAATCAATTAAAGCTAGTTTTATAGAATTGGAAGAGTATTCTGGTGTGGACTTGTAGTGTCATATTTTTTGGGAAACCAAAAATGTTTTACGGGAGATTGCAAAGGATGAGTTAGGGAAGTTAATAAAACTTGTATGAAATATCGGATCAAACATTATATTTTAGTAATGTTTGGTTTTATTTTTGGGTTGTTTCTTGTAAATTTTTTCTCTGAAAATTTGTATTTGTTTTATATTCCTATTCATTTGACAAAATGAAATTTGTATTTGTTATACTCAAAAATATAAATTGTTGGGGAGCTATAAGTAGCTACAATTATCTCTACTAGATTGTATGGTTGGCTATTTTAATCGTTGTGCTTGAGGTATTATATAATATCAGATCTTGAGTTAAAATCATTACGAACAAATATAGGTTTGGGTACTTCAGCAAACATAGTTTTGATCTCTCATTTATGTTTTCTAACATATTGAATAGCTTTCATGATAATCTAAATTTTTTGATATATTTTCAATATAGAGAGGCAGACGAGTCCCGTCTAAGAGAAATTTGTGAAAATTTTCTGGGACCTCCAGTCGGAATGGCTGAAGCTGGATCTTCAAATCTCAAGACACGAGAATGGGATCCTTCTGTTCTTGTAAGGCCTTTTCCCACTCTTAGTTTAGTTATTGGAGGCATTCGCTGAATTTAATTGGATATTACTTTCTTTGCAATTTGCATTTATTTAGTTAATCTCGACTCATATCTCCTCCCTTCATGAAAATCAAACAAGTTGGCCAAGTCTGGGGCTCGTGTCTTCATCTTTTTTACCTTCTGTAATCGTATAGATTTACATGCTCCATTTCAGGGAATGGACAAACATAAGCTCCTGCGAGATGACATTCTTCCATCAATGGCATCCAACCGAAAAGTTCAACGTTTGCTTAATGAGTTCATGGATCGCCTGTCTGAATATGAAGCTGCTGACACAACCTTAGAAGAAAAGAATCTCAAACCTGCAATTTGCGCAACAAATTCAAATTCAACAGCTGCAGATAAAACGAATCCCATTGAACCTATTAGTCATCCAGTCGAGCCAACTTCAGAAACAACTGAGCTATTAGATGATATATGTCCAATAACCACTCATAAAGATTCCATTATCGAAGACTTGAATCAAGAACGAACAGGAGGACAACCCACATCAGAGAAAATGAATCTGGGTCCTCATGCCACGGATCCATTGCAGTCTGACACCTAATCAGGCCAAGAGAAGGATTCTTGACTTGAAAATTTGTTAGGCGATTCTACGACGTACTCTAACAATCGTGCATCGTTTTCTTTCGATTATCATATGATAGCAGATAGCTTCTTACCATTGAGCACATATAGTCCCTAGGTCTAATAGGTGAAATGGTGTGGGATCTTGAATTCTGTGTCGAGCAGGAGCAGGAGCAGTTTTTGGGTATTTTGTAGAAAGGTTATCTAACCAATTTGAATTAATTCTAATGGTAGAACTCTTTTTTTTTTCTGTTCATAGGTTTACCAAATAGTCGACTTGTTTCTTGTACTATTTTTTCATGGTGAAATGTAAAGTTTAATTATAATCTTGTAGGTTTCGGCAATCAATTTTATTAGTCTTTTTGCATCTAAATCATGTAATCAAATACCTAATGTCATTATTAAATTTGTATAAATTAGTATAGCAAGTGTTTTTATCAACGTAATTATAAAGATTCAAAAATGATATTAGTTATTTAATTTTGTTGAAAAAGACACATTGATTTTTTAGTTACAAATTTATAATTGATTTAAAGAAATACAAACTAAAAATAAATAATTATAGTCCAGACTAAATTTATAGTTGGCCTATATTTAACTTTCTGAATATTTATGTTATATTATTTAAAATTGAAAGTTTTAAAAAGATTATTTGTTTTTATTTTATATATTTTTCGTTTTGGAGTGAATGCAATTAATTTGTCATATTACAAGTCGGACCAGGGCTGTGCTATGCCGCTTTTGATTGAAATCTTTTGAGTATAGTTTGTGAATAATTAAAATGCATCAAAAAACTCTTTCCATTAAGTTTAGTTTTATTAGTGTTTTTTCAAGAAAAAAGAGAATGTATTTTAAAATTTTTATAGAATATTTGTGCAAAATGGAGAAAAATCAAACCTGGTTTTGATAAAAAGTAATATGAAAATAATAAAATGTCAAATAAATGTCGCCTAAAATTCCATTATTCCTCATCCTGGTTACTTAGCAACTATCACTCCATTTTGAAGGGATGCTGAATTATCAGCACAATTAATTATGATGATATGGTTCTCTACTGGACTCGCAAATATAGAACCAAACAAGGAATGTAGTATTAGAAATTTCGAAAAACTGTCGTATCATATAAAATAATAATATATTTTAAATTATAAAAATCATAAATGTGTATATAAAAAATAATAATAATAATAATATGTTTATCAAAGTTTGAAATCTAAACAATATACATATATTAAAATATAATTGTTGTACCCAAATTCTGACAAACCCAGAAAACTAAAGTTCATTGGGTTAAAAGCCCATTAGATGAAGATTCATTCGGTTGTAGAAGTTGGACCTATGTCTGCATTCGTTGAAGAAGTTGAGACACGACAAATTATCGTTGAAGAAGGGTTATACCGCTTAGAGCAATGAACAAAAGTAGGGAGAATCATCTAAGAGAAGACTACACAACTCATCATTCAACACAAATTAAAACAAAATGCTCTACAAATTTCATCAAGTCTAATTGATTTAGTTCACTTATTTCCAATATTATGATCTTAATTCTCATAGTTTGTCGTGTATTCCTTCGTTTTTATTTTCACTTCAAGTTTTAAAATATAATGATCCCAATTCATAATAGCACAATTAATTTTGTTGTTCTTCATGAATTTTCCTTCAATTTCCCGATTTAGTTTCCTAGTTTTCTGGCTTAAACTAATGATCGAATTGGGATCCACATGGCTGATCATAGAAGTTGGATTTTAAGTTGGCACAATTTCATGATGGCATGCCCTCAAATTTTCAGTGCAAGTAGTGTTGGCACGCCTCGTGGGATAATGCTTCCAAGAAAGCTAGAAAACACCGAGAATGACGAAAACATGTTGCAAAGTCCAGTAGGTGTTGGTCCCACGTGCGGAATTCGAGATAATAAAACCCGAAAATAAAGAATAAACTGAACACCGAGATTTACGTGAAAAACCCCTAAAAATTATTAGGGTAAAAACCACGGACAAGATGAAAAGAATTTCCACTATAATATTTTGTGGTGTACAACTCACTCACTGTGTTTCCAAAGAGAACACACTCTCTTAATACAGGAGAACAAAACACCTCACAAATATTATAGAATGCTATAAGACGAGAGAAAACTCGAAGAAGGGATGATTTCATAATGAAGGGGGGAGCTCTATTTATAGGGCCCCTTGACCGTGTGAAGACACGTATAAAACGCGTCTTCTGAAATTTCCACGAAATTTCTGCGCATCCCATGTTTTCAAATTCTCCGCCCAACTTTGACAAATCTTGTCCCCACCTATTAACTTCTTTGTCGACATTTCTCCCACTTGGAGATTTGATTGAGAATCAAACACATCTCCACACATCTTTTCAATCTTGCCATTACATGCTGCTTACGTTTCCGCTATGCCACTTGAGGATCTACATCACTCAAACTTATCAGCGTTCACTGGCTTGGTCAGAAAATCAGCTATGTTATCCTTTGTATGGATCTTCTGCATATCCATGCTTCCTTCTTCTACTACTTCTCGCACAAAGTGAATTGGACACCAATGTGTTTCGTCCTGGAATGAAAAGCTGGATTCTTTGCGATGTGCAAGGCACTCTGACTATCAGAAAACAAAGGAACATTCTCTTGTTTGTGCCCGATCTCCTCCAATAACCTTTCAATCCATATGGCCTCATTGCAACCTTGAGTAGCTGCCATGTATTCTGCTTCTATTGTAGATAACGCCACAACTGTCTGCAGTTTTGAAACTCAGCCTACTGATCCCCCTGCAAGTGTAAACACATAACCAGTAATAGATTTCCTCTTATCAGAATCACCTGCATAATCTGAATTGACATAACTCCTGAGTGTAAAATCCGATCCTCCATAACATAATGCAGCATTCTAGGTACCCTTAATGTATCTAAGGATCCTCTTAACAGTGCTCCAATGCTCTTGTCCAGGATTCGCCATATACCGACTAACTGCTCCCACTGCTTGAGCAATGTCTGGTCTTGTACAGATCATGGCAAACATCAAAATTCCCACTGCTGATGCATATGGTACTCGAGACATCTCCATCCTCTCTGCTTCACTGCTAGGACACATCTCTGAGGATAACTTGAAGTTAACAAGAAGAGGGGTCGATATTGGCTTACTATCTTACATGTTGAAGCGTTGCAAGAATTTCTTCAAATAAATTTTCTGAGAAAGCCAAATCTTTCTGTTACTTCTGTCTCGGTGAACTTGCATGTAGAGCCCAAAATTAGTACACGTAAATCCCATGCATTTATTTAATTGTTAAATTATTTGATCAAGTTTAAAATGATTTTAGTGATGCATAATTTGTGTAATTGCATTATTTCAAATAATTTATGTTTATGTGATGCACATTCAAATATTTTCTTGAGTTTCATGTTTCAGGTGATTATTCGATGCGGGATCGAGGAATGGAGAGCGGCGACGATTTTGGCAATTTTAAAATGTGGTATTTTATTTTAAGTTAGGATTGGGGCATTTTTTTAAAGATTTATTAAATTTAAAGTATTTTGAAGCATAATTTAAGTATTAGGTGAATTTTAGATTTTTAAAACTTATGAAGATTTTCAATTGTGTATTTTAAAAATCTTTTAGTGGATTAGCATTTTATTAACATTTAAACTAGCATTTCCTGTAGCAATTTAATTAGTATTTTAATGAACATGTTAATTGTGTGATTAATTATTTTAACTCCTAATTACTCACACTAAACTCAAGCACACACACCATTAACACACACACATTCACGCCTACACGCACATCCACAATTCATTCCTTCCCGTTTCTTATTCTTGGGAAAACCTAGGGTTCTTAGTAAGAGAGAGCAGCCGCCCCTTCATCTGAAATTCCAGCAAGGTTTCGTTGAGTTTTCTTCAAAGAAAATTGTTCCACGATCGTCCCGGATCAACCCTCGCTTCTTTCCCGTTTCGGTATCATCGGTTCGGTATTTTTAATTATCAAAAAGCATGTATATTCTTTCATTTATGCATCGATCTCCTCATAATATTTGTTTTTATGTTTATTATGCGTAAAAATTCATGTATGTTGTAAAAAGTTTGAGCAAAAATTTGTTGGATCGGTTTTGAAACGATTTTAGATCTGAAAACTCGAAATTTGCTGTCATTTTAAATAATGCGACTTTTCGGTCGATTTTCTGGAAAACATTTCAACATATAAAATGCAGAACTTTTTGATACCTTCGATTTGACAGTAAATTCGAAATATTTGGATAAGAAATGAGTGAGTTATGATCTTTTTCGTGGGACTCCTAAAAATACGTTTTTCTGAAAGTGTGTTCTTGACTTGTTCTTGAGTTTCTTGTGTTGCAGGCTTCGTTGGAGGTCGCCGAGTGTTCCTTGCTGTGTTTAGGAGTGTCCATTGGGGTGATCATGTGAATTTTGGGGTGTTGTTTCGAATTGGTGAGGTTGTGCATACATTAGAAGTCTTCCGGAACTCTTGTGCTGAATTTTGGGTGGATTTGCGCAGAACCAGCGCCGCAGTGCTGCTGGTACGCACCAGGCAGCACTGCAGGGCAGCGCGTAGGCACCAGCCTGGCTGCTTCAGACGGATTTTAGGCTTCGAATTTAGGTGTACTTGCTTCATTTGGGTACTATTAAGTCGTTACGTCCTAGTATACTAAAAGTTAATTTAGATGTTATGAAGTTTGATTGGGGAACGTTGAACTATGTTTTACGCAAGGTCCGTGCCTTCCATTGTTTGGGGAAATTCATACTTCTTGACAAGTTTTGTTTCGGGGTTGAGTCGGGGTTAGCATGTTGTTTAGCACGGTCAAGTCCCGAGCATTTCCAGCAAGTCATAAGTTAGTAAGCCAATGGGTGATGCATTCGATAGGCATGATTAAGTTGTTGAAGTTAAGGTTCATGGTAGTGCGTTAGCATGTGCAGCAAGGACTCGAGCGAGATCCAACGAATCCCTCAACACCATGTAAGTATGTTCAACGTGCAAAAGAAAATACTTTTAAGTTTTTGAGGTATGCTAAATGTCTTGTGAGCAAATTATGAATGGGTTTGGAAGTCGGTGAATGTGACCGAGGACCTCTCTACCCCGGTAAAGCATGACCGGGTTTAGATCAGGATTGTAAAGCGGTAAAGCATGACCAGAGACCAATCCACCTGTTAAAGCATGAACGGGGATCTCATGTATGTGGTAGTGGACTTTCCCTGCCAGCCCAGTACTGTGGTTTAGTCTGATCACACACTTTTATGTATGGGTCACTTGCTTTGAAACATATCTCTACGCAAAATTATGTTATGTATGCTCAAGTATGTATGATGCAAGCANAAATGTTGATGATAAGTTGATCATATGAATCTGGTAGACTTTGAAGTAGAAGCTCCGCACGTTCATTCTCTCCTATTTTATGCCCCATGGAAGTAAGTTGGGCAAATAGAGTATTTAGTGTGTTGATATGGTCGGTCATCGATGAGGATTCCGCCATCTGAAAAGTATAAAGTCTTCTCTTTAGGAAAATCATGTTGTGTAGGGACTTGACCTCGTACATCTTTGTCAGAGTATCCCAGATAACTTTGGCTGTTTTTATCTCAGAGATACTTGACAAAACTTCGTCTGCTATAGCCAATTGTACATTGGCAACAGCGTTGTCGTTCATCTCATTCCACTTTCCATCATCCGTACTCTCCATCGGTCTATCTCCAATAGCCGCCAAGCAATTCTCTTTTCTTAAAACTCCTTGTATCTTTATTTTCCACTACATAATATTGCTTCCGTTGAACTTTGCTATCTCGTACCTTCCCGCCATTATGTCTACAACAATTTTAGTAGACTGGACAAAATAATCCCGCCTTAATAAAAAAAATCTCAAAAAATCTTTTCTGATGTGGAAGATCAGTCTAGGCTGCAACTACAGAGCATACTCAGAATTTTAAGAAATTTTAAATTAAGTCTCTGATACCAGTAGGTTTATGAACAATTGGAAGAGAATACACTCGGTGCATATTGGAATGAAAGACCATGGATGCTAATTTTTCGGAGTCATATTTTATGTTTCACAGGATGAAACTTGGATTTTTCGGGCAACTTTTTCTGAGAAAAGATTGAACGAATTAGATTATGAATGATATTAATGGAGTTCACTACATCAACTAAATGCACGAATAAATCTTTGAAAACACGAAGAATATGTTAATCCTAATCTTCATGTTTATATGGTTGTGTTTATGGAGATGAAATGAGGGTTCCTCGAGTCTTTTTTACAGATGAAATGAGACAAAATTTAGATGAAGGATACAATAGAAAGATGTATTTCACAAGAAGGAAATGCATTGTTTGATACTGGGAATACATGATATAGGTTGGGGGATTAGAAGCATCTTCAAGTCTGTACTTAAGAGATTAACAATCTTCATACTCAAATGATCAATTCAAAGGGCATGAAATTCGTACTTTCTCAGAAATCAATGAAAAAAGAAGAGTGAGAGGTGATTAAACACCATAAATTTCCAATACAACTCACTAAAATTCAAAAGAGAATGTTGTTGGTGCAGAAGGTAGAAAAAATTGAGGAAGGAAAGTGCAGAATTAGAGGAAGTAAGACTAAGCATGAAAAAAAGTTAATGAGTAAAAGAATGAGGATGATGAACTAATACTTGAGAAAAGATTTCATGAAATGAGAAGAATAAGTTTTTGGATTGGAAAAATTGAGATATCAATAGAAGATTTTCAACTGAATAATAAGGGAAATCTAGATACAATGGGGATCATTGGTCCGAGGACCAATGAATCAACATTATCCTTTAGGACCTCTTTGTTTAAGGCCAAAATAATGTGGCCACTAACCACAATTAGCGTCCTATAGAAGAAATAAATATGGAAAATGGTCGAGACCAACTATCTAATCCAACTTGGTGAGATGAAGTGTAAGTGCAAAATGACTCATGAATCCTGAGATAATTACTATTATTATTGATTTATATATGAAACTGAATAAATATCACAAAAGGTAGGCATGAAAACATTTTTGTTTGGTAGAAAAAATGTTGTTAAATATGTTTATTTAGTCACTTTCATTTTCATGTGTAAATGATATGATGACCAAATTATGACATTAAATCCTTTGGTTTGTATGTTTTATTCTTTAATTTATTGTGTTTGATTGAGGTGGCAATGGATTGGATGCATTATATCATTTGAAATGTAGTTTGCATGTCATAAGTTTCAACTGATGATACTATTTTTACTTGAAGATATCATCATGATTTTGTTGTGATTAAAAAATGGGGATGAATAGGTTGGTTGTGAGATATATTGTGTAAAACAAGCCATTTGACGGTTTTTACAAAAAATATTGTAGAGTTTTCTTTGAAAATGTTGCCCGCCATGATCTCAAGTATATCACAGATCATGAAAAAGACACTATATTTACGACACGGCTCGAGAGATATTCCATAACAAAACTAGCCTAAGGACTGCTGTTATTC
Organism: Primulina huaijiensis; assembly: GCF_012295235.1. Classification (NCBI taxonomy): domain Eukaryota; kingdom Viridiplantae; phylum Streptophyta; class Magnoliopsida; order Lamiales; family Gesneriaceae; genus Primulina; species Primulina huaijiensis. The sequence goes on along the minus strand of NC_133311.1, from coordinate 13,975,988 downwards.
ATTCATACAGCTAATATATGTTTGTGCAAGCCAAATAAAATCCAAGTCTTCTAGAGACCAACCAACTAGGTTGCAGGCCGACTAGGCCGTATTTACAATGCGAAAATAAAATTTGAGTCTAAATAAAGATAAGTAAAGTTTTTTGGGCAAAAAAATTGGGCCTCAACTCCCTTAGCAATATAACGTCTTTCAATGTCTTCTTCTAAACCGGATTGACTTTCTTCTCTAGCTTCTTTTCAGCAGCCAGAGCCTCTTCTTTCTCAACCTTAGCCTCCAATAGCTCAACACCAATTGGCATTTGCTTCTTTTTATATGCTTCAACTGTGTTCCAATCGATCAAATTAATTTTGTGGAGCTTGATAACATCCGCCGATTTGATTTTAGCATTTCCCAGCCTATAGAACAAAGGGAAAGAAAACCCTAGAGACTATGCTTCCTTCTTCACCATGGCTGTGAAGACCTTGAACATAATTTTTGAAAAATTGACATTTACCCTGGATGCAATGGTCACCATGACCATGAAATTTTCGGTTGTTATCTTATAAAATTCTCCACCTTGGCTAACAATGGCTTGCTCACAATATCGGTGAAAAGCCTATATTCTACACTGATGCCTTTCATCATTCATTTTGAAGAAGAAAAAGGTGACCATGATGGAGCGAACTCTACCATCCAACGAGTAGAGTTCCCTTTTGGTAGTGCATACAAGGAACTTAAATCGACGGTTGGTAGGTCAAACATTTTGCAAACAATTAATTTCTGTGTTATCCAGAGGTTGGAATCTTGAATGATGCAGACCATGACCCCATTATCCATCTTGACAGTCTCAAATAGTTGGTTGAGCAAAGTTTTTGAAACTTGAAAGTTGCAACCCAAAAACTTTCGGAGCCCAGAAGCTTTCAACATCCTAAACATGTTCACCACTAGCTCATCCTTAATGGTCAGAACAAAGGCGAAGTTAATGGAAATGGTGTTATTGGAGTAGCTAGTCATTGTAAGATTTTTTGAATAAATGTCTTGATTTGTTCTGCAAAGCAGTTAGGTGCAAAGAGAACAAGATAGCAATGATAATATAATGCAAGAGTTGTAAAGTAATCAGAAAGAGTGAAGTGTGTTAAACAAAAAGTATATATACAATCAAATTTGATATACATGGAAGTCCACGTGTTTCTATGTCTTATGTTGCTTTATGAAAAATTGAAAAATCAAATAATGACTTTTGACGGTTGATATATTCTCTTGACAAAATCTAGAGAATAACAACCAAATATACAATAAATGCGGATTTACATAATCCAAAATTTGAATGTTTACTATGAGACCGTTCTGATTATTAGTTTGTTTAAGAGTGAAACAGTCAGAGCATGTGATAAGATCAAATTTCCCCAAACTGTAGCCGTAGGGGTCAGAGATATGTACCGCCTCGATACATTTTTTTTATCAGCTCAATTTTTGTTCCTCCTATATTTATGTGTTAATTTAAATAAGCTAAACCATGTATATTGCAAAAGTAAGAAAATTTAGAATCAGGTTAGTCTTGGTGAAGATGTCGACGACTTGATTGTCAGTTGAAATATACTCTAGCCAGATGTTCTTATATATTACATGATCTCAGATAAAATTATGTATAATGTCAATATTGTTAGTCTGAGAATGTATGACATGTTTGTAGGTGATTGCTATGACACTTGTGTTATCACAAAAAATTGGAGATTCAGCGGTTTGAATTCCATAAACTCTTAATTATTTCTGAATCCATGGTAGTTGTGCACAACAAATCCCAGCAGCAAGATATTAAGCTTCAGCCATTGATGTAGCGATTGATGTCCGTTTCTTGCTGAACAAAAAAATATCAATCTATATCCCAAGAACTAAAATGATCCACTGGTGCTCTTTCTATCTTGCAATCTGCATCTGAATATCCAATAATGTTAAAGCTTGAATCTTTGGGATACCAAAGACTTACACATGCAGTACTCTTAAGTTATTTAAAAATGTGTTTAGCTGGAGTATAATGCAATTGTTTAGGATTAGTTTGAAAGTGAGCACATAAACAAGAGCAAATGATTAATCAAAATTTATGCCTTTTTCTTGTGTACATTCTTGAGTTATAAATCTAGCTTTATTTCTTATTACTAATCCACTCTCATCAATTTTATTCCTGAAGACCCATCTTGTTTCAATAACATGTTGATTAGATGGTCGGAGAACTAGATGCCAAACATTTCTTCTCACAAAATGATTAAGTTCTTTCTGCATTGCATCTATCTAATTTGAATATGCTATGGCCACATTAATATTCTTAGGTTCAAGTTGAGAAACAAATGTAGCATGCATGAACACATATATCATTTGATTTCTAGTTCCAAGATGAGTAGCTGGGTTACCAATAACTAGCTCGGGTGGATGATTTTTGTTCCAGCGGAGACATGGTCCATATGGATCTGGATCTTGCTGCCTCAATTTTTTTTTGCGGCTTGATTCTGTACATTTTTTTCATGGATGACTGTACCTTCTTCAGGAATTATTCTAGCTGTCTTTCTCAAGTCTATCTCATGATCACTGCTAGAATCAAGGTTATTAGCATCCAATCTATTACTTAAATCATGTATATTCCTATTATTATTATCACGATAGATAAAGGATTCATCGAATGCAACACATACTAACTCTTCTACTGTTAGAGTTCTATGATTATAAACTTTATATGTTTTAATGACATAAAAGTAACATAAAACATACGAATATCAGATTTATCATTAAAAAAAGTTTAAATGTGTTTACTGTTATTGTGAATGAAATACTTACAATCAAATATGTTGAAATATGATACATCAGGCTATTTGCTATTCCAGATCTCGTAGGAAGTCTTCTTATGATTCTTGTTAATCATTGATATGTTCTGTGTATAGCATGCAATGTTCACAGCTTTTGCCCAAAACCTTTGAGAGATACTAGATTCTGCTAGCATGGTTTGAGCCGCTTCTTTGAGTTTTCTGTAACTTCTCTCAGCAACTCCATTTTGTTGTGGTGATCTAGCAGTTGAAAGCTCATGCTTAATATCATTGTCTTCCATATAAGTTGAGAAGATTTTATTGGTGAACTCGGTTCCTCTATCAATCCTTATCTTATCTACCACTGAAGTTATCTCATTTTACAATCTTAAGAATCTTGATAATATGGGCAGCATTCTGATTTTAGAACTTAGGAAGACTGCCACTATAAACCTTGAAAAGTCATCGACAATCACCAAAGTGTACTTCTTTTCTCCGAGGCTCATTACATGTATTGGATCTAAGAGATCCATGTGAAGAAGTTCCAAACATCGAGCCGTTGAGTTATTCCATTTGTTCTTGAATATTGATCTGAAATGTTTACTTAACTGACACGTGGTAAAAACAGATGATTTGTAAAAGCGTCGACCGTTTATCAAACCCTAAGTCAGTTCCGTCTCCAAACGATTTCTGCAACTCGTGCATATTCTCAATGGAAGCAGATGATTTGTTCCAATAATTGACTAAAAGCGTCAACCGTTTATTCTGATTAATAGTTGATTGGAATGCTATTCGCATATCATCACCGCCGACATATTGAGTTTTACCCTAAGACCGTTACATTCATTTATCTGTGAATAGATAGAGTTGCTTGACATTTTGTTAGGCTTCTATTCTCTGCTTTGACTTACTCGAATGATTGCGAAAGTTTTATGTACTCATCTTCTATGTTATGCAGTTCCATGACGAGATCTATTTGTGTAAATTCATCTGAGTCAAAGTCAAATATCATGTCATCGACAGTTTCCAACTCAATTTCCGTGGTCTCCGACTCAACATTTGCCATGAGACACTGAATATTTTCATCATCACTCACTCTAGTTTAGGGTTCTGAGCTTGAATTCTCTAAATCTAAATCATCATATTTATTGTTGTTTTCTTCAGCAATTAGCACTTTTTGATCCTTCTTTTCCTTGTAAGATCTTTCCTCATATTTGGACCATCTCTTCTTAAAAGGTTTCTTATCGTCCTTCTTCAACCTTTTACATTCTGCGATAAAATTGTCCTTATTTCCATAGTTAAAACAAGGTTGAATTTCATGTGTTAGATTTTTTTACGAAAAAATTAAACTTAGACCGGTTGTTTATCATAAACTTGCCAAACATTTTAACAAATAAAGACATTACTTCATTGTTTATCTGGTCATCAAATTTTCTGTTGTAAGCTTCTTCTCTGACGATCGGAGTTGAAGTTATAGTGGTTGGGGCTTTAACGGGTTGTGGAGTGGATGACTCTTCTTCCGTCCTGATCCCCAGCTCAAACTCGTAGACTTTCAAATCTACAAATAAGTCATACAGCTCAAGTTTGTTGAGAACCTTAGACTCCCACATGGCTATGGTCTTTACATCCTACTCTCTTGTGAAGGATCTCATTACTTTCAGTGCAACCTCTCTGTTGTCATACTCTTTCCCAAGAGTGGCTAGCTCGATCATGATACTGCTAAATCTCTAACTGAAATCGCTCATAGTTTATTCAGTTTTCATCTTTTATGTTGTCAAACTTCTGAATAGCCACAATCAACTTGTTCTTCTTAGTCTGGTCATTACCTTGACAAAGTTGGGTTAGTTTTTTTCAAATTTCTTGGTAGTTGAACTTGTTTTAATCTTGCTAAAAATATTATTATGAAGAGTTTTATAAAAGATATTTTCTCACATTTTTTAGATTTGTCTTTTTCTTGTCTTAAGCGGTCCATTATGACTAGTGTTTCTCAATCATCTGCGGTACACCCTCAAAAACTACTATAGTTGTATTAGCTTCAAGGATCTTCATTGGATCGTTAGTGTTGACATACTATATATCATTATCATGTGCAGCCAAATTTTCCTGCATAAGAATCTTCCAATAATCATATCCCTCTTTTGAAAGACATCGAAATCTTTTTAAAATATTTAATTATCAGAGTTCAAGAAAAACCATATCTGATACAACTTTTTGGGATCGTATTGGAGTTTAAAGGTGTGAATAAACTCTTAAAATTATTTTCTTAAAATCGAGTTTTCCTTAACAGCTTGAACGTCTAGCTTTATTGGACTACCAGAAAATAAATAATTGTGAAAATAGTCTTGTTTGACTAGTGATAAGATATATATATGACGTAAGTAGTTAGTTAACAAGAAACGGCTTGAGCAAGAATAAAAAAGAGTGTAAAGTGCGTAAAAAAATAATACAAATATTTATGGTTGCTCGGATATAGACACTCTTATGTCACCATTTCTTCTACTTAGAAATAAATCCTCTAAAAACTTTGATTTACAACTTCTTGTAACAATCCACTTCAACTAGGACTTATTACTGTCTATGTTGAAACTTTCAGTGATCACTTAACAAATTCTGGATGTTTAAGAACCCTCGTTTCACCAGAAAAATTACAAAAACCAACTGTTAGCTTGAAAAACCTGATTTTTTGGGGTAGCACAAAGTGATCTTTGAAGTTCTGCTAGATTCAGATATGTGTGTGTTAAGTTGAAAAGCTTGAAGTATGATCGCAAGTGTGCTCAGAAAGCTTGAAAGAATATAGACTTGGAGGATGTAAGCTTGTAATCATGGTTCAACTAAGTAGTTCTTCAATCACGAGTATGAATATTTATAGTTGAAAGGTTTCAGCGGTTGTATAATGTTTTTCAACAATCATCTATACTTCTTACCGAAAAATGGCCTTGTCACTATCAGCATAGTACTCTATAATAAATCACATTTAATGTCTCTTAGATTTTTCCGACTTTAGCCTTTGTAGCTTTTGAAAAGTTGATTGAATTTGGACATTTTGAGAAAAAATCTTTCATTCGGAGTTGGTAGGATATTGTGCCATAATACGCTAACAGAACCGAATGGAGTTCAACTTATCCTCCTTGAATTTCTCATGGAGTTCAACTTATCCTCCTTGAATTTCTCATATCTTACTGGTTGTAGTTCGATTGGACAATAATGGTTATTTGTGCATTTCCTTTACTAATACATGCTCTGGTTCGAAGACAAATTATATGTAGCTTGAGTTGATAGTGATTCTTCGAACGGTCTAACTTGATCAAGCAGTCAGAAAACATAAAAATACAAAAGATAAGCAGCTGGATCCTGAAACAATTCGATGTTGTTATTTTGTCAATCAACAAAACTTGAGATAATATAAATATTCTAACATCTTCCTCCCCTAAAATCCTACGTGAACTGAATTTTGGCCCAAATTTTAGATTGGGTTGAAGTTATAGACTTGGAATTTTATAAATAACTAAATTGTCCTGCTGACCAAATTGACCTAAGGAGGGCATTTGTTGGACTCAAATTTTGGCAAACCCGGAAAACTAAAGTTTGTCAGGTTAAAGGTCCATTAGATGAAGACTAGGTCAGTTGGACCTATATCTGCAGGCATTGAGGAAGTTGAGACATGACCAATGATCGGAGAAGATGAACTAAATCGCTTGGAGGAATGAACAAAATCACAGAGAATCATTAGAAATGAGGACTACACAACTTATCATTCAACACAACTTACTCAGCAAATTTCATCAATTCTAGGTAATTTTAGTTTACTTATTTCCAGTTTTAATATCTTAATTCCTTTAATTTTTAGCACATTCATTCAGTTTTTATTTTCAATTCTAGTTCTAAAAGATGATGATCTTAATTCATAATAGCACAATTAATTTTGCTATTGTTAATCAGTTTTTCTTAAATTTTCCGATTTAGTTTCCTATTTTTTGTAGCTTACCGAGATAATTATAACTAACAATCGATTCGAGATCTACATCGTTTGATTGTAGAAGTCAAATTTTAAGTTGGCACAATTTCGTTCTTGGCACGTATGCGATTTTTTTTAAAATAAAAATTATATCTATATTTTTAGGCAAAAAATTAAATCAAATTAAGCTCTAATAATATTAAAATAATATTTTTAACAAAGTTCAAAATCCAAATAATCATATATATATAACTAAAAATAAATTTTAAAATAAAAATAATTATTTTGAAGGAATATAAGAAAATAATTAAATTCTAAACAAAAAATAAAAAAAATAGGTGAATCGGTCGGATCGATTTTGAACTGATTCATCGTCACGACTAGTACAACCGGTTCTTGATCGGTTTTGAACGGTTCTGATCATAAAAACAGTTATTAGACTTGGTCTGAACCGAACCCGTGATCAGTTCTCGGTCGAATCGACTAATTCGGTCCGATTTTAAAAACAATGATGAGAGAAACTATCAATCTGTCCACCAAGAGTAATTTTTCATATATTTCAATAATATTAGATCATGTAGATCTTTTGCATTTTAATAGAAGTTGTCATTATGCATTGAAGATCTAATGATTAAAATTTCACCATATTATAAGATGAGAAATATGTAGCATGAAAAATCGAGGCCGAACGAACGATATCTTAGGATATAAACAAATGGAATTAAACCAACTTCAAAGCTATATTTTTATATTTATTTTTTGAACTTGAATTTTACTAGTTCACTTGAAACTCGAATAATGAATAGTCACCGCGCCCCCAAGACTATGTTTGAATTGGTGTAGATGAGCTCTTGAATAAGGGTTATGAGTTCGATTGTCCCTTCCAATTTTGTTTCGGTCGAGCTTGTCGAATACGGCTTGCCCAGTGCATTTATATGCCTAACGTGGTTTGTATGCTATTGTGTTAACTATGAGTTTACCTAGTGCATACTAAAGGTAGCGGTTGCGACTGACCGCATCATATAAATAAAAGAAAACACTTAAATTGTTCTCGATATTACTTGGTTTGATTTTGTATGATTCAAACTATTATTTTCTAAATGATCAAATTTCATGTTGACTTCGTTAATTTGTTGAATTTTAAATATTTCTATAAACAAAATTAATAAATCTTACAAGCTATGGAAAAAATAGTTAAGATTCAAGGGCAGCTCTAAAATATATATAAATATAAGTTTAATTTTAATTACTAATCGAATAATATTGAAATCCAAAATTTCTAATTATTTTGTGAGAGACAAAAACTTGTGTGAAACGATCTCACGGGTCGTATTTTGTGAGACAGATATCTTATTTGGGTTATCCATGAAAAAATATTACTTTTTATGTTAAGATTATGAGTAAGTCTCTTGTGAGACGGTCTCACGAATCTTTATCTGTGCGACGGGTCAATTCTACCGATATTCACAATAAAAAGTAATACTCTTAGCATAAAAAATAATATTTTTTCATGGATGACCCAGATAAGAGATCCGTCTCACAAAATATGACCCGTGAGACCGTCTCACACAAGTTTTTGCCTAAAATTATTACTTTTCATTGTGAATATCGGTAGGATTGACCCGTCTCACAGATTAAGATCCGTGAGACGGTCTCACATGAGACCCACTCTTTGTGAGAATCATGTTATCTATCTCTATCTCTATTGCTATCTATATGATCTCTATCTTCATCTTTTTCATTTTACTATTTCTTTTTTATGAAATTTAAAAAATTACCAAAATACCCCTGACAATTTTTTAATTTAAACTACAATGTAAAATTTCAAAAACTCAGATACTATACAAACAATCAACGAATGCGCTAGAACACTAATTATATAATAAGAATAGGGGTAAAGCCACCATTTGGTAGAACGGCGTGGCCCTTTTCCTTCTTTTTTCCCCTCATTTTATTTTTTCCCCTCATTTTATCATGTGTTTTTTTAATCGTTACAAAAAATGGCTTGTACAAGTATACAACATGTACACCAGAGTACTAAAATTATATTAAGATTGAGGGGTTTTTGGTACATTAGTATGACCAAACCTCCCCTTTTTCTCCTTTGATGGCTATTTATTTAGGCAAAAACTTGTGTGAGACGGTCTCACGAGTCGTATTTGTGAGACGGATCTCTTATTTGGGTCATCCATGAAAAAGTATTACTTTTTATGCTAAGAGTATTACTTTTTATTGTTAATATTAGTAAGGTTAACCCGTCTCACAGATTAAGATCCGTGAGACGGTCTCACATGAGACCTACTCATTTATTTATGAAAATTGCATTTTTTGTAAAATTGATTTACATCTATTGTTTATTAATGATTATTTACTGACAAAAACGTTACTTTCAAAATTGTTCTCTATTTTTTATTTATACATTAAAATTTTAAATATATTTTTCTCATTTTACCATTTCTTTTTATTTTTTCTTTTAAAAAAAAATTGTACAAGCATAAAATGCACGCGTCCAATTGCTAATATTATCTAGAGTGGGTCTCATGTGAGACCATCTCACGGATTATAATCTGTGAGACGGGTCAACCCTACCCATATTCACGATAAAAAGTAATACTCTTAGCATAAAAAGTAATATTTTTTCATGGATGACCCAAATAAGAGATCCGTCTCACAAATATGACCCGTGAGACCGTCTCACACAAGTTTTTGTATCATTTTGTTTTTCCTTTTAATTTTTTATTTTACAATTTTTTTCCTTTTTTTATAGCAATTTCAAAAATTACCAAAATTCACCTGAAAATTTTTATAATTTAAACTACAAAATAAAATTTCAAAAATAATAATATACAAGTACTCAACGAATACATCTGATCACTAATATTATATTATGAGTATGTTTGGATTAAAAATCTAGACTAAGAAAACTGTTTTATTTTTAAATTTTTTATAATTTTATATGTGTTTGGATGAAGTTTTTAATGTTTTAAAAAATACTTAATTAAGATAAAATAATTATTTTTTCAAAAGCACAAATTTGGAGCTTTTAAAGATCTTTTCAATAAAAAAATAACACTTAAAATATTTTTGTAACCAAATGCNTCGTCTCACACAAGTTTTTGCCAATTTTATATGTGTTTGGATGAAGTTTTTAATGTTTTAAAAAATACTTAATTAAGATAAAATAATTATTTTTTCAAAAGCACAAATTTGGAGCTTTTAAAGATCTTTTCAATAAAAAAATAACACTTAAAATATTTTTGTAACCAAATGCTTAAAAAAATCATTTATTCATTAAGTTTTATAACTTAAAAAATATTTTTTTTATCTATATATCCAAACATATATAAAATATAATTTTTACTTTAAAAAAATATTTTGAAAAATTCAACTTAAGAAACCACTTTTTGAATCAAAATTAACCAAAGTATCAAAAACCCAAGGGTGTGCTATGGCAAAAAGCTTACGGCAGAATGACCTAAGCCCTAACTATAAATACCAAGTCCAATTCTCCAAGTAGAGATTTCTTCCCCCATTTCTCAGTTAAACCCTAGCAGTAGCAGCAAATTCAGGAATTGCAGGTGATCTCATCTCCATTTTCGCACTATAATTATCCAGATTCTGGAATTTTTGTCTAAGTTTCGTAAAGTAATTTCGAGTTTTGTCATTGATTCGAGTAGAGATGAAGATTCTTGCAGCTTACTTGTTGTCGGTGCTGGGTGGCAACACCTACCCTTCCGCCGTTGTTTTGAAAGATATTCTCTGCTCAGGTTATTCTTCCCGTCCGTGTGTATGATTGATGCTGTGTGATATCTACGTTTCGACATTTTTATATTCTTCGCTCTGATATTTTGATCTATTTTCGTTTTAAATTTGATTTTCTGTTGTAGTTTTTGAACCAAAATACATACACGGATGTACTTTTGTGATCTTCGTATGACCCATTGGAATCACTATCAGTATATCCATGAAGTTTATTTCCTTTTCATGTGATTTGTTTGATGTCGATCATTCTTTATCTTAAAGGTGAAGTAAAATGTTTTTGCTGTTGCATTGTGTAGCTTGCGATTTTCAATGAATCCTGAGATTGAAATGGACTTCAATTACTTATTGGAACTTATTTAACAATTCTTAAAGATTTTTTTCTTGATAATTTTTTTTTCCCCTTCTGATTGATGAATTTGAATCCGAATTCTGGAATACCCAAATTGATCACCTTATACTCGTCCATAGTAGCTTTTAAAAATTCTTGAATGATCTAAAATTTTTTATCGGAGTTCAAGAACTCACAAGAACCTTTAGCATACGGATTTTCAAATTCATGGTCAGGAAAATCTGAGCAGCTTAGGAATCATATCTGAATTATAAATTAAGTGTAGGGGAGGTATAACATAATAATTTGTTTTAGCTTTTAATTAAAGAATTTTTAGCCACAACTTAGAAAAAATTCAAAGTATCAATAAATACATAGGACCAAGAGATGAAAATTGAAACTCAATTTACTTGCTGTTAAATTGAATCGTTCGGCATAAAATTTCAGAAATTGTGAACAATCAAAGTTTATCAGGTATATATGACTACATGCTTGCCGAAGTTAGAAAACGAGCGGTGGAAAGTTACATGTAACCCTTATAAATCTACTTGTATATTGCAGTTTGTCAGCAATGGTAACATGATCCACTGAAAAAAATTATATTTGTGCATAATGAAAAAATAGATTGTAATGCAAGCTCTATTTGTAATATTTTCTCCCGATATTTAGTTTAACTTCGATTTAAAATTAATGATATATGATATTCAGTTCACTTAAAATGCAAAAACTTTAATTTGAACCGCACCTGAAACGCAAGTTGGGTCTTTGAGGCGCATCGAGACGTGTGATTTAGTCCCAAGCGTTCGTCTGATCAGAAGACTGCAACTTGACATGTCACCAGGTGCGAAGGTTGCTTGGATTGTCACCAACCACAGAAATTGAGCTTGACTAGATCTTTAGCCTATGCGCATACCTTGTGGGCTTTTAAGTTTTAATTTAATGATATGTTTCTATCTTCTTGGTGAATTAGGGTTGTACATTTGGTTTCTTATAATTTAATGTTTTTCAACGTTCAATGTGTAACGTTATACTGGTTGATTGATGGAGCATGAGTTGCCACTGAGTTTTTTAGCATCGTTTCTAATAATCAAACCTCTATTTTGATCAGTTGGTGCTGAAGCTGGTGATGACAGAATTGAGTTCTTTCTGTCTCAAGTCAAGGGCAAAGATATGACTGAGTTGATTGCTGCTGGAAGGGAAAAGCTTGCTTCTGTACCAGCGGGAGGTGGTGGAGTTGCTGTTGCTGCACCAACCAGTGGTGCAGGTGGTGCCGCTGTGCCTGCTGCTGCAGCAAAGAAAGAAGAGAAGGTAGAAGAGAAAGAAGAGTCTGATGATGTAAGTTATCATATTGCATTGTTATGCGAAGTAATATAATCATGTTTTCTCGAATTTATGATCTTCCTACGATGATCTTTTAAGTCTGCTGCCTAATTTGTTATCTCTGGTTTTGTTGCAGGATATGGGCTTCAGTCTCTTCGACTGAAGAACTACAGACTCAGTTATGTATCAAAGATGCTTATTTTCTTGCCCCATTGTTTTTTTTCAGTAGTAGACATTTTCTAACTATTCCGCTCTTTCATAGATTCTCAGGCGATTTTGATCAAGATTTTGATGCGTAATATTTTTTACGTTTTACCCTCTATTTTTTTTTTGTTTTTTAAATTTAATGCCGGAGGCCAATTAACGAAAAAAATTACAAAAAAGTAAATAGTTTTTTTTAAAAAAAAAATGAATGTTGATTGTTACCATATCAAACGAAAAAAATTACGCAAAAGTCGTAAAGAAAATAGTCTAAAAATTTCAAGATATTATTTCAATAAAAATATTAATTTTATATTAAAGATGAAACTGAAAAAATCACAATTTTTACGTGTTAATTGTTTAATCTGGGCGACCATAAATTTGACAACCTTTATTTTTCTTGTTTTTGACCAAATCATCGTAATTTAAGTTAGTTTTTTTGAGAGAATATCAAATGAATAGCTGTGTTTGAATTTTTACTTGAGTTTAAAATCTTAATGCTTAACAATATTACTCAAACGAGCTGGTCTGTTTTGGTCCACCTCCAAACGAGCTACTAAAAGCTTAACTCAATCTGTATTTTTAATGGCGGGTTAGACTGGTATGTGACGACTTTAATGAGTAAAATCGTGATACATGCAATGCACTTGGTATGTAAAATAATTGAGCATGACTGAGGTGTGTAATGTATATCTGATTATACTCAAAAAAATTTATTGGTATTCCTATGGTGTCTTGATCACAAACGAAGTATACTCGCAATATGTGAGTACTACGAGAACATCCATAATAATTCCATGACACAAAAACTTTTTATAGAATGTAAAAAAAAATGGAGATATGAGATCTCTATATTTGTGTGTGTGAATTTGATATGGTTACTCTCAGTCTCTTGTATAGAGACTAAATCATATCAAGTAGAAAAGATACGTCATCTGATCAAAGCCCACGTCGGCGACTAAGTCCAAAAGACAACAAATTGGTTCTTTTAATTTTAAAATAAAAATAATAAATATTTGAAATTAAAAACGGTTAGAGAAAAATAAAATGTAAAAAATTTGTGGTTCTGACAGAAAATTTTGATCATCATGTATTTCTGCTGGAATAGCATTCTCTATTTTGTGATCATCGTATTTCTCTATGCTTTTTCTTTTTCAAGGATTTTTATCCTTGGAACCGATTGGTCTTCCACGCTTCAAGCGTTTAATGACATCGTGATTGTTTTCAATTTGTTTTTTTTTGAATTTCAATTTGAGCAGGGGAATTTACAGCATGTATATATGATTTAGTTACCCCTTTTGTGTCTGCAAATGGATCTGATATCTAATTTGCTATTATTTGCAAGTGCACAATTTGCTGTACATCTTTTTCACATTGTTTAGTTCTTAGATTCAGATGTAACAATGATGATGCATACCATGTAATTTTTTTTTTGATATTTTTTTCTCTCCCTAACATTGGGAAGATTTCCTCATTAAAATAACAATCAGCATAACATGTTGTAAACACTTCGCCTGTCTGAGGCTCAAGATATCGAATGATTGATGGACTATCATAACCGATATAAATTCCGATCTTTCTTTGTGGTCCCATTTTTGTTCGTTAAGGCGGTGCAATAGGCACATATATCATACATCTAAAAATTGTCAAATGAGAAATGTCTGGTTCTTTACCAAATGCAAGCTGCAATGGGGAGTATTTATGATATGAACTTGGTCTGATGCGAATTAATGCAGCAACATGTAAAATTGCATGTCTCCATTTAGAAACAAGGAGTTTTGTTTTCATAATCATAGGTCTAGCAATCAGTTGTAGACGTTTAATCAATGATTCAGCTACTCCATTTTGTGTATGTACATGAGCAACAGGATGCTCAACAGTAATTCTCATTGACATACAATAATCATTGAAATTCTGGGAAGTAAATGCACCAGCATTATCAAGTCTAATTTTCTTGATTGTATGATCGAGAAATTGATTCCGCAATTTTATTATTTGAACAAGTAATCTTACAAATGCCACATTCCGAGTTGATAATTAACATACATGTGACCATATGCTGGAGGCATCGATCAATAGCATAAAATATCTAAATGGTCCACATGGTGGATGAATTGGCCCACAAATATCACCCTGAATACTTCAAGAAACATGGGTGATTCAGTTTGGATTTTAGCTGGTGATGGTATTATAATAAATTTTCCAAGAGAATATACTTTGCATTGAAACTTATTATTTTGAAAGATCTTTTGGTCTTTCAGCGGATGATCATGTGTATTTTCTATAATTTTTCGCATCATTGTTGAACCAGGATGTCCTAATCGATCATGCAAATTGATCAATATTGAATAATTATCGACTATCATGTTTGATTCAATTGGACTTATATATGTATAATGCAATCCAGTATGGAGCATTGGTAGTTTTTCAACTACATATTTCTTTCCTGATTTATATGTGGTAAGACACATATATTTTTCATTTCTTTCATTTATTGTCTGAGTATCATACCCATGAGAATATATGTCATTAAAACTCAACAAATTTTTTTTCGATTGTGGTGAATACAAATCATCATTTATAAAAAATATTGTACCATTAGATAACAAAAAATATGTTTTACCACAACCTTTTATCAAGTCTACTGGACCTGATATTGTATTCACCATTGTTTTTGTTGTTTTTAGTTCCAAGAAATATCTTTTATCTCGGAGAATGATGTGCATTTTACCACTATTAGGTATGCATACTTCCATGTGATTAGTTCTTTTTTTAGCTTTGTTCATAGCAGTTTACATATTTGAACTTCAAAAAAAATATGCAATGTAAAAATTATTGACAATACATATGTAATTTATTGAAAAATATAACACATATCATAATTGTACAATAAAACATTATTATATGATAAATGAAAAGTAAATTATTTTACATTTACATTCCACCAATATATTGTTCATTTTCAGAGAAATCGTTGAGAAAATCTGCAGCTTCAATATTTTTCATTTCTATTCCACCAGCATATTGATCATTTCCAGAGAAATCATTCAGAAAATCTTCAGCATCAAAATGAGTTGAATCACTCAAACGGTCACTGTGTTCAGTGAAGTTGGTCTATTTTTCTTTCCCCTTTATAGATTTTTTATAGAGCTTACAAAGGGGCTCGGGGGCTCGACAAATACGAGACCAATGTCCTGGAGTGCCGTATCTAAAAGAAGAACTTTCAAATCGTTTTGAGTGATTTTCACTACCACTCGTGTTTTCATGATGCCTTTTCAGTGTGTGGTTCGTGACGCCCTTTTGAGATGAGTTATAGAAATAACTATCTCGATTGTTTTCAAAACCACGGTCGCGACCACGACCACGACCTCGACCAAAACCTTGTCTCTGAATTTGATTTTGGTTTCTAGGTTTAAATTCATTTTTACTTACAACATTTACTTCTGGAAATGTTGTTAATCCAGTGGATCGGGACTGATGATTTATCATTAGCAGCTCGTTGTTCTTTTCCGCCACAAGAAGACAAGAGATAAGTTCAGAATATCTCGCAAATCCATGCACTCTATATTATTGCTGTTGAGTTATATTTGATACGTGAAACGTGGAAAATATTTTTTCAAGCATTTCTGATTCCGTAACCTCATGTCCACAAAATTTTAATTGCGAGATTATTCGATAAATCGTCGAATTGTAATCACTGACTTTCTTAAAATCTTGGAATCTTAACATATTCCATTCATCACTGGCGGTCAGAAGTATAACTTCCCTTATATGTTCAAATCTTTCTTTTAATCCTTTCCACAGAGTCATGTGATCTTTTTCGATAAGATATTCATATTTTAAACCTTCATCAAGATGTCGACGCAAAAATATTATAATTTTTGCCTTTTCTTGTGATGAAAAGATACCATTTTCTTTAATAGTCTCGCTTAGACCCAATAATTCAAGATGCATTTCTACATCAAGAGTCCATGGCATGTAATTTTTTCCTGTAATGTCGAGCGCAACAAATTCAAATTTTGCCAAGTTTGACATGATGGTACTATAAAAATGACAATGAATTTTATTAATTAAGATATAAATTTATTAATATGACAATAACAAGTAACGAATAAATTATAAATACAAGCATTCTTAAAAATAAAAAAAATACGAGGCTGATATTCTCCGATAAATACAAGACTAATGAGTATAATAACCAAAATAATTATACAAAATAACCTTGAAAGAGCCATCTTCTTATTTTTCGAAAATTTTGATGAAAAAATTTTTTAGGGAGGAAGAATAAGTTTGAAGTGATTGAATGTGTTTGTGAAGTCATATTTATAAGGTAAAAACTAGTCGTTTATGATCGTTTATGACCGTTACAAATTCTTAAAAAAACAAATGTATGTATATGTAAATTTTATGATAATAATAAGATGTATATAATGTTAATATTTTTTAAATAATTATGTATATCATATTACAATATTATAATGAGGTGTCAGTGACTCCTTTTATATAATACTCTGACATTATACAAATTTATATATAATTATTATATAACACAATAAAAATATATAAACAGTGAAATAATTAGGGCTGGCAAAAATCAGAAAATTCCCGACCCTTCCTGACTTCCGACCCGAGCCCGACCCGAAATTTTTCCGACCCCTGCTCAGAATCGGAAAATGGATCGGGATTATAGGATATACCCGATGGGATTCCCGACCCGACCCGACCCGATTCGAATATATTAATAAATTTAAAGATTTAATTTTATTTGAAAAAGAGACTAAAATACTAATTTTATTTATTGAATTAAAATATATTTTTTAAATTTAATCTAACCATCTGCTACAGTTCCTTCTAATTACTTCCTTCACTTTCAGCCTCGACCTCGGCCTTCACTTCAACATACTGCCTTCAGGTCTGTCATTTTTTTGGGTGTTTGCTTTGGATTTATGCCTGCCTTCAGGGTTCTATATTTGCGTGTTCATGTTTTCCTTGGTATATGGTTGGTTTTGTTGGGTTACTGTAGTGAAAAATGAATATGTAGTGGTATACACATATTGTTCATTATCAATTTTTGAAGAAAAGAAATACTACATACTACACATTATGTCATGATGTTCAATGAATTTTTTAAAAAATATTTATCGGGATTTTGTCTCCCTTCCCGACCTGATCCTGAACATTCGGGTCCCGATATTTGTCGGGTACGAGATCAGGAATATTTTTTTATTCCCAATTCTTATCGGGACGGGGATCGGGTTAGGGGGTTACGGGACGGGTCCCTACCCGATCCCAGCCCTAGAAATAATCATATCACGATATTATAATGAGGTGTCATATACTCTTTTTATATAATNTGAACATTCGGGTCCCGATATTTGTCGGGTACGAGATCATGAATATTTTTTTATTCCCAATCCTTATCGGGACGGGGATCGGGTTAGGGGGTTACGGGATGGGTCCCTACCCGATCCCAGCCCTAGAAATAATCATATCACGATATTATAATGAGGTGTCATAGACTCTTTTTATATAATATCATGATATTATTCAAATATATATATATACACAATAAATAAATAGTAACACAATAAAATTATATAAGCAGTATAATAATATAATCACATCACGTTATTATAATGATGTGTCATAGACTCCTTTTATATAATAACACGATATTATATATTAAATATATACACAATAAAAATAAATAAACAGTAAAGTAAAAACTCTTACTTTTTGAATATTGTTACCTTTTTCTTGTGTTTTGGAGCTTGAAAAAATATAGAGAACTTAACCTTCGAGTATCGTGCTGATAACATGTTAAAAGTAAAAATTTACGGCAAAAAGTAAAAATCTCAAAACTCTCAAAATATATCAAACTAAACTTTATAAAATTTTCTCTTTACTTAATTGTGATTTTCTCACACATTGAGAGACATATTTATAGAATTTCTTTGTAAATATCCAAAAATAAATACATCATTACATACATCATCACACACTAATTTTAAATATTTACAACTCGTATTTTCAACATTTTAATATTACAACTCATATTTTTCAACACATATATAATAATAAAAATTATAGGGCAAAAACTTATGTGAGACGGTCTCACGGGTCGTATTTGTGAGACAGATCTCTTATTTGGCTCATCCATGAAAAAGTATTACTTTTTATGCTAAGAGTATTACTTTTTGTTGTGAATATGAGTAGGGTTGACCCGTCTCACAGATTAGGGTCCGTGAGACGGTCTCACATGAGACCCACTCAAATTATAGATTTGTTTTCGTGAATAATAAAAATATATAAATCTAATGCTATTTTGCCCGGATGAAATATTTGAAGTATATATTTAAATTTGTTTTGTTGCGATTTTGGCTATTTGAACAGCATAAATTGTGTTGCTCTTCAAGTTGGGCCCGGTCCAGTCCCTCGAGCCCGGCCTAAACGCCCTCTCCAGTTTGAGCAAGCCTATCTCGACTCTCTTCCCTCCGCCAACATGTATATGATTTTCTGCTCATTTTTTGGTTTGCCTGATTTAGGGCTTTGGGTTTTAGCTCTCGGAGGAACTACATTTTCACATTATGCTTGTACATTCGATATGGAATTTGTGGTACCGTGAATTAATTGTGATTTGCTGATTCATTGCAGGTATGAGAAAAGTTACATGCATCGCGATGTGATGACGCATGTAGCGGTGTCAGCGGCCGATTTTTTCTTATCTGGGAGTGCGGATGGTATGTATGGATTAGAGTTTATGGATTAAATTTACTGAATAAATTAGCTATTTGAAATTGGTGCAGTCTCATTTAGCATAATTTTACCTGTATAGATGATACAATACCTATTCGAAGTAAAGACCTACATTATTAGATATTCACTTAGACGGCACTGTTAGGTATTCATTTGACTTCTGTGATTAAGTTCTCAGTAGTGTATTGAAAACAAAAGCTTTCTGAAAGTAAGCTTGTTGCAGAACAGAGGATTCTGGTTGAGTTTGAGCCGTGAAATGGAAAGAAAAACTTGCAATATATGGATCTTGACTGGTTAGCAGATAAGTAAAAGATACTCAGGGATTTTGATGATGGATGGCAGAATTGTTCTTGTTTGGAAGAAATAATTTCAACTCTCAATTAAAAATTCGGCCTGCAAACATGGAACTAGAATTTCTTAGTGTATGTCTAGTTCTGTTTCCAGGATTTTCCGAAAATATTTTCGGGAAAAATATTTCTGGGAAATGAAGTTGGGAATGTGAATTGCATTTTTTGAAGGAGACATTTTTTTCTGTCAGTGCCATGTTACGTCAGAAAATGGTGATTTTTTAGTTCTTTAAATATTATATGCTTATTTTAAAATACAATGTATTTTATAAAAATATAATGTAATAATAGAATTATTTTATGATTACTGAATAGTTGAATATTAAATAACAATCGTATAAGCGAATGTGAAAGTAAGGTGGATTTTTTATTTTAGATAGAATTATAAATTACTACTTAAAATGTGAACTTTTACGTTTAATTTGTGGACAAGTGGTGCCGACTAAAATTCTCTCTGATTGCGTTAGAATCTTGTCAAATGGGCTTTTCTCTAAATGCAGTTGGTCATGTCTCAGAATAACCATGTGTACACTTTTTTGTTAAGAATTTTATTCAATTCAGGCGGTTGTCCTTATGATTGTAGTGTTTTCGACCTTTTCAAATATAGAAGTTTGAGTGACCATTGTAAAATAAGCCTCTGATCTAACTTCTAAGTTTACTGTAACAAGTTGTAGTTTGCATTGATGAACCGAAGATGATATATCCTTGGATGGAATTATCTATAGAAACGTTTATGGTAGTTATGTCAGATATTGTGCAACATACCGTTTGAATATTATCTAATGTATTCAGAAACGTTAAGAAGACGAATATTGAATACAAGCGAAGTTTTTTTTATTTTTGTTAGCGGTTGTCCTTATGATTGTAGACTTGTAGTGTTTTCGACCTTTCAAATGTAGAAGTTTGAACGACCATTGTAAAATAAAGCCTCTGATCTAAGTTTAATGTTTCAAGTCGTAGTTTGCATTGATGGACCGAAGATGATGCGTCCTTGGGTGGAATTATCTATAGGAACGTTTATGGTAGTTATGTCAGAGATTGTGCATCGTACAATTCGAATATTATCTAATGTATTCAGAAAATGTGAATAAGACGATATTGATTACAACCGAATTCTTTCGAGTTGGCCTCCATAATGCAGAAACATAAATTTCAGGAGTGTGATTTGACAGAAATGTCTGTTGAACAGATGAAAAAAATGTCCATCTTGTTTTATTTAAAGTGGCCATTGGTTGATTCAATGAGTAAATTATAGCATATATATCACCCTCCAAAATAACCATCGTTATTTATGTTGTCATCAACTGCATCGAATTGTGCTTGGAGCCAGATGTGCTGTGGATTTTTCAAATAGTTGCCTGGGGAAACTTAACCCTTTTACTGAATAATCATTTAATCCTAACTTTGCTACAGTGTCATAGGTTTCTTTTAATTGAAAAGCTTTGTTCGTATGGCTCTTGGAGTCACTTCCATGGAAAACAAAAATAACTTGTTATTGGCAATGTTTACTTGCATAATTAATGCATTCAGGATTATCATGAAGTAGGATTACCCACTCAGTTTGATTGTAATCAATGTTAGTTCCCTATATAGGCATTATGTTATAAGCTGTGCAACAACATGTTGGTACTTTTGTAGGACACTTGAAGTTTTGGAAGAAAAAGGCAATGGGCATAGAGTTTGCAAAACATTTTAGATCTCATCTTGGTGCAATAGAAGGTCTGGCGGTGAGTTACTCAAATTGTACTTTTCTGTGTTTCAATGTAAGGTCTATCACTTACTCTTAACTAGGATAATGGTGTAAAAGTCGAATGGAAAAAAACTTAGGATAATGGTGTTTGATTAATATTCCACTTTCTACTTATTTTTTTTTATCTTTCCATTTATAAGAAGTTGTAGAATGACACTGCTTCTTTTGTTATTACTGTTATGAATTATTTTCTTGAAACTCCTCATGGTCCTATTGTACGACACATAAATAATGACAATCCTGATAATCTTCATCATTTGAATCAGAGAAGTGTGATCATTCTTTCCTTTTTTCTTTTTTTTTTCTGGACAAAGAGAAGCGTGATCTTAAGTCCGGAACCCGCGTAAAGAAGTGACCCATACCATAGTCATAAGAAAGAAAGCTAACTTATTCAAAGAAGTTACTCATACAATAGTCATAAGAAAGAAAGCTAACTTATTCAAAAGTCCAATATCTATGAGAAATATAATTTTTAGTTTACGTCACTGTAAATCTTTTGAGAATAATGTTTTTGATTGGCTAAGGGATAAATTAAAGGTTACTATGAATGATAATGAATTGAATCATATAAAATTATTTCAAGTACAAATGGCTTGAACTGAAACAGAAATCGGAACTAGCTAACGAAAAACCTAAATTAAGGATTGTCCATGTGGTGTAACTTTTTGAGATTTGACCACTTAATTTGTTCATTAGATATGACGATTTTTTTAGTCATAGTTTTATATTAAGCCTCGTGTGTAATTTTAATGCCGATAATGGAGTCGTTTCCCTCGTGACCTTTTATAGTCTTTCAGGTGAGTATAGATGGTGCGCTTTGCTGCACCATTTCTAATGATCAGTCAGTGAAAATATATGATGTATTTAACTTCGATATGATGGCTATGATACGTCTCCCATTTGTACCTGGTTGTGTTGAATGGGTTTACAAGCAAGGGGACTTCAAAGCCAAACTAGCTATTACTGATCGCAACTCTTCCTTTACCTACATCTATGATGCTCGATCAGGTTCAAATGAACCTATATTATCTAAAGAGGTACCATTAGGTTTTGATATGATATGATGCTGATTGCTGAACAGGCATGTTTGCATTTCCCCTTATTTTGATTGCAATTCTTTATTATTTCTTCAACTTTTTAACCAGATACACTTGGGCCCAATCAAAGTTATGAATTACAACCATGAGTATGATACCGTGATATCAGCAGATAACAAAGGAATCATTGAGTATTGGAGTCCTGCTTCACTTCAGTTTCCAGAAAATGGGTTAGTTTTTAGTTGAAATTGTATATTAGTTCTTTGCTGTTTGAGTAGATTTTATGCTTCAAGATGTGTGGGTAAGATGAAGAACATGGACGTTTGTGCATCTGAAGAGGTCTTCTCATTAAGTCGTCATATACGACCGTTGTTGGACCCAGCTGTGTTCTCGTGTCTTGCATTACCTGATAGTTATTCGGTTGAGTCTCCTGTTGACCTAATGTTCTTAAGTCACATCTGGTCTTGAAGTGTTTGGAAACTGGTCTCTTGTTTGAGAGGGATATCTTGTCAGTCATATAGGTTCTTGTATTCTTTTTTCTATTGTGTAATTGTTTTTTCTCTTTGATATAATTGCATTTCTTGACCTGTTGTGCCTGCAGAGTGACCTTTAAACTTAAAAGCGATACAAGCCTTTTTGAAATAGTTAAATGCAAGACCAGTGTTTCTGCCATTGAGGTAACAGTTCCTTCACTTTATGTTCTCTCTAATCTTCTTCATCAACTTTTGACGTATTAGAATAGCAATCCGTTGTGACTATCTCACAGGTCAGTCCAGACGGTAAACAATTTTCAATCACATCACCCGATCGTAGAATACGCGTATTTTGGTTTAGAACAGGCAAATTGATGCGTGTTTATGATGAATCTCTTGAGGTAGCAGTTATATATTTTGACTTTTAAAAAAAATCCTTTTCCTTTTGGTATTGCTAATATAATAATTCTTCTCGCATAGGTTGCCCAAGATCTACAGAGGAGTGATGTTCCTCTATATAGGCTTGAAGCTATTGATTTTGGACGAAGAATGGCTGTAGAAAAAGAAATTGAGAAAACTGAAAATGTTCCCCAACCTAATGCTGTGTTTGATGATAGCTCCAACTTCCTCATATATGCCACCCTTCTTGGGATAAAAGTAAGATGGTCCTAATGTCCGATTACTGATCTAGCGAATGCATTTCATGCTTGTTTAATGATCATGGCATGGATGAAGTCCCCTTCTATATTTGATCAATCCGAAATAATATGTAAGGTCATTAAGTTTCACATCTCATACCTCTTTCCATGTTGGGTATTTAGGTTGTAAATCGGCATACCAACAAAGTTGCTCGGATCCTTGGAAAGGTGGAGAACAATGATAGATTCTTAAGAATTGCCTTGTATCAAGGTGATCGAAGTAATAAAAAAGTACGAAAAATTCCTGCTGCTGCGGCAAATGCCAATGAAAGCAAAGAACCTCTGGTAGATCCTACTCTATTGTGCTGTGCTTTTAAAAAGCATAGAATTTACTTATTCAGGTAAATAAATTCTTGTTATGCATGACAAAGTAGATAGCTTTTTAAAGAGGAAACTGTCTTAGGAACCTTAGAAGGAAACACACTGCAAAAAGTATACAAAATTTGACTTTTATCTTATCTGAGTATGAATTACACATTTTTTTTAGTTCGGATCCCTGGAGCAAATGCTTATCCCGCTGTTTTTTAGTCGGAGAGAACCTGAGGAACCTGAAGACGCGTCGAAGGGCAGAGACGTGTTTAATGAAAAACCACCCGCTGATGAACTCTTGGCTGTATCAGATATCGGAAAATCTGTGACGACGTCTCTCCCAGATAATGTGGTAAGTGTCCTCATTCTTTGTAGTTCTTGTTGCCTAATTATAGTCCCTGTTAATGTAAATTATCCAGTGAAGTGCCATGATCAATGAAAGGCCTCAATTCATTGGCTAGGATTTTGGTTATCTTTTTCTCTTGTAGAAATAATAATGTAAATGCGGCCATGGAAATATTCTCTGTTTCAGATCTTGCACACGACCATGGGTGATATTCATTTGAGGCTATATCCTGAAGAATGCCCTAAAACAGTGGAGAATTTTACGACACACTGCCGGAATGGCTATTACGACAATCTGATCTTTCACCGGGTCATTAAAGGATTTATGATACAGACAGGAGACCCATTGGGAGATGGCACTGGTGGACAGTCTATTTGGGGAAGGGAATTTGAAGACGAGTTTCATAAGAGGTAAGAATGATTTATGCTTCTTTCCTAAGTTAATAT
Source organism: Primulina huaijiensis (assembly GCF_012295235.1). Lineage (NCBI taxonomy): Eukaryota > Viridiplantae > Streptophyta > Magnoliopsida > Lamiales > Gesneriaceae > Primulina > Primulina huaijiensis. The sequence goes on along the minus strand of NC_133311.1, from coordinate 13,951,486 downwards.
GATTAAATCTTGTTCTTTCTTTTCTTGTGGGATACATACTCCCTGATGACTGATCTGAGGCTTTGATCACCTTAAAATTGTTGTGACTGGCTGCAGTAGTGAAGATTTATGTTTTGCTCCACAGAACATAACATATGGCTGACCTTGCTTTGTACTTTAGCTTTGTGACTGGTGGATCTCACATTCTAATATATACACATGGGTGTTGAATGAACTGATAGTACTCCAGCTCCTAGACATTCGCAGTTGCCTAAAGCTTTTATGGACGTGCCTAATATTTAACTTGCCCTAAAGAGTGTTGACGTGTTTCTAGTATGATTAATTAACTCTTCTCTGTACAGCATTTTCCCCGTTTACCAATGCAACCTCTAAGCAACCTGTATGGTTTACCTATTAAAGCTTGAGAACAGTTGTATATCAGATTCGGTTGGTAGATCAAATAAACCCTTTAGTAAATGAAAGCCAATTGGAGTACTTTTTGCATAGAAATAAAGTGGCATCTATTGGTTACACGTTACAATTTTTTTTTTTTTTGGGTCTGATGGTTGGATTTTGCTACCTCATTTTATCTTGGCTGTTCAGAATTCACTTTTTATCAGCTTGATTCTTCACTTTCTGCAGTTTACGGCATGATAGGCCGTTCACTCTATCGATGGCTAATGCCGGTCCTGGGACCAACGGGTCACAATTCTTCGTTACAACTGTTGCCACTCCATGGCTGGACAATAAGCACACTGTTTTTGGCAGGGTTGTCAAAGGAATGGATGTTGTACAGGTATGCCTGCGCTACTTTACCAATTTTGTATATTTGTGTGGTGTCATGTGCCCTGAATGGATTTGGATTGGACGGTCCAACCCAAAAGAATATTAATAAAATTGAAAGGACCTGTTTCTTTCATATGTTGGTCTTTTTGAACCCGAGCACTCTCACCATCTTTCGAAAGATTTTTTGTATGAAGTGCATATTCAGTTTGATAATAATACAATTACAATTCTTAAACAGGTTATAGAGCCAGTGAAGACAGACAAGTCAGACAAGCCATACCAAGATGTGAAAATCTTAAATGTGACTATTCCAAAGTTGTAGATCAATTTGAAAGAACAAATTAGTGTGGTGGTGTGGCTGGGGAACAACGAATGTGGAGAAATTTTTGGCAGATGTGGTTTTTGGGAAGCAAAGAAGGGAAGAAACAAAGGGGACAAGAGCGTGTTTGAAGTTGGAGAAATGCCTAAAGGTCGCATAGGTTAAATTATTTGAATTCGTGTTTAAGTGAACACAGAAACTAATTTGTAGACTTTACTTTTAAAAGTTTAATGTTTAAGTTTTTGAATAAATATATCAAAAATGGTAAGTTTTATATTACTTTAAATCATTTGAGTAAAAAATAATAATAATAATTGTCATAAATATTTTTGTTGGTTGAAACAGTGATAAAAACTTTTATTTGAAAAATTAAGATTTTGGTATTGTAAGTTGTCAGTATTTTCATTTTAGCTTTGTAATTTTTAAAATTTAGCTTTCATTCAATAACTTGGATTTGTTTTTGATTTTTTTCTTGCTCAAAATCACTTGTCCCACTGAATATTGTTTATTTGGCAATTCTATGTGACAATAATAAAATATATGTTAAGATTTACATAAAAGAGAATGATTTTTTTGTTCTTTTTTATTTGAAATATTAGGTTTCATTTTATTTTATTATTATTTTTGTTTAAATAGATTTTATTATATGTAATATGACTTTATCTGCATCATATGAGCCATGTAAGTGAGAATCAACATCAAATAAACGATATTTGATGAGTTTAGTGTCTTCAGCGAAACAAGACAAATAAAAAAAAAATCTATTTTATTATATAAAAGCTAAATTTTGACAAATCGAAATTCAAAATAGACCAATCCATAATACCAAAATAATAAATTTTCTTACTTGTGAAACATTGTAATGAGTAACAAAATAAGTTGTAATCTCTATATTCTATTAAAAAATGGAGATCTTTTTTGGGTAAGTTGGAGGAACTAACTATGTGGACATATGAAGATTGATGATGAGGACAAGGGTAGGGTGATCTGATCATTGAAGGCGATGAGATAGCAGATCAATCCAAGGTTTTTCAGTGGTGCCTGCCTGGTTGGAAATTATGGCTATGAAGAATATATACGTCGACACCAATAAAAGGAACTAGTATCAAGTGTTTGGGTCCAAATCTTCCAGTTTTTTCATTAGTTGGATCTCAAAAGAGTGGAGACAAATGGTCCCAGGACTTTAGAAAATCAAATACTTCTATCCAAAAGGCTTACATAGGTCTACTTGATCATGTTGAGATTGCTAAGAAATCAAACCAAATTTGAACTCATGGCATATCCTTTTTTGAAAAAAATTACACATGTTTTGAGTTAGTAAAAATAGTTAATTTGATTATGTAAGTAATGATGTTTTGTTTTTTTTCTTCCCCAAATCTCACATATAAATACTAATTCATTCTTCGTCACACCAAAACACAAAATCCTTATCTTCTACAATTACAAGTGTAGAAGTGAAATAAAAGGTTTAGTGTGAGATTTTCTTAAAGAGTGTTTATCCTTAGAAGGAATAAGATTATTGGAGAGAAAGTGAGTGTTAAAATCAGAACGTTTTAAGTGAAATACTTTGTATTCTCAATTCTCTTGTTTTTTTTTATTAATAAAGAAATGGCCTCCTTGAGAGTTTTGGAGTGGACGTAGCCTAATATTGGGGTAAACCGCTATAATATTGTTGTACATCTTTCTCAATTGTTGATATTGATTGCGATGTTCCGCTGTGTATTACCTCGTGTATTTCCCTGATATCACTACAATTGCAATCAAAAAAAGATTCTCAAATGCTATAAGAAGTTCGCGTATGCTCTGTGGTTGTAGCTTAATATGAACTTCCACATCAGAAAATGCTTTCTAAACAATATTAGGAAAGTTGTTCTTTTGTGTTCAGGCTTTGATGATTAATTCATTGGTAACAAACACAAAATATAAAGGTACGTACAAGAAAGATGATTGGCCTTGATGACTATAATTATTAACTTTGGAAAAGTAAGATGAAAAATCTTCCATTCATTACAAAGATGAACCTACCAGTGTTCAACGATTCTAAACTAGATGATAAATCATATGCCGAATGGAACTTTGAGCATGAGTAAGTTTGCGGGTATATCCGACAATTTGTTGATGACAACATGTATAATCACATTTAAAGAGACACATGCTCGTACTCTTTGGACGAAGTTGGAGGTACTATATCCCTCCAAAAGTGGCCAAAAAATGTTCTATTTGAGCAAGTGTAGGACCGAGCGCTTGCCGCTTTACCAAAAGCTACAGCTGGTGGTAATGATGCAACTCAAATCTTTTAAACTGCATAGCAGCTCAAGCACCACGGTTCGACCACTCTACCAAGCATGGACAATTATTGCACCCAACAATCTCCCTCCCAATAATTACACTCCTTGCACTCAATGGGAATCGAACCCGTGACCTTGGCTCTGATACTAATTGTAGGACCGAGCGCTTGTCGCTTTACCAAAGCTATAGCTGGTGGTAATGGTGTAACTCAAATCTTTTAAACCGCACAGCAGCTCAAGCACCACGGTTCGACCGCTCTACCAAGTAGGGACAATTATTGCACCCAACAGCAAGCTATTACAAGTTCAATACAAAGAAAGAACTCTGAACAAGATTCAAGGATTTGTGGAACAGTTGTCAAATATGGGCATAAAACTTGATGACGAGGTGATAGCTCTGATTGTGCTAGCTTCATTACCAGAGTCTTGGGGGACTCTGAAGGTAACACTCACAAACACAACACTAAGAGGAGTCATGAGTATGGACTGCATTAAGAGTGACATCTTGAATGAAGAGATGCGGCGGAGATCTCAGGGAACCTTTACCTCAAGATCAGATGAGCAAATAATGTAAAGTGTTACCACTGTAGAGAAAATGGGAACATTAAAAAATACTGACGACAACTGAAAGACAAACATGAAAACGGTGATGAGCAAACAAACGCCAATGATGAATTCAATGTCGTTCACAAGCAAGAGTAGGAGTTCGTAAATTTGGCAACTTAAGGAACTAGTTGGGTGTTAGACAGTGGATCAATAGTCCACATCACATCTCGAAGAGAATGCTTTACATCCTACACACAAGAGGATTTTGGTGTGGTCAGGATTGGGAATAAATCCAGAATCGTGAGAAAGAGAGATATGAGATTGATTACCGTGTATGACTCTACATTGGTGATGAAAGACGTCAAAGATATATGCGGCTGAATATGATATTAGTCGGAAGACTTGATGAAAAAGGTTTCTACACTACCTTCCAAAATGGGTTATGCAAGATTTCAAGTGGATCAATTGAGGTGGAGAAGGGATTAAATATGTCAAAGATCTATGTACAAGAAAATATTTCTGAAGGTGTGAACTAACACAACAAAAGAAAAATCAACAGAGTTTTGGCATTGACGTCTTGGCCATATAAATGAAAAGAATCTTACACGCTTTGTGAGCAAGCAAGTTCTGCCTGGTATAAATCAGGTTCATATGAAACAATGCTCTGATTGCTTAGCTGGAACACAAAACAAGATATTCAAGTGTTCACCTCCTAGCAGAGCCGATAAAGTTCTAGATCTGGTTCACTCAGATCTATGTGGGTTGATGTCATTGTCGCTCCGAAGAGAGATGTACTGGGCAACTTTTATTTGGACGTGGACACTCAAAACCAAGGACCAAGTAACGGAAATATTAACAATTTTCCAAACTTAGTTGAATGACAAACAAACATAATACACAAATGTATTCGAACAAATAATGGAGAATAATACATTGGATCTTTTGATGAGATATGCTAAAAGAATGAAATCAGACTCCAAATGACACCACCAAAGACACCACAACTGAGTGGATTAGCTGAGAGGATGAATAGAACTTTGACAGAAAGAGTCGGAAACATTCTCTCACATGCAAAGCTGACTAAGGAATTTTGGGGTGAGGTCATGGTTGCTGCCGAATATATATTAAATCACTCACCTTGTGTTCCTCTCAAGTATGATGTTGTGGAGCAGGTGTGGAAAAACAAATAAGTTTCATATAATCATTTGCCAGTATTTGGATGTGTTGCTTATATTCATATACCGAAGGAAGAAAGACAGAAGTTGGATGAAAAAACAAGGAAGTTCATATTTATAGGCTTTGACGAGAATCAAACTCGGTTACAAGTTTTACAATACATATCTCAAAAAGCCTATAAGAAGTCTTGATATTGTATTTCCGGAGAATGAATTCCTGGAGACTTCAGGAAAGAAACTTTGAATCTGAACCAGATGTGGAATGGTGGCCTTCAACTCTAAATCCACAACCGATTGAAGATGAAGAATTGTAGAATGACCATGAGGATTGATCCATAAGTAATGACGAGATTCATGTTTACAGTGAACCACCAGTAGAAAGTTCTTGTGGTACAATTACCACATGTTTTGGAAGAGCAGTGCGACCCGCACCAAGATATTCCCCGAATGAATATATCATGCTAACTGATAGGGGAGAACCAAACAGTTTCTAGGAAGCTATTATCGATGAACACATGGATAAGTGGATGGAAGCCATGCAATATGAAATGCAATCTTGAAATGCAATCTTTGCATGAAAATGATACATTTGAGCCGGTGAACTTGCCGAAACGCAAGAAAAATTTGAAGAATAAATGGGTGTTCAAGATGAAGCACGAAGAACACAATAATAAACCAAGATTCAAAACTAATATTGTCGTAAAAATTTTGGAAAAAAACATTGGGGTCGAATTTGATGAAATATTTTCACATGTGGTAAAGATGGCATCCATTCGGATTGTGCAAGGGTTAGTAGCTGAGCTTGACATGGAGGTGGAACAAATGAATGTCAAGACCGCATTCATTCATAGGGATTTGGAGGAAAAAATCTACATGGGTATTTGGAAGAAGAAATCTACATTTGAAGGGGAAGAAGATCTCATGTGCATATTAAAAAAGAGTTTGTATGGTCTAAATCAAGCACCGAGACGTTGATACAAAAAGTTTGAATCTGTAATAACTCATTCGATATTCAAGAAAACCAATTCATGCCATTATGTGTTTGTTAGAAAAACTCTGATGATGCTTTGATGATACTTCTTCCATATATATATGACATGTTTATTATTGGAAAACATGCTTCTGAAGTCAAAAGCCTAAAGAAACAACTAAGCAAGACCTTTTCGATAAAGGACTTGGGGCCTGCAAAGAGAATTATTGGCATGAAATCCATCGAGACAGGTATGCTAAGAAGACCTGATTGTCGCAAGAGAAGTATATTGAGAAGATACTTCAGAGGTTTAACATGGACCAAGACAAAACGGTTGGATGTCCTCTTGCCAACCACTTTAAGTAGAAATCAAAATAGAGTTTATTACGGAGTACGAAGAAGAAGAAGGAGAAGAAGAAGAAGATGTTCCATATACTTCAGCAGTTGGAAGTCTGATATATGCCAGGGTATGTACTCAGCCAGATTTAGCTCATTCTATAGGTGCAATGAGTAGATTCTTTTCACAACTGAGAAAGGAACATTGTGTCGCAATGAAATGGATATTCAGAAATATATGGGGCACCTTTAAACATAGGTTGAGTTTTGGAGGATCTAGATTTGAGCTTGTAGGCTACACAGATGCAGCATGACAAAAGATGTTGAATCCCGAAAATAACATCATGATACCTGATTACATTTGCAGGGAGAGCTGTGTCATGGCAGTCAAAGTTGTAAAGTTGTGTAGCATTGTCAACCACTGAAGCAGTGTTTATGTAGGAACTGAAGCATGCAATGAGTTGTTAAAGATGAAAGGATTTTTGGAGGAATTAAGTTTTTTCAAGATCAAGAAAAGTTGTTCTGTGATAGTCAAAATGCAATTTATCTTGGGAAGAATCCTTCAATGTATTCAAGATCCAAGCATATTGATGTTCACTATCATTGGATACAAGATGTATTGAAGAAGAAATTGTTAAAGCTTGAGAAGATTCACACAGATGAAAACCAGTCTGTTATGATGACCAAGACATTTATGATGATTAAGACATTTCCGAAATAGAAGTTGTAATACTACAAAGTTGTTGTAGGTCTGTTTGAATTCACAAAAATGTACCTGAGAGGGAGAATTGCTAAGTAATCAAGCCAAATTTAAATTCAAAACACATAATTTTTGACAAATAATAACACATTTTTTGAGTTAGTAAAAAATGATTGGTTTGATTATGTAAGAGATGATGTTTTGTCCTTTGTTTTCTTTCCCAAATCTCACGTATAAATACTCATCCATTCTTTATTATTCATCACACCAAAACACAAAATCCCGTCTTTTACAATCACAAGTGTAGAAATGAAATAGAGGATTTAGTGAGATTTTCTTATGGAGTTTATCCTTAGAAGGAATATGATTAGTGAAGAGAAAGAAAGGGTTAAAATTAGAGTGCTCTGAGTGAAATATTTTGTATCATCAGTTCTTTTATCTTCTTTATTATTAATAAAGAAGTGATCTTCTTAAGATGTTTGGAGTAGACGTATTCCAATGTTGGAATTAACAACTATAAATATTTGTATTCATATTACTCAATTTTTGATATTGTTTGTGATGTTCCATTGATATATTACATCGTATATTTTCTTGATATCCCCACATAGATGTGGGTACAATTTTACGACTTACCAGTTGGTTTCATGTCGGAAAATGTGGGAGCTAACATTTGTAATTATATTGGATCCCTTCTAGAATTATATCCAAATAATTTTAGTGGATAGGGGAAGACCTGTATACACATACATGTGGATGTTGATATGAGCACCCCTTTTAAAAGAAGAATGAAATTGAAAAAAAAAATTGTTTGGTATTGGGTCTAGGTGAATTCAGATTCGAAAATTTTCCCACTTTTTGCTTTTTCTAGGGCTATCTTGGTCGTTCAGAGACGTTTTGTGAGAAACTCTATGATTCACCTATCATATCAAAGGACAAGGCTTATGGGGGCATGGTTACAGGTACCTAGTCATCGACAATTACCTTCTATTGGAGGATCTTGGTTGCGAAATTCATCGAAGGAGATCGGCTCTGATAAGATGCATGGCGGTTCCGATAGTATGAACATGGATTTGGAGGTCCCAAAAATTGTGCAAACACCAATGAATATCGCGAATGTTAGAAGATAAGTCAGTAGCTGGGGAAAGTGGTATTATTTTGTGGAGCGAGATTTTAAGCCATAATGTTAATATGAGAGTAAATTTGATTCGTGATCATGCAGAATTTCTCAAATCAGATCGGATGAAAATATGGAAGGTTTGAAGGATCGTGTGCTCGTACCTTGAGGTACTTCAAACACAATATTCTCCAATGAGCTGCAATAGCTCGTGTTCTAAGAATGTTAACACCGATGAATTAAATCGAGTTTGATCAAAGTACCAAGCGGAAAATACTCGAAGTAATTCTTCGTGAAGAAATTGGCTATATTCGAAAGCCTTTTAACTTGTGTAATATGAATAACTGAAAAGCAGAGGATCAGTTCTACCATATATCAGTTCAGTTATAGTGAAAACTTAACTGACAGATGCTCTAACTGATCAAATCAGTTTGAAAACAATAGTTAAACAGTAAAATACACAAGATATGTTTATGAATATTCGGAGACTTCAACTGCTCCTACGTCACCCCTTTTACCACCTCGGGTAGGATCCACTATAAGACTTTGGTTTATACAACTACTTGTACAATTCCACTCAGCTTAGGACTTACACTACTGCCTAAACTGAACTCTTAGTCTAGAATGAAGGCATCACCTTTCAGCCAAAACTTATTTAACGTCCGTGTGTCAAAGACTACATACACAAGTTTATTGTCTTCGTGCAAGACTGTATTTGAGTGGTGGTGTGTGTGCTTGTGTGTGAGAACTGAACAATGAATACACCGGGAAGGTTTTCTCACACACTGAGGTAAATGAGCTTCTAAACTAAGCTGATATGACTTGGGCTGATTGCTTCTTGTAAGCTGATAAACAGTAAGCGTGCTCTTTTTCTTTGTATATTCACACACTCTCTTATGTTCGTTTTCACTGATATTGTATTTATAGGCGGGAAACTGATCGTCCAGTGAGACTCAATAATTGTATTCGTGGCAGCTTGAATTCGTTTCTTGAGATTCATGTCTCGAATTTTCCGACACCCATTCAGGAACATCTCGACTTTAATCTTTGCTGCAACGTCCATTATTGTACTATTGATAGTACATATGTTTTACCCAGTACGCACAGTTGGATTCCATAAGATAAGCTTGTCGCGTTCTGTAAACTGATTGATTCTTAATTGATGCTTCTGAACTGGTCTTGAACTGGTTTGGTAAAATCAGTTGGCTCGTCAGCTGGACTGATTTCACCGATTCAGTTGAAATGGTCAGTTGGGCTCTTCATCAGTTGAGCTCTTCATCAGCTGGCTGGGCTTCTGAAGGCAGTAACAATGTCAAAGGCTGACCAAACCCAACCGATTCCGAGCAACCATGGATAAATATCAAAGGCTGTCACAATGTCTGCAATCCTATTCGTAGGCTTTGGACCAAGTCATAATTTTTTAGAAATCCTTCCTTTCATTTTGCGCTAACACTAGACCTAAAGTTAAGGAAGCTTTGTGTGCCTTCCGTGGAGTTAATCTCATTGTTGATCATAGTCATTATCTTGGACTCCCATCACTTGTGTGAAAGAATAAAAAATATGTTTTACTTTAATAAAGAATCGGTTGGGTTTGGTCAAGTTTGAAATTTTGGAGGGGAAAACTAATCTATAGAGCGGAAAAGGAGATTCTGGTCAAGATGGTGGCATGCCGTACCAACCTACGCCATGAGCATCTTTTTACTGTCTCTCGACCTATATGATAAAATTGAAAGGATGATGAACTCTTTTTGGTTGGGAAGTAGTGATAATCCCAAGAAAGATGTTAAATGGATGACTTGGAAATGATTGTGTCATGCTTCTTGACCGGAACGTATCGACACCGACGTTTAACAATTAAACATATAAAACAACAAATTTCTTAGTATGAAATAACTGAACAAGTATATTTCATAAATAACATTGTCTTTATAATGACAAAAATAAAGTGTGAAAATGTGGAAGCATACATCGTTCAAATTACATAACAACATTAAAAAATGCATGAAAGGTCTTGATCATAGCTTTATCACATGTTCAAAATATATTTTGCTCATTCTAATCTAACAATTTCTTCATTCTTATATGGGGATGAAAGGTAAAGGGTGAATGCTTGGGAAAACAGTCAATTAGTGGGATTCGATCGAACATAACAAATAAAAAATACGTATACATATACACAAACATTTCAAATTAAAAGTTCATGACTTGACATGGGCAGAATTTGAAACATAACTCAAAACGTATCATAAATAGAAACAAAATTATCATATAACACTCATCTTATTTTCAATGATTTGCTGATCTTTCCCTAGTTTATACTTTTCTAAGGGACAAGACCATATAATGGTTATTACATCCCATCATGTCAGGGACATATCATATCATATTATGTTTCATAATTCTTGTAACATACAAAACTCTAATCATAACTGTGTCTTTTTTCAATATTCAGAATATAGACTTGATCAAAAACTTAATGAAATGGCACAAATTGGATGAATAACAAACGAATCATATCATGGAAAGTATCGAATAACAATGAAGTATATCATGTTCGATCACTTTAAAACACTTGCATATTATTTTAAAAGGAAATCCCAATTATCTTTCCAAATGAACTCAACTGATCTTCAATTTTTTAGAAAAATTCTTCAAGCTTTTTTGCTACCTGCTGTCCGTGATGTCACATACTACTGACTGATACTTGTTTTTTTAAAAATATAGGAAATTTTTTTAAGCGTGTTGCCCTAGTTTGATACACCACAAGACACTAAAAGAATAGACAAAAGAAGGAGAGTAAAATGAATTGTGGGATTTGCATACATTTGCAAATCAGTCAAATTTCAGAAGAGTCTGTAACATATTGAACTGTCGGATCGAGCTTCAATTTTTTCAGAATGTGCAAAACAAATTAAAATAAATTGTGAACGGTGGAGATCGGGTTTTTAGCTTATTTGAAGCAGTGTCTGGATGATGAACAAAAGCTAATATTTTCTTCCATAGAATCTGCATAGTTTTTTGGAGAAGGTTTTTTGCAGAATTCCCATTGGATTGAGCTGAAATTTGGACAAAATATTCAAAATGTCTTGTGGTACATTCTAAATGATAAAGATCGGATTCAAATGGATAGAAATAGACTTTGGACAATGGCCTTCTACTTGTTACTGAAATGCTCTAAATTTTGTTGCTTATGCTCGAATTTGGAGAAACATTTTGCTAAGTTTTTGGGTGTGATTCTCCCTTCAGCTGATTTATATTTATAGGTGGAGGACAAAAACTTGAAGGGTCATTCAAATCCTAGAATTATGGCGATTATTTACTGAGCGAACTCGACTTTTTTTTTAAAAAAAGAATAATCATAAACTCAAAAATTAAAAAATAAAACTACTTAACATTTTCATAAATCATAATAATTTAACATTTGAATTTCGAGTGTATCAAAATATCCCTAAATCATCAACTAACCAAAATTCCTATGTCGACCTTTAAAAAGATCAACTAACGATAACATAAAGCATAAAAATATCTCTACTAACATCATTAACATAAATCTTTAAATCTTTTATCTAACAAGCTAGTGCAGAAACATAAAGGTTCCTCGGGAGTGTACTGCAACACTCGACCCACTCAAGCAGGGCCTACCATAAATCATCAAATCTTGCATCATACAAACCTGGTGAGTCTAATTACTCGACACGTTCTAAACATGAATAGCAAATAATACATATACATTCACAAGCATTTAAAAATCATATTTTTATTTAAAATAGCTTTTAAACATAAATAAACAATTTTAAAATAGCTTTAAGCATAGATAAATCATATATCATAAAATCATTTTAGTCGTAAAACTTATAATCCTTTATCATTTTGGTTGAAGTTTGATCTTCGAAAGTGACTAGCCTTTATCATTTGGTTGACTGATCAGTTTTCAGTTCCACATGGTCCATGACGGTGAGCACTAGGCTCCACCGTAGAAATACGCTCGTCGGGGTCCCTCTGGGGCCTTGTCCCGTACACGGGGTCCCTTTGGGGCCTTGTCCCTCATGACATCTCCACAAAATAGTAAGTTCATCGTTCTTTCTTAAAACTGATCCCCCACATAACATATATCGTTTGTCACAGTCAATTCACATCTCTCAAAATATTTTTCATTTTCTTTTTAAAAGCATAACATATTATAACTTTCTAAAAATAGCATTTTAAACAGTAAAAATTGCACATCTTTACCATAAATTATAAAATTTCATATTTTCATCAAAATCATCATTTTAAATCATTTAACATGAGTTATGATCCTCCGGGACTCTGCCAAGCTTTTACGTAACTCCCAAGTGTAAAATGACCGTTTTGCTCCTAGACGTAAAAATTCTCGATTTTATCTTTTTCTTGCTTTTAATGACATGGGCTTATCCCAATTAATTATTTAAGCTTAAATATAATTTTTATAATTTTATTCAGCATAATTCGAGGCTTTTCAATTAATTCTTTAATTAACGATTCGTGTGGGATTTAAATCCCGAATAAATTCAAAACTCAGTATTTTCTTCCCAAACTTTAAACATAACATTTTTATTATCTAAAATACCTTTTTCAGCCATGACCCACACCCGTGGACCCATGGTTCCAATTTTTCTTATTAAATTCTCGTTTTTTGACTCTTAGTCGAACATACCGAGCCATCTCTCTATTTACTCGAGCCACGCCCGAGCCACCTCGAGCCAAACCTGAGACAACCCTACTGACCCATAGAACCAGACCCTAGCTTGCTCAAACTTTCGTGGACAGAAGACCCGAAGTTGAGCATCTTTGCTACTCACGCCCAGGACTCCTAGTGACCCTAGGACTTCACTGCTCGAGCCATCACCGAGCCCACCTGACCCTCACCAACCTTGGACCACACCCAGACCCAGCCAAGCCCCTGACCAGTGCTGTGAGCCACATGAAGCAAGAATAGCAGCCGCACGCCCCCTATGGTTTCCTCACGTTTTGCTCGAGCCACGTTGAGCCATCCTGCACCAACCCATGACCCAACCCCTGGCCAACCTCCCTTGACCCTACTGGACCAACCTAGCCCGCCCAAGCCCTAGAAGCGAGCCCTTTTGGCCGCTGCTGCACATACACATGCGTGGGTGAGAGTCCATCTTCACGTGGACTCTTCCTCAGCCAAAGACTCGAGCCCTAGCCCTCCTAGGACTCTTCCTAAGACCTAACCACAACCAGCCCAGCCACCTAGCCGAGCCCTGCCCAGCCATGCAAGCTAGCCAACCCTAGAACAAGTGCAAACCAAACAAAAACCCTCGGTTCTCTCCTCTCTTGTCCCCCTCGGTTTCCAGCTTGTTTCCCTTTAAAATTAACCATGTTTTAACCATAATTCATTCATATTTCATCTTACGTTGGTAGCCTATCCCTTGGAATCATAACGTTTTCAAAACGAGCATAAAATCATCATATTTTTGAAAATAAAAGTTCTACCGTAAAAATATTCAAACATCTATTTTTTTTCATGCATAAACAATTAAATCATGCATATTATGATTTTTATTATGTTTAAAAAAGTTTAGAAAACTTGCCTTTGTGTTTATAACGATCGAATACTCAATTGTCGGCGAGGGTGCGAAGTTGGACGACCGGACGACGAAGAACCCTAGCTTTCTCTTCCTTGGTGTTTCGCGAAAATGTGTGTGTGTGCGTGAGTGTGTTTTTCGGCTGATTTAAGGCTGATTATGAGTTTAGAAAGCCTAGAAGTCCTTATTTATAATTTAATTTGCATTCTAATAGGCTTTGGTTTTGGGCCTCCAAGTATAGGAGCAATTGGGTCTTCTTAATTTAATTAAATTGGGCCCAATAACTCTTATTTAATTAAAACATAAAAGTATATAAAAATTACTTTTCATAAATAATTCATTTGATATTTTAAAAGTCCCTTGTTTCCCAAAACCGGTTTCTCGTAAAAAAATCGAGCTCGACTCGTAAAATAATTCGAACTCCCATATTTTTTAGAAAAATTAAATCATTTTTAATCATATTAGGAAGCCTTGAAAATATTTTAAGAAAAATAAATATTCTTGTCTTGGTCATCCCCGGTCTCTTTTCTCCTGCCTATTATCGAATATTCGGGTAAAATAAACATTTTATGCTTAAAGGCTATTTTAAATGGTTTATTTATGTTTAAAAGCTATTTTAAATAAAAGTATGATTTTTAAATGTATGTGAATGCATATGTATTATTTGCTACTCATGTTTAGAACGTGCTGAGTCATTAGACTCACTAGGTTTGTATGATGCAGTATTTGATAATTTTATGGGAGACGCTGGCGATTGAGTAGATCGAGTGCAACAGTACACTCCCGAGAGATCTTTATGTTTCCGCACTACCTTGTTAGATAAAAGATTTTAGATTTATGTTAATGATTTTAGTAGAAATATTTTTATGCCTTATGTTATTGTTAGTTAATCTTTTTAAAGGCCGACATAGGATTTTTGGTTAGTGGATGATTTAGGGATATTTTTATACACTTGAGATTTGAACTGTTAAATTATTATGATTTATGAAAATATTAAGTTAAGCATTTTAATTAGTATTTTCGAGTTTAGGATTTAAAAAAAAAGTCGAGGTCGTTTCAGTTGGTATCTTGAAGTGTGGGTAATATCATAAACTGAAACGACCTCGACTTTTTTTTTAATATTTAAATCGTAAACACGAAAATACTAATTAAAATACTTATCATTTTCAAAAATCATAATAATTTAACATTTAAAATCTCAAGTATGTAAAAATATCTCTAACTCATCAATTAACTAAAAATCCTACGTCGACCTTTAAAAAGATCAACTAACATAAAATAAAGCATAAAAATATCTCTACTAAAATCATTAGCATAAATCTTTCAATCTTTGATCTATCAAGCGAGTGCGGAAACATAAAGGTCTCTCGAGAATGTACTGCAGCACTCTATCCACTCAATCGTCAGTGTCTCCCATAATATCATCAAATCTTGCATCATACAAACCTAGTGAGTCTAATGACTCAGCACGTTCTAAACATGAATAGCAAATAATATAT
>NC_133311.1:13927764-13936186 GCF_012295235.1 Primulina huaijiensis | reverse complement strand
TCCAAACCGAAAAAACCGAACACCGAACCAAACCGAAAGCCGAATTTTGTAATTCGGATATAAATGTTAAAACCGAAGTTTATTTGGTTCGATTTCGGATTATATATGTCAAAACCGAAAAAATCAAAATTTCATTAAATTAATATTTTTTTTATATTTTTATTTATATTATATATTTTGATATGATATTTCGTGAATGAAAAACCATTTTGAACAATTTTTAGATGATTGTTGTTTGTTTAATTAATTTAGAACTTATATTTAAGTATTTTACTAAGAAAACATGTAGAAAGTTAACATATTATATTTTACAATATATTTATATTATTAATTTAAATAATTATACCAAAACCGAATTAACCGACCGAAATAACAGAACCGTTTTGATAGAAAACCGAACCGAGCTGAAGAAAAATGGTTCGGATATCGGATTATATATTTCTAAAACCGAAAACCAAAAAAACCGAAATAAAAACCCGAAAACCGAACCAACCAACCGATGAACACCCCTACCTCTGGGGCCTTGTCCCTCACGACATCCCCTCAAAATAGTAAGTTCACTGTTCTTTCTTAAACATATCATATATCGTTTGTCACAGTTAATTCACATCCCTCAAAATATTTTTCTTTTTCTTTTGAAAATATAAAATAACACAGCTTTCCAAAAATAACATTTTTACAGTAAAACTTGCACAACTTTACCATAAATCATAAAATATCTTATTTTCATAAAAATCATCATTTTAAATCATTTAAGATGCGTTATGATCCTTTGGGATGCTGTCAAGCTTTTACGTATTTCCCAAGTGTAAAATGACCGTTTTGCCTCTAAACGTATAATTTCTCGATTTTATCTTTTTCTTACTTTTAATGAAACGGGCTTATCCCAAATAATTATTTATGCTTAAATATAAGAGAATAACATTAAGACAAATCAATTAAGCCAAGAATATTTCGAAAGTAAGAAAACTTAGTTTCGGGAAGTGGCTTAGTGAAGATGTCAGCAGCTTGTTGTTTAGTTGAAATATACTCCAGCTTTATTTTCTTCTTCAACGCATGACATCTGATGAAGTGATGTCTGACATCGATATATTTGGTTCTGGAGTGAAGAACTGGGTTGTATGTAATAGCAATTGTGCTTGTATTATCACAAAAGATTGGTGATTCTTTTGCAATGACTCCATAGTCTTTCAGTTGTTGCTGAATCCAGAGCAGTTGAGCACAGCAGCATCCAGCAGCAAGATATTCTGCTTCAGTTGTGGAAGTTGCAATGGAAGTTTGCTTCTTGCTGAACCATGAGATCATTTTGTCTCCTAGAAACTGACATGATCCACTGGTGCTTTTACGATCAAGCTTACATCCTGCATAATCTGTATCTGAATAGCCAATTAAATTGAAAGCTGAGTCTTTAGCATACCATAAGCCCACATTTTGTGTGCCTTTAAGATATTTCAATATGCGTTTGGCAGCAAAATAATGCGATTGCTTAGGATCAGCTTGAAATCTGGCACACATGCAAACAGTAAACACAATATCAGGACGACTAGCAGTTAGGTATAATAAAAAGCTTATTAACCCTCTGTAAAGTGCCGTCTCAACTGATATTCCCCCTTCATCTTTATCTAATTTAATCGATGAGCTCAAGGGAGTATTTGCAGCAGAACATGTCTCCACGCCAAATTTCTTAAGCAGTTCCTTCGTGTATTTTGTCTGACTGATAAAAGTACCGGTCTCAAGTTGCTTCACTTGCAGTCCAAGAAAGAATGTTACTTCACCCATCATACTCATCTCAAAATTTTCTTGCATTAACTTGGCAAATTTCTCACATAATTTGAGGTTAGTTATCCCAAAAATAATATCAACGTATATTTGCACCAGTAAAATATGTTCATTTTTTGAAAATTTGAAAGTAGTCTTATCAACTGATCCAACAGTAATATCATCTTCTTTCAGTTTGTTTCTGTAAACCCACTTCGTACCTATAATGGTTTTAGATATTGGTTTTGGAACTAAATTCCAGACTCTGTTATGAGTAAACTGATTTAGCTCTTTTTGCATAACATTTATCCAGTTAGGATCAACAAAAGCTTCATCAGTTTTCTTCTGTTCTAGTTGGGAAACGAAAGCTGAATGAATAAATAAATTAATCATTTGATTTCGATTTCTTGCCGGATCAGATGGGTTACCTATCACCAATGGTGGATGAGATTTCTTCCATCTGTATTCAGCATTTGTTGCATCGATCTCAGCAACTGTTTCCGTTGGCAACTAAATATTCTCTTCATTTTCAGTTGATGTTGCTTCAGTTGGTATTTGAATATTATCATTTAGCTCTACCAACTGATTATCAGGAACAATTTCTTGTTCAACTGATTGATCCAGCACTTCTGGTTATGGTGTTTGAAGGATATTTTGAATGATGTGATTTTCTTCTTCACTATCATCCTCAAAAATTATATCTGTAAAGCGATCAACTAGCTCAACTGGATCAGTTGGCTTATCAGTTATTATAGATTCATCAAATACAACATGAATTGATTATTCTACATTCAAGGTGCATTTGTTAAATACTCGATAAGCTTTACTAGCTGATGAATAATCAAGAAATGTTCCCTCTGCAGATTTAGCATCAAAGGCTTTTAAATGATTTCTGCCATTATTGAGAATAAAACATCTGCAGCCGAATATTTTGAAATAAGAAGCCACACTTTTACATCCATGCCAGATCTCATATGGAGTTTTCGAATGATTTGTATTAATCATCGATCTGTTCTGAGTGTAACACGCAGTGTTTACTGCTTCTGCCCAAAACCTCTAAGAAATACCAGAATCAGCAAGCATTGTTCTAGCAGCTTCTTTAAGGGTCCGGTTTCTTCTCTCATCTACACTATTTTGCTGAGGAGTTCTTGCTGCTGAGAGTTAATGCTTAATCTCAGTATTTTCTAAAATTGTGAAAGATTTTGATTGATGAATTCAATACCTCGATCAGACCTAATTCGATCAATACCAACCGATTTTTCATTTAATAATCTTTTGAAGAGTTTAATCAGTTGTGCAGCAGTTTGGTCTTTAGATTTAAGAAAGATAATCCAAATAAATCTTGAAAAATCATCAACAATCATCAAGGTGTATTTTATTCCCTCTAAACTCATGACTGGTATAGGACTAAAAAATATCCATATGTAGCAGTTCTAAGAATCTGCAGGATGATTTACTTCCCTTGTTTTTAAATGAAGATCTTATTTGCTTATCAAACTGACATGCTGAACAAATTTTATCCTTTGAAAAATCTATTTTGGGCAAACCAGTTACAAGATCGTGGTTACTCAGATAGGCAATAGACTTAAATTTTAGATGCTTCAACCTTTTATGCCATAACCAGTTTTTTGAAGATTTTGAATCTATAAAACAAACTAGTGCATTAGGTTGATCAGTCCAACTGACTTTGTAAGTATTTCCACAATAATTGCCAGTTAAAATGATCTCATCATTTGAGTTTCTAACTGTGCAAGTGTGTATGTTGGACTGAACTGAGAAATTGTTGTCGCATAACTGACTGATGCTAATCAAGTTATACTTCAAATTCTCAACTACATCTTTGATAGTAAATTTACCATGGATAAGCTTACCTTTACCCAAAGTTTTACCTTTAAAGTTGTCTCCAAAACTGATGTTTGGACCAGTGTATTTGATCAGTTGGGATAGCAAATTTGCATCCCCTATCATATGTCGCGATCATCCACTGTTCAGATACCAGATTGATTCTTTGTTTGTATCTGTCACCTGCAATCACACACAATGAATAATTTTGGTACCCATATCTATTTGGGTCCTAAACTGATTAGTCCCTTAGGAACCCAGACTTGGATCAGTCCGACTGACTTTCCAGTAGCTGTGTTCCAAATGGTTTTTCTCGGCTTGTGTGTGCCTGGTGTGTTGTGTGCAGATAAAGCAATATGTGCTTTAGCCTTGTTCAACTGGTTGTTCAGCCGATATCTTTTCTAAACTGGTTTACAGTTATGGTAATTGGAATAGCAATTTGGATAAATCAGGCGTTTATTGCTGAACATTTTAGGTGGCCAGCTACGCGAATCCGTTGAAGTTTTAGGGCTATAACCAATTCCATACCTTTTAGCCTTGTTCTTATTTTCAATAGGTTGTTCAACTGGTCTACTTGGTTCAGGTTGTTCTTGTACGACAACTGATTTGATAAAGTGAATATATTTTCCTTTGCCCATGTTCAGTTTTGGCTGAGTATCACTGGTAGAAGTCTCATCTTGGTTGCTGAACCCTAAATCAGATTTATCTGAGACGATTTTTGCATATCTTGCATTTCAGCTAGCGCAACTGATGATTTATTCTATGCTTGGGTAAGCTCAGTTTTCTTTGAATTCTTGATTCTTTCAGCATTCAGCTCAGCAATCTCCCGTTTAAAACTCAACAGTTCAATTGATATATCGGTTTCAGTTTTATTGTCATTGAGATTATTTTGCTTTGCTTTAGCCTTTTCAAATGATAGGGCAAGCTTGTGATACTCGTTGACCATGTCATGTAATGTAGAAATAAGTTCATCACGTGTAAAGTCGATTGAACTAAAATCGAATACATGTTCACTGGTTGATTCTAGTTCTGTGTCATCAGCCATCAGACACTTGACTTCCTCATCATCGCTGGAGCTTTCAAGCTCTCAGATTCTGATTCATCGCTGTCAAATTCTGCCCATTTGGATTTACTTTCCTCAGCTAGAAGCACTTCATGTTTCTTTCTGAATGATTTCTTATCATCCTTAGTTCTTCTCTTGTGCTCAATTGATTTCTTTCCTTTTTCAGCTGAGTATCGACTATCTTTCTTTGGCTTAGGACAATCAGCAATAAAATGTCCAGTTTTGCCACAGTTGTAGCAAGCATTTGGTTCTTCCTTGGTGTTATTTCTCTTATATTGTCTTTGAAATGAGCCTTGATTTCTCCTCATGAATCTTCCAAATTTTTTGACAAACAATGACATTGCGTCATTGCTTAACTGGTCAACAGATCTTTCAACTGAACCACTTGGTTCCAGTTTGACAGCAGTTAGGGCAGTTGTGGCTACGGGTGTAGAAGGTTCCCCTTCTCTGGTTTGCAACTCAAACTAATATGCCTTCAGATCAGCAAATAGATCATGTAACTCAACCTTATTCAGGTCTTTTGACTCTCTCATAGTCATTGTCTTGACATCTCATTCCCAAAAAGCAAAGAGAAAACAATGCGTAGTAACGTATGCGTTGATAATGAACCAAGAACTATTCAAGAAGTTTTATCCAATCCAGAAGCCCCTTTTCATCGAAGTTTTGTATTTCATCAATTATATTCTTCAAAATAATAAAACAAATAAGTTTTTACAAATATTTTTAAACAACCAAATTTACGATTATTATGAGCTTAATAATCGCTGCTCTATTCCAATAAACATCGAACAACTATAATTTCTCCTAAAAAATCGCACTAATTATTCGACAATGAAATATAGGCTCGTTGAAAATTTGAAATATACCTCGCTGACTCCCCAACCATCGAACCTATAAGAATAACCCAAATATACGTCAATATAGTGCGATAAATCCGATTAAATTCACAGGGATAAAATCTCGATACCGGCATCTTCATGTACCTTAACTAGAAAAGCTGTAAATATATTCGAACTAGAAGCTAGAGTTGTGTTTGTAGATGTCCGAGTACACAAAGCAAATTCGAGGTGGAATGGAGCAGCAGCTGTAATCACCGGAAAATGGTTGGAAAACACACTGGAAAAACAGCAGCTGATTCGAAATACTCCTCAACTCAAGCCCTGACTCAACGATATATATCTTTAGAGAAAACGATCAGAAAATTGAAAAAAAAAAATACACCACGCTTACAGCACCTTGTCAGAATTCTTCGATCTGTCCGAAACTTTTCTCAAACTCGGTGTTTCTTGGCATGATCGAATCTTTGGATGAGAGGTTCAAAACCACTCAAACAAATTTAATTTTTGGTGGCATGATCGAGAAGATGTTATACCAGATAAGGTGGCTGACAGGATCGGGGAACAGGGTTGCGTATTTCTTTTCTTTCTTCCTTTCTAATTCTAGCAACTCACTTACGTATATATGCATGTGTATGAATTTCCAGATATAGCAGTTTTATATGTTCAATTGATCTAGTTTTGTGTATTTTAATTCCGGTGTTATGTTAGATTTAATATTTATTTTATATTGTCTAAATTTTGATATNAGTCATCTTGTTTTTACTTTCATATTCGAGTATTAATGTGAATAGATAAATAGATCACATTGAGATAATTCCTACATAATAGATCTGATTCCAAATTAATTTGAATCCCAAAACGAGTTGATATTATGAATAAATTTTATGTTAATTAATATTATACATATTTCACATTCAACAAATAACTAATTCATATTTACGCAAGTATGTTCCATACATGTTATAAGTCAATTTTATGAGACATATCTCTCATCCGATCCGATCCGATCCGGTCCGATCTACGAAAAAATATTACTTTTAGAGTAGGTATCTTGTGAAACGGTTTCACAGATCTATATCAGTGAGATGGATTCCTTTTATGACTACAACTGATTTTCTTCTTGAACCGGATCGTGCTAATAGTGGAAAAGACATCAAGAGAGAACTCCTATATAATGGATCCGATTCGAATGGACTCGATATTTATTTTGACAAAGAAAAATTAATGACTACAGTTGTGCAGCCAGCCGATGCAGAGGAACAACAATATAGAAATATCACGGTTTCACCAATTTCACAAACGATTCACAAGAAGCTTTCAGCTCAAAATTTGATGGGCCATGTGAAATTAATTAATAGAATGTGGTCCAAAGATAAGAGTATATAGATGAGAACAATTAAGCCCACCTCCAAGCTTATTCGGACAGCTAAATTGTAAGAGAAAATTATTGGATTTGGATCCTCTGCACTGGTTGGAAACACATCACACGGTGATGTGCACTTTTTACACGAGATGATCAGTTGATCATCTCATTTCCTCTTATAATTTTTTAATTTTATCTTACACTGTGTGAGATCCATAAGAGATGATCAACTGATCATCTCGTGTAAAAGTGTACATCACCAGATGCTGTGTTTTCAATCATAGCGGAAGATCCAAATCCAAAATTATTATATGGCTTGTCTTTATGAATCTTAATTGAATTTGTCTTTTTCCATTTTTTTTTTACTATTTTAATTGGATTTTTATATAGATGCCTGAGGGAGAATATTAATTTATGAAAGAAATATAAGATCCTATGTTAAAGTGGTATCAAATGAAAATAGATAAGATCAAGATTGGAAGTCTCGAATGGTATTTTAATGAACTCCAACATATTAATGGCACAATTAAGTAAGAGGCAAAACGGGTACAAACACTAGAGTAAAGTACTTTTCAATTTGTTGGTTACATTTAATAACTTGTCAAATTTTTTTTTTTTGTTTTTTCTTTCAGTAAATTGGATTTTATTTTTTATGTTTTCATTTTTTCTGGCCAAATGCTACTAACCTAATATTTTTTATTTGAACGCTGATGGTTTTCTAAACATACATTGCACATATTAAAATAAATTTAAACACAAGAAAAGGGTAAAAACTGAAGGAAAATGACATCAAATATTTCAAAATGAGAAGGAAAAAATTGTTGTTTCCCTAAATAAATTTTAATGTGTATAATATCTGTTTTATCATCGTTATATGAGTCATGTAGAAGAGTATCAATGTTTGCTAGATTTAGTGGTTTCGGATAAAAAAAATGACCAAAATCGAAAAAAATCTGAATTATTGGATGTAGTGGTGTTCGAACTTCGGATAAAACCGAAAAAATCAAAAATACAAACCGAAAAAATCAAACACCGAACCGAACCGAACCGAAAGTCGAATTTTGTAATTAGGATATAAATGCTAAAACCGAAGTTTATTTGGTTCGATTTCGGATTATATATGTTAAAATCGAAAAAATCGAAATTTCATTAAACTAATAAATTTTTTTATATTCTCTTATTTATATTATATATTTTGATATGATATTTAGTGAATGAAGAACCATTTTGAATAATTTTTTGTTGATTGTTGTTTGTTTAATTAATTTAGATTTTATATTTAAATATTTTACTAAGAAATCATGTAAAACGTTAACATATTATATTTTACAATATATTTATATTATTAATTTAAATAATTATACCAAAACCAAATTAATTGACCGAAATAACCGAACCGTTTTAGTAAAAAATCGAACCGAACCAAAGGAAAATGGTTCAGATATCAGATTATATATTTATAAAACTGAAATAACCAAAAACTAAACCGAACCGAACCGACCAATAAACACCCTTAATTTGATGCAAACCAAACATTGACAAGTTAAATGACTAAAA
>NC_133311.1:13906698-13927722 GCF_012295235.1 Primulina huaijiensis | reverse complement strand
CTTCCAATAATTGTTGGAAGATCATTTTCCTTACAACACAAAGGAGTTCTTTTATTGATACCCCTTAAGCGTTTGTAATTCTTTTGTAATGCTGCCAAATGGCACCATTCCGCCAATTTTCCTTTTAGGAAAGAAGCTCTTCGTGCCAATGTATCTGGATTTCCAGGTACATATTCCCTTATGAGCATTTCTCTCCAGGGACTTGGCATTTTTGCGAAGAAAAGCTGCATAGCTGTATCTTCTTCGACTCCTGAATTCCATCTATATTTAGTGAATAACATTATGTATTCATCTACTAAACAGATGTCATGTAATTCAAGACTATACAGAGCTTGAGTATATTTCTTCCTCTTCTCTGTGCCTTGACTATTAAAATAGTCTACCCCTATAAATTGTGCTTTAAATAGGGTAGCCATTCTTCCAGCTATCTCGCTTAGAGATTCTCCGGCTAGGACCGACTCTCTAGTTTCCACCGAAGTCATGTCCCAAGCAATTTTCACTGATCCCATAAGACTCATTTCTAGGAGTTTAATGAATCCTTCTCTGTTGAGATCAAGTGTTCCTGCTGCAATTCTCATAGCAGATGTCCAATCATCTATGAGTTCTTCTCTGTTTTTGAAATCTAATACATCAAGGTTAAGCATAACCCCGTAAGGATGTATAGGATCTAAAACAGTTTTCCCATAGGGGGTTTGGTGTAAGGGAATTTGATTTCTCCTTATCCTTGTTCCCGCAGGGTGTGAACCTCCACCAGTATGGAAATCAGTTTGAGATTCTCTCATGTGTATATTTTGAGATCCCACAATTTCCCTTGGTGGTTCCTGTGAAGATGACCAAGTTATAGCAGGTGTTTCACCTCCTGCTGTGTTCATCTTTAGATCTACAACTTTGAGATTTGCGAAAGATTCTGCAAACTCTTGTAGATCCTCTAGACCAATCCTTTCTAANCTCTAAGATCTAAAGAGAGCTTAGAAGAATCTGGTATAATTTCCATAAACTTATTAGATTGAATCATAAGTTTACCTGAGGGTTCTGAGGTTTCCCTTTCTGCTCTGGATATCTAACAATAGTTAGATGTTCTTGTTTATATTCCAAAATATTGGAATAATCCTTGTAAATTAATTTTCTCGAACCTAAGTTCGGATTCATAATTTTTCGAAATTCTCCTCCTCAAACATTTCGTTTCTTTGTAACAATAAATTTTGTGTTTGAAATAAATTAACCTAGGCTCTGATACCATTTTCGGATAGCGCGAGGATCAATTAAAAGAAAATAATGAATAAGGGTATTTTTGGTATTTTTAAAGAAAATTTATCTCTCTAGGTACTAAAACCCAAATTCATTTTCAAAGTGTACTGATACCCAATTAACCCTTAAATATGTTACTCTTTTGATTTTCATTAAATAACACCAATTTGTTTTGATTTTGGTATTTTTTTTGACCCGAAACTACAAAACTCATAGAATATTGCTTATTTGACAAAGACGATTTTCTATGTAAATGCTGTAGCTAGTGAGAATACAATAACACAAATTTGTTTTGGTTTTGATATTTTTTTTGGCTCGAAACACAAAACTCATCGAATATTGCTTATTTGACAACGACGGTTTTCTATGTAACTGTTGTAGTGAGAATAAACCTAGATTACACACGTTAAACTAAATATAAAAACACGAGGAGGGAAACATAACGACACCCAATATTTAAAAATATGTGACTTAGATAGATTTCAATATATATAATATAGGTTTTATTTTCTCTATAAGAGCCATATATGAGAACATGGGTGCTAATTTGTAAACAATATTTGGTTGATTTAGTGGTTTTGGATTGAAAAATGACCAAAACAATAAAAAAAATTCAAGTTATTAGATTAAAACCAAACGTTGACAAGTTACGATACTAAAATCAAAATTAAGCCAAATTACATAGCTAAAATTACAATTTCCCTCAAATTGTAGCTCCTAAATGTTTTTCCTCTCATAACTTGATCAGGGTAAATTATTGATCTAACTTCGACTCGATTCGATTACAACTATATTCGTCCCTTTCTCTTGCACTTAGCTTTTCAGAAACGTTGCATTATTATTATTATTTTTTTATGACAAAACGACCTCACAAGATTTTCTCACTTTGTTTCTCGACAACGTGTAGGAGACTTTGGAATTTTTAATCAAGGGAAGAAAACTAAGTGGGGTCGGCAGAATGAATGCATCAATATAATAATGGCAATAATTAAATTGATTTACTTATAAGAGTAGGTCTTTCATACGACGATCTTATGGATCTTTATTCGTGAAACGGATCAATCTTGTCTATATTTACAATAAAAATTATTATATTTGACATAAAAAGTAATAATTTTTCGTGAATAACCCATATAGAATATCTGTTTCACAAAATTGATCCTTGAAACCGTCTCACATGAGTTTTTGTGTATTTTTAATTATATGTATCTAAGGACTAAGATACTGATTATCTTGGGATGGATGGTTGACTAAAAATATAAGGTCATCATGGAAATAATTTTCCTATTTTATGGTTAATTCAGAAGCTGATAATCCCCATAAAACACAACTAAAACTTGTACTTTGGATCTTGAAAATTTGGAATGATAAAATATACATGTAAGAAAAAGTATTATATTTATTTTGTCAACTATATCTTTAAAGTATGGTTGATATATGTTATATTTAGATTATCTAAGAATCTCTCATGTGAATTATATATATATAATCCTAATAAAATGTAATTTATAAAGGAACATATACTGAATATCCATTTTAAATATTATATAAAGAGGAAATTTTGAAAAATACATTCTATAACTACCTATAGTGAAATTTGGCATTAAGTTGAGTTAATTTTTAAAATTAGTTTTTAATTATGTTAAAGTCCAGTTATATACTTTAGGTCATTATTGAAACATTTTAAATTTTGATGATTTGCAGTATATATAAATAAATAAAGATTAAAACTCATTAGTCAAATAATTTAAATAGACGCTCAATTAGCATATGAAATATCTCTCGATTATTCGCTTGATTATTTCTGTCTATCTGAGAAATGTTCTTCAAAGTCAAAAGAAATTTTCAAGAGCCCAATTGATCATAGTAAACACATGCTAAATTGTTCATTCTGATAATTGAGGATCATTTTTGTGCTTAGAATTTCTTTGCAAAATCCTTGTAACCGAAAGTAAGAAGTCTTAATGCTAATTTGTTTAAGTATGTGATATACTAAAAGTTTCAATTAGACAGTATGATGAGTCCCGCTGAAGTGGACCATTTCAAAGTGTTTTGATTGTCAAAATCTTTTAGTAAAATCATTCGGCAAGGAAGAAAGGACGACATAGGAGATTTGAAGTATCTGAACATCCAAAAACAAACTTGTGTTATTTACTTATCATTTACTCTGCCATAACTTTCTGTTTGTTAGCCTAGTTGATCATACACACTTAAGACATTTTGTGTTCAAACTTAATCAGTAAGCCTATTTCCTTACAGTGACAAACAGCTGACTTATTGATACACAACCGATAAGAATTATATTTCAGTATTTCTAACCCAACCAAAATATTTTCATAATTTTTAATATTATTTATTTAACTCCTCTAAATTAATCTATGATCCTAATAAGTGGTATCAGAACAGATTAATCTTATCTTTGAACACTAAACTCAAAGCCTCATTCAGTAAGATTTTCATATTCTCCAAAGAGGATGTTGACGGCTGGAAAATAAGGATGCATGCTCATTTAAAGACACAAGATGATGATATGTGGTATGTCACCACAGACAGACAAATGAAAGATCATGAAAGCAAACAATGTCATTGCCATTTATGACTGTGTTCCTCATCTTGGTATGACACTAGCTCTATCACAGTTTTTATTTGATCATGATTTTACAATTGAATATGTGGATAAGACACTATTTACATTTCTTAAGAATAATCATACATTGTTTGTCCAGATTTATGTTGATGATATCATTTTTGGATCAACTAACACGAAATTATGTGAGAAGTTTTTCAAGATGACACATGATAAGTTTGAAATGAACATGATAAGCGAGCTGACATTATTTTTGGGCTTACAAGTTAAACATCTAAACTTTGGAATCTTTATTAATCAAGTCAAAAATAATAAAGAGTTACTGAAAAGGTTTGGAATGAAGACTTGTTATGCTACTACAATCCTAATGAATTCATCAGTTAAGCTAGATAAAAAAGGGAAAATATCAGTCGAAGTAATAACATATTGAGGTTTAATAATACTACTCTAATACCTAACTGTTAGCTGACCTGATATTATTTTTGAAGTATGTATTTGTGCCTGCTTTAAATTTAATCCTAAGAAATCACATTATCTAGCTGCAAAAAGAATTTTGAAATATTTAAAGGAACTCAGAGTGTAGGACTCTGGTATCCAGATGACTCATCTTTCAATTTAGTTAGTTATTCAGATGCAGATTATGGAGGATGCAAATTGGACAGGAAGAGTACGAGTAGAACATGTCAATTCCTTGGAGACCGATTGATTTCTTAATTCAGCAAAAAGGACATCTATTGCCACCTCAACTGTCGAAGCTGAGTACCTAGCTGTTGGAAGCTAGTGTGCCCAACTGTTATGGATTCAACAACAACTTAAATATTATGATAGTAATGCAACAGAATAACCAATCTTCTGTAACGACACTAGTGCAATCACATTCACTTATAATCCAGTCTTGCACTATCAGACCAAGCATATCGACATTCGTCATCATTTTGTCCGAGATCATGTGTTGAAGAAGAACATTCGATTGGAATATGTCTCAATTGAACAACAGGAAGCTGACATCTTCACCAAACCACTCACAGATGCTAAGTTTTCTTATTTCAGGAGCATTTTCAACCTCATTGATTTGTCTTATAATGCATATTTTTTTATGAAGAACTGATTAAACAAGCCTTGCTGATGAGACATAATATCAATTAGACTTAAGTCTTACTGATCCATCAATACTGCTAGACTAAGTGATTTCATTGACAGTAACTGCTAAGTTGATTCATTTATTCCTTAATTAATCGTTTGAAAGCAACCGACCATTTAAATTCTTTTTAAATCTCATTTATTTAAGTTTGAATTCATCAAAATTTTGTTTTAAAGTCTTAATTACAAATTAATTCGGTGATTGTTTCGTACAACTTACGGATTTTTTTAATTTCAAAATTTTTTAAATTTCAATAATTGTGTTCTTCATCTACAAAAGTATAGTATGAATATCACAAACAAATGTCAATTATACATCCTCATCATATCAAATCATTATTCTCATCAATAACTCACTCAAACTAAATCAAGTAAGAACAAGTAATATAAACGAGTCAAACACAAACGTGCAATTCATTTGTGCATATTCAAGTATACACAAGACTCATTCGAGCATTTCATGTTATTCTCTGATACCATACTATATGGAACCCTTAACTTCTAATGGTTATTATCATGCAATCTCATTAAAGTTAATTCATCACATCAGAGAAATGAGTTAATTTTTTTTTAAAAAAAAAATAATCCCAAAATATGCCAACTGTGATTATGATAATAAAATAGTATATATCAAAATCTCGTCCAGACACATCACAATATAAAATAATCTCACTCATGACTGAAATAACCTACATACAAACAACTCATATTTCTAGGACATGCCTCGATATATAGATACACATACACTGGGATAGACTACTCAACATCAACTCAGAGGTGACTCCATCTGGAAATATCTTTTATGATCTCTTGATAACCTCAAGTACCTGTCATTGTCCATACACGAAGAAAACCATTCCTTATGGGTGAGCAAACGCTCTGTTAGAACAACCATAATAAATACAACATGTATCTATACAATGATATATGATATGCAATGCATATATTTCGTGGAGTTATCAGACCAATCAGGAATGTCATGTATGTCACGTCAAATCAAATAAGGCACGTAGACATGTACTTTCCTTCAAATCAATCAATCAGATATCAAATGACATAGATACATGTCGTATGTTACTCGGTCATAACATACCTCAAAAAAATACTTTCAATGCGAGGATTTCAAATATATAATTTGTTTAGAGTTTCGACAATGTTTCAAGATAGATTCAGATGATATAACATGAATTCTTATGTTTCTTCGAATGTGAACAAAGGAAGAATGAATATTTATGCCCAAAAAAACCATGCTTATCAATCTTAAATCTTGTGAAGATCCTATGTTGTTTCCCAAAAGGTGTGGACAATTTTTTAGCACGTGTATGCGCTTTGTTCTGTCCGAAACGTTATTTGCACTTTATGTCTTGACTTTAATTTTCCATTGATCTCACTCAATTTGAACATTGGACACGAACGTAATGCTCATTCTACTAAAATATGTCAGTGAAAGAACTTCAATATACATGACACATTTCGATGCGGTTTTGCCCCTAATAAAGTATAGATTTAGACAAAACTCAAAACATAAAAGTTGTATTGTTATGTATTAGCTTTCTGATGAAATTGTTTCATCTCATTTGAACTAATACTCATATTATTATAATAGAAACCGTAACGAATGTCACTTCTTCATTGCAGTTCAACATATTTTCATATCAATCAAATACTAATTCAATAATTCATTATAACGTCTTTTCTACTTTAATTTTCAATTATATACTTAATATACTCAATTATACGACAAATATAATATAATCATAAATTATCGATAATCAAAATATAATTTACGATAATACGATACAAAGGTCTCACAATAACTATCAAAAAATGATACATTCGTATTGAAAAATAATATTTTTGAGCTAAAGTACTTTTTTCACTAAAAAATTATCATTTTTTTTATTATAACAATAAGGAATACAAAATAATTTTAAGAAACAAAAATCAACATATAATGAAAAGCAAATCAAAAGATATTCTTATTAATCGAAACAACCACATCAAAATGGAATTAACTAAAACATATTCCCTCATTCATCTTCTGTCTTTCTGCTCCAATACAAAATCTCATAATAACGGGAAAAAGTTATGATTCAACCCCAACAAAAATGATTAGTCCATTTCTCGGATGAACTATTGCTCCAAAATTTCTGGTTACGCGTATTAATTAGATCTCTTAACTTTGTTTGTACATATAAACATCACCATCCAGCAATCACTAGAGGATGGATTGAGAATGTTGTGGAATGCATGGCTCCTGATATCTGGCTAAGACAAGACATTACAAGTAAGATATTTTTCCATTGCCAACAGATGAGGTAGAAAGGTAAAACAGTAACTCACATATAACCAAGAAAGCCTCTGCTAATAAGCCCAAGAAGCAGAGAGCCTTGAAAAAGCATGTTGGGAACCTGCACAAAATCTCCAGCCATGGCTGGATTTGATGAAAGTATCAGGTTAACAATGAACATAGAGAAAGACAACGTAGCTCCTGCAATGAAATATCTAGTTTTGACATAAATTAATGAGATCGTCACAAGACATTTATTCTTTGCAATTTTGTTAGAAATATGACAGGTGATAAAGACTATTCGTTTCATTTTATTTCCTTTAATGTTCTTATCTATCATTTCAATATATATTTTCATTTTATGAAAAAAGAATTAGATATATTTATATAAAATGAGTTATTTTCTAATTCGGACTTATTTTAGTACGATGAAAGAATGAGGAAGGGCTCATTTAGGTGGGGATTCAAGACAGTTTTTATAATACCAATTCTCTACTCACAGGCAGAAATGAAAATTATGAAGAAACAAGAGGCACAAAACTATAACACGATCTACTAAATGGATTAAGAGAAAAAATTTTAAAAAATAAAATAAAATTCATCAGATTTCAAGTTCCCATTTAAACGAAGAAAATGTAACAAGTCATTAGGAAACTAAGCCGGATGCAAAACTAATAAATATCCTGACACCTCGAGAAAATTTATTGATTAAAACCCAGGATATGGACTCAAAATCTTTCTCCAAATCTGAAGAATATGGCACCAGTTCCAGAGTTAACATCAACAGCATACTCTGCTCGTACTAATCCAAGCTTTACTCCAGCACCGTACGAGGATCCATGGCCCATTCTCCGGTAAACTGCAGTCGGATTTCCCTTCAAGTCCTTTGAGCTACCCAGATCGTTTCCATGCTCAGCAAAAACATAAGCATGTGTATTTCTTACAGGTATCCTTAGCTCAGCAGCTAACTGCAAACAGAATTATAACAAATTACAAATGCTGAGACTTCAATGGAAAAAAGTTTGTTAAAATAAATGCAGGCATGCCCGATACACTTGTTTTTTCTATATAGCAGTGATTTGCATCTACCTCACCCATATACCCTCTATCCAAAAATCTTTATTTAAGATGTACATATTTTGGAATATTCCGACAGGAGATGATGCAAACATTTTATACCCATTTCATACAAAATGGCATACAGTGATAATTATTTTCATATGGAAATTGGAGAGGTCATGTAATATTATTTTCTCTCTCACAGGTAGAAGTACTTCCGCAAATAAATAAAAAATTTATCGACATGCAACTGAAAAAACTTGTAACCTAATTCTTGTTATTTTGACACACCTCGAGTATATTTCTTGCAGCTCCAAGCTCCCCCATGTTATAACCTCGAACTGAATAAGGTCCCCCCAAAGTGAAGGCATCATAGCTGGGAAGATCACCTACGCAACCACCATAATGGCCATGAAGGACTAAAACAGGAGGTGGTGGCTTCCCAGCACCTTCCTCTACTTGCTTCAACTGGAGAAATTGAGTGACTGTTAACTGGTGACGATTGAAAAATGGAAACTTGCTACCAATGCCGAGCCCTTGGTCAAGCTGCAAAATAAATATATGGTATTCTCAATAAGATATGATATATGTTAGCTCCAAAACAATTGGCATGCTTCTAGAAGGTGCACAACAGATAATTCATATCTATCAGAGGCATGCCATCATAAATTAACCCTTGATGAAGAAGACCTGTTGGTATATGCTTTAACAAGTCTGAGCACAACATGAACTTGTGTAACTGATACCACGCAGAGCAGTATGACTCAATCATAAAAGTAAAGTAATAAATTCAATCAGGGATCAGATTCAGAAACCAAATGTTAATTGTTTCTCTCTATCGAGGTAAGTGGGGAAGAAAAAACTATATTTTTCTATGAAGAGTTTTAAGCATGGGCCAAGCTGAATCAAGCGCAGCACAGGATAAAAGTATAAAAGGTGTCATGAAAAATGTATGGCCCTCACCTGAAACACATTTCTCTCACCGACTATAGCACCATTTAGGAATTTGGTGTTATCCCGTGTGATATTTGCCTGCAAAAATGCCACATGATCAACTCCAGTGCCACTGAGAGTTGTGGGAGGTCCATCGGCGCTAACTCCTCCACTTGGTAATACCCTTTGGCCATTTGCAGAAATATGACTGCTTTCATCGCGTGTAGTTATCTCCTCCATCACGAGCCCATAAGTAAATTTGCTTTGACGCGTAAAGTTCTGGCCAGGAAAAAAAAAGAAGAAAATAGATTGGCTAACATCTCTACTCACCAATAGGATCATGTGTAAGCTAAATTTATAATCCAATCTCTGTATTAAAACACTCAACAAGCTAAAACCATATTAGTATTAGCTCAAAATATATATCAAAACCATCAAGGAAGAAAGTTCCCATCAGTAAAACTTAATACAAGTGTATAACCAAGATTTTGAAGTCTACCTCTGTAAAATTGGCTTTAACACCAGCCCTATCAACCCAAATAGGTGGAATGTCTTCTATTCCAGGTCCTCCAGTGAAAACCGGACTCAACTTTCTACTGTTAAAGCAGCTGGCGCGAAAGGTACGGTTTCGAGGATTGTACACACCGTCCACATAAGGATGGACATACTCAAGCTTGAAAGCAAGATCATCCTGTACATTGCGGACAAAAATTGGTTACTGAGTAGGTATTTGGAACAAATGGCACTTCATATTTCTGATTAAAAATCATAATAATTGACCTGGGGATTGAGGAAATTGCTGGTGGTCACTGAACCAAGAAGTGACCTGTTCAACCCTTGAATATTTCGATGCTCAAAAGAAACAGTTCCACCAGGCTGGATTGAAGCCTGAGAGCATGCACAAACAGAAAACACTTACAACCAAGTTCAAGTGCAAACCTAAAACATGAAGTTTCATTGTTCATCAAATTACCAAAGTAGGGCGGCCCCCACGACCTGGGACAATACTCCATTCTGTACTAACTTCAGCAGACTTCTGCTCCAGTTCTTTCAACTTGATTTCAACTATTATACCACCCTCATTTTTTTCGTCCGGGCGTGGATTTACCTCAATGTTGGAGAAGAGAGCTAAAGAATTTATATTTCTCAAAGCTTGTTTCCCAGCCTCTATGTTAAAAACTTGTCCTTGGCGAAGCTGAAAACAAATTAAAACAAATATTTAAATAACCAGCACTAAAAACCAAATCAAAGAGACAAGCACCACATAAAGAAATTTCACTCTAAACAATTAATAACCAATCAAATGATCAAAGATAACTAACATGTTGCACCGGTATCATAATTAAAATCATGAGTAATTTTGAACAAAAGAAGCTGTCATGGCATACTCAAAACTTTTTAGAAGAGGACCTTTCACGTTTTATCACAAAACCAATTCATCATACAACAATAACTCCATCAGGATATATATAAAAGTCTCAAAACTAAAGCATAAATTTATTCAAGAATTTTAAGACATCAAATTTAGTCATTAAGCACTAGCGAGGATTGACTAGCACCCTCACCTGATTGGGTAACTCTCTTTTTATAACAGGAAACTGAGTGTTGCCCTCGCAAACATTTCCTAGCTTATCCTGGAACTGAATCACAAGCTGTGTAATGTCACCTTCCACAACCTCACACACGACCTCTTTGGTATTCAAATTACCAAAGTTCACAACTTGGGCACAAGCGTACCCATTCTCATGATACCACTGTTGTACTCTATCCCTAATCCTCTGCAACAACCTCGCACTCACCTTCCCCTGCTCTCTCAACATCTGCAAAATCTCTCTTTGCACAGACGGTGGTAGCATACAAGGTCTTGAATTCTCAATTCTCCTCCTGTAATCCTTCTCTTGAGTCCTCATGTAATCCAACTTCTCCTTCTCGGTCATATCAGCATCCATTTCAATCGGTTTTGATTGAGCCACCAAACCCACATTGATGCACCTAAACCTATCAGCAGACTGCCACGTTGACTCGAGGAATGGAATGGTTACATTGATGGTGCCGTCCGGGTTTGTTTTCGCCTCCAAATCCACTTTCTCAAACATCCCACACGTGGCTAGAGTTTCAAGCTCTTTCTGGAGCTGCGCTTTGGTGTAAACACCGCCTGGCCGGAGCGACACCATCTCAAAGAAGGAGTCCTCGGTGCCGACAGTGGAGCCACGGCGGCGATCAAAGAACAAGATATCAGAGACTTTGTATTTCTTGAATCCGCTCAACTTGTTCAGAAGGACCACAATGTTGGCGGGCAATCCATGGGAATCCCATTCCTGTTGAGGATCATCGTCTTTCGCGAAGGCTAAAAAAATGCGAGACCAGAAATTATGACCTTGACCTCCGCCTCCATCACCACCTCCTCCACCACCACCTCCACCCCAACAATTGAAGTTAGAGCCGCCCCCGCCTCCCCCGACTAGCGGGACAGCGAAATGGAAAAGAACGCCAGAGGCGGCGGAGAGGGCGATGAATTTGGGGTAAATTACAGAATCGACCGCGGAACGGATAGATTTCGAGGGATTAGGGCTTTTGGAGGAAGAGGCGTCGAGAGAGGATAGATTCGACTGTATAGTTGAATGGAGAGGAGAAAATCGACATTGAGTTGGCGGGATGATGGATGACAAATTCTGTCGTCGACGGCGGGCGGTGCAGGAGCTTGGGGAAGGGAGTAGAGAGGCGGCGGCGGAGGACGCCATGGGCGGCGGGGATAAGGGGGAGCTGAAAGTGGAGAAGTCCGCAAGGGGTTTATTGTATTTTTTGACTGCTAAACCTTCTGTGAGAGTGAAATTGCGACCAATTTCATTTAAAATATAATTTATTTTTATTCTATCAATTATATATTTTCTTAAAAAAACAATGGAAAGATTAGTTGATATAAGGTGAAAGAATATTACATTTTCCTTAAAAAAAATGAATATTACATTTATTTAAGCGTAAATTTGCTTTAAATCCCCACATTCATTTTTAAATTTGCCTTCATACTTTTTCAAAAAAATTGTGTGTTTGTCCTCTCTTATCCATAACAAAAAAAATTTGCACCCAGTACAAAAAAAATTAAATATATGATACTAATATATAATATTTGAATATCAAGTATTTCAGATCTGGTAATAATTTATGATTTTTGAGCACTTAAACACATATAAAAAAATATTGGTATTAATGACAAATTTACCTTTTCGGATAAAAATCAGTAAAAAATATTGAAAATATAGTACATCAATATGATATTTGAACGCGATTTTTTCAGATCTGATATTAATATATGATTTTTGACTACCTAAACATTTGTATCAAATGTTTATATTAACAAAGTTGTTCTAATTTTATTCTCAAATTCTTTTTATTATATCCAAAACATTTTGTATTCAAATATTATATATTAGTACCATATTTTCATATTTTGTACTGATTTTCATATGAAAATACAAATGTGTTATTAATATTAATATCTGTTATATATGTTCGAGTACTCAAAAATCATATATTACTACCAGATTTGAAACGATTAATAGTCAAATATCATATGTTCATATCATATTTTTAATGTTTTACACCGATTTTCTTACAAGAAAAGACACGTGTTCAAAGAGTTCAAACATATTATTTCTGACTCGAGAATTGAAATCACAATTTTGTTTTTATTTTTTTAGCAATTTACCGTTTATTTAATTAGAAAATTTTCTTTAAATTAAATTGTTGGCAATATAAATAAATAATATTAAGTAAGAGCAATTTGACTACTCCTATTTTAGAATGTTTTAACTCTTATATCTTATTCATTTAGTTTCAAAAAAGATATATTTGTTACTATAAAATCTTTTTATTATAATAAAATAATACTATAAAAATAATGTAAGTAAAAGTCTATGTTATTTAATTTCAGAAAGATATATTTTAGAATTTAAATATAACTCGCTTACCCTCATAAAAAAAAATGTGCATGGGGAAATTTGTAATCACCCCTCTTTTTCAAACTTAACTTTCTCCTCACTCCCCATCCCCTTATTTCTTTGTTTAAACTCCCCATTTTTACAAAATTTTCAAAAACATCCTTAAATTCTATGATTTTGGTATGTGGCATTGTTATACCTATTGAATCTATTCTTAAAAGCATATAGCCCCAATACATACAGCTACACAAGGTTTCAGCCTATATACCATGCTAAAATGATCGATTTTTTTTAATAAATGTCTCATCATGCTTCCGTATAATAAATTGAATCGTTTACCTTTTTTACCAGAATACCGCCGGTTTATATCCATCGAATTTTACAGACTGCTCCTCACAGTCCAACCACACAATCGCAACCGATGGTTTCTGACGCATGTTCCTTCAGCAACGCTTAGCACAACCTTGTTTAGTTTCCTACCTCAGGGTGTATGGTAAAAGCTCAATTTGAAAATAATACATGAGATAGGCAAAAGCCTTGGTTCTTTTATTCAAACATAGCAAATTATTATTACATAGTAACCTCCTGTAGACGAGGAAAAACTATTTTAGCTACTAATAGTAGCTGAACTTACAACACACATAAGCTTAAAAGAGAAAATATTACAACTTATTTTGAAGAAAAACGAAGATGTTGAGTGATGCCTTCATCTTCCATTTGCCTGCTTATTTATAGAAGCTCCTAGCGGATTTGTATTTCGGATTTCAAACTCTTGCTATAACTTGATGCCTTCCAGCTGTGTTTGGCACTATCTGGTTGAGTGGTTGGATGGTCCCTCCACTTTTCTTGATTTGTCTTCTTCTAGATCATTAATCTAGAAATAGTTCGTTCATGGGTTTTTATCTTCTGGCATAGCCAGTAGATATGTGCTTGTATGATATCAGCTGATATTTCATTTCTTGATTCCTTCAGTCTTTTGTGGAAATCTTTGAAATTTTCAGCTCCCTTCTTATTGCCTTGAGTTGTCTTTTAGAAACCTTCAGATATGTGAAATACATTTTCTTTAGGTTCTGATTTTTCTTGTGTATTTTTACTGGTTCTCATATGTTCGTTATTTATATATGAAGTTGAGTCCCAGTTTTTCTGTTCATCTAATGGGTTATTCACATGTCCATTATCTCTTGTCGGGGTATATTTTACTTTTGTTATCCCGAGGAAAGGTGATTAGGTTCACATGTCCACTTATTTTTGTCGAGGAATCTTAAAATTTTGATGTTGTGGTCCTTCACCACTTGGTCATGTCTCTGCAAGATGCTTCCTGTCTGACCGAGGTCTGAAGCCCTTGCCGAATTCTAGCTCTTTTTGGTTTGGGCATTCTGGGCAGATCTGTTCTGATCATCTTCCCACATGAGCCATATTGCAGAATTTCCGACGAGTTTCTTTACTCCCAGGCAGCTTGCTATTCAACAGAAGATTTATTTTCTTTTCGAATAGATCTTCTGCAAAACTTGTTGTTTTTTCTGTCATGGTATTTAACATGAATGATCCATTTAAAAAATATGATAAAACTTAAACGGAAACTTGACTTTATCCATCTCAGTGAGACAGACCCATAGAATCCATGCTCTTCTGGTGGAAATGTCATCTTCAGTTATTGAAACAACAAGTGGTGTTTCTTCTGACGGACGATTTTTTATAAATTTCTGAACATTAGTATCTGGCCTCCTTAACTTGATGAAATGAAAGGCTTCGTGTGAGCCTTTTCCTGCTGATTTTGGGGCTATACTGAAGAATTATAACTCTAGGATATCTTCTCTGGACAAATAGTCGTTATTTGCCCAAGTTTCATGAACAGCTTCCTGAATCCATTTAGGTAATCCTGAAATTTCTTGAAAGCTGGGTGATATGGTATAAACTGAGGCAAGAGCCCCGAATTTATACCAAGCTTTAACCTCTTTTGGATATGAATTTGGTTTCATCCATACTCTAGGATATTTTCCTGAAACATCAACCCTGATAGTAGCAGGGTTAATGCCTACTCTTTTTTTTTAAAATTTTCCCACCATTGTTGGTATACCTGTAATGGAGAAATTGTAGCTTCATTCGTACCAACCTTAGATTTGCCCTTGTCAGTATTAGGTCTAAGGTTGATCTTTCTCTCTTCAATCCCCGAGGTGAAGGGTTGACTTGAAGACTCGAGATAAGGATCTGGAGTCTCAATTTTTGTTTCAGCCGACTCATCTGGAGATGTTCCCGACTTAACACTTGTGCTAGGGGTATTTGAATCCCCTGCTCCAGGTATAGAGTCCTGTACTTAAAAACTCTCCATTTGGGAAACCAGTGGTTTCTCAATACCTTGGAGGATAGGCCTTTGCATTACAGACCATAACTGAGTATA
Organism: Primulina huaijiensis; assembly: GCF_012295235.1. NCBI lineage: Eukaryota > Viridiplantae > Streptophyta > Magnoliopsida > Lamiales > Gesneriaceae > Primulina > Primulina huaijiensis. The sequence goes on along the minus strand of NC_133311.1, from coordinate 13,912,129 downwards.
AGCCTGTAAACATCCCGTGATTCGATCAGAGACAATTCTCTTATCGACTTGTTGTAGTCTTCCTGCAACTTCTACGTTTAAGACCAGCTTGTTAAATTCGTTTTGAAGCATTTCAAGGTGTTCCCTCAAATGGCTCTGCATCTTGATGATGGCATCGATATCACCGATGTCCATCTCTTGTTAAAAAATCTGCAAGAATATTTTCAAGAGATTTGATTATCACAATATCAAAATGATAATTCTGAAATAATACTTGCCATCTTAATAATCTGACCTTCTCAGGTTTAGACTCAATTCTATTCCTTAAGAAAGCTTTCACCTGTGTATTATCAACTTTTAAGGTAAATTTATTTGCGAGTAAAAATAATGGTCATTTTTGAAAAGCTCTTTTTACTACATAAAATTCAATTTCGTTGATATGCCGTCTTATGGCTTCTGCATCCGAGAAAAGTCTACTGCAATATCTGCATGGCTGTTCTCCTTTTGGTGTGAGCTTGGTTAAAACTGCTGCCCACCAATGATTACTGGCATCTGTATATAATATCATATCATTTTCATCCTGAGGAATAGTCATTTTCGGAAGATTTTTACAAATCTCCTTTAATTGACTAAGTCCCTGTGTGTGTTCTTCCGTCCATATAAATTTTGCATCTTTTTTCAGTAATGGACTAAACACTTTTCTTTGTTTTGCTAGATTTTTAATAAACATCCCAGCAAAATTAACAACTCCCAGGAAACTTTGAAGTTGTTTCTTTTCTTTTAACTCGTTTGAAAATTTTTGCATTTTTTCTACTATATGATCTTGCAAAATTATTCCAGACTCATCGATTTTTATTCCGAGGAATTCAATATTTCTTGTGGCAATGATTGCTTTCTTTTCTAACAGAACCGGTCCTTCCTTTTTACAAACATCAGAGAAAATATCTAAATGTTTAATATGTTCCTCCATATTTTTATATGTTATTAACATATATTCAATATAGACAAACATGAATTTGAAATATTCTTTAAAAAGATTATCCATTTTCCTTTGAAATATCTGGGGTGAGTTAGTCAATCTCATTGGTAATACTTCCCAAATATAATGTTCTTTTGGTGTGGAGAAAGCTGTGAATTTCTTACTTTCTTTTTGCATCCGAATTTGATAAAATCCAGACTTACAATCAAATTTCGAGAATATATTCGCATTGCGTATGCAACTAATCAGATGATTTCTACAAGGTATAAAATACCCATCAAACTCCAAAATCTTATTAATATCTTGGTAATTAATAACTACTCTGGGTTTGTTCTTTTTTATTTCACCATGATTTCTTACCAGAAATTCTGGGCTGCTGTATGGTGAAATTCCTGCTTTGATCAAACCAAGTTTCAAATGTTCCTTGATTATAATCTACATATCCCTTTGATCAATTATGTTCGTTGGGATATGTTTGCAACGGACAAATTCATACTCTTTGCCTTCCTTAATTTTAAGGCAAACTTTGAGTTAATTTTTGTCCCACTATGCCAAGGGATCTTCATTGTAATTTTCTTTGATCATTTTCTTGACATCTTCTAAGGATACCTTAGAATCAAACTCTACCTCATTCTTATGTAGAGCTATTTTAAGGCATTCTATTTCTTCTGATTGGAGCTCTTTATCTGCTTTTAGTTGGAGCATTGTTTATCCAAACCTTTTAGAATCCTTCATTTTTGGATTCAGAAGTTTTCCTTCATCACCATGCTTGCTGCGAAACTGGATGTGCAATTTTCTGTAAAATGCCTCTCTTAGTCTCTGGACTATAATTTTGTGATCACAAGGTGTTGTAAACACCAATCTTCTAGTCTCTTGCGTATAGGACTTAAATATTTGTATGAAATTGTTTCCTAGCAAAATGTCAGCTCCTGTATCATGAAAATAAATATGTGGTGTTTTTACCTTATACCAAGGTGTTTGTCTAGCACCGCCAATTATGATTTCTGTCATCTTAATCCCCTTGAATAAGATTAAGATTCTTCTGGAAAAATCTCTTCAAGCAATCTTTGGTAATTCTTATTCCAAATTATTTGAAAAAACTTCTTTTTTTGCTATACAGATTCCAGCATCTGAATCAATATAAGCAGCAAATATTCTGCCTTATAATGTTCATACAACATTCCTACTTGAATGTATATTGAGAATGGGCTTGTAGTCATTGGATTTTCCACATCCTATCATCTGCCATAAACTCCATTCCATACTCAAGACATTTTCAAGGTTTATGTTCCTCGAGAAACTCTAGTCCAAGAACCAATCGATATGGTTCTTTTCCAGGAATTCTTTTGATATGAACTTTCAATTCTCCGATCTGAATCATTCTTTGGTAAGTTCCTATCATAGGTTGTTCTAAATAGTATATGGTATTACAAAAAAATTGATTCCTTTGTCTTGTAATATCAAATACTATTTCTACTTCCTTCCACCCTTCTAGGCATCTAAGCTTTTCTATTGTAGAAATACTTTTTGGCTCCTGTTGGGTTTCTTAGACTGGTGTTTTTCCCTACCTGTAGCTTGTAATTTTAACTCCCTGAAAAGATAGTCTTCTTGATTCTAATCTAAGACTTTGATTCTTTTGTAGAATCGGTTTGTCTTGTATTTGGATATTTGTTTCCTATATTAAAAGAAACTCGACTCTTTCTCGATAAATTGCTCGAGCAACTTTCCCAAATATATCAGGTATTTCAATAAACTCATTTCTAATAAACAATTCTGAATGATGTGTAATAGATAGAGCATATGAGATTTGATAGGTGATAGAATATGGTCTATTACCTTCTTTCATCAGCCTTTTTTCCTTGAAATTCTGGTGCAATGTCAAGGCTCGGCTAAAATCTCGATCTGCCAGATTGTAGGCTATTCTCGGATAGATCACTCCAACAATCTTTCCTGCACAGAGATTTCTTGAGATAGTTTCCAATATTGAATCTTGAAGGTTTCCCATTCGTTTATCGCATATAGCTATATCAATGGGTGAATCTATTCCTTCTTTGAAAGTAGCTTTTATCATAATTTGGATTGCTCCAATATGAATCCAGGACATGGTCCGTGCTACTTCTATTTGAGTTTTTTTAATTCCTCCTTAATTTTTTCAGAAGGAATTAATTGCATCTTCATTCTATTTCCTGTAAGTTCCATAGGGATTGCCATTTTCCTTCTGGAAACTTTATAGATTAGATGATACTTTCTGTTTCTTAGGCCAAGACTTCCTAAGAACTTTTCTACCTATCCTGCAGAGAATCCTTGATATCTCTATAGACTAGGATTTTCTCTCATGATCCTTTGGATAATGTTATGAGATATTGTTGTCTGGCTAAAGAAACTAGACAAATCTTCATGTGTTTTGTGTCGAAACACCTCATCTTTAGTCAGATTCCGATTCAGTTCCATCAGATTTTTCCTGACTCAAGACTCCTTCTTCTTCTTCTTCTTCATGTATACTTTCATCTGAGTCAATATCCTCAAATCTGTATACCTGAATAAGATCTTAATAATAAACTGCTTCTTCAATATCCGGTGTTGGATTGAAGAATTTTATTCATCTTTTTACATTTTCCGGACAGTTGGTTGAGATATGACCTCTTGCTCCACATGTCCAGCAGTTACAATCCTTGAAACTTTCATTAGCTCGAGTATAAGCTCTTCTGAAAGTTTTCTTCGTAGGTGTTCTTCCTGTGCTTCGAGATGTACTCGATGCTTGGAATGATATCCTACTTCTTGATGGTCTGCTTCTTTGTCCAGATTTATAAGATCTGGCTTTTTGTCTAGATCAAATTGTTCTTGGTTTCCAAGAACTTCTTCAACTTCTAGCATAAGAATTAGTTCTAAAACTTTTCCTTTTATGCTTCTGTGGTTTACTTCCAATAATCGTTGGAAGATCATTTTCCTTACAACACAAAGGAGTACGTTTGTTAATACCCCTTAAACGTTTGTAATTCTTTTGTAATGCTGTCAAATGGCACCATTCTGTCAATTTTCCTTCAAGGAAAGAGGCTCTTCGTGCCAATGTATCTGAATTGCAAGAAACATATTCCCTGATTAACATTTCTCTCCAGGGACTTGGCATCTTAGCGAAGAAGAGCTGCATTGCTATATCTTCTTCTACTCCTGAATTTCATCTATATTTAGTGAATAACATAATGTATTCATCCACTAAACATATATCACGTAATTCAAGACTATACAGAGCTTGAGTATATTTTTTTTCTTCTCTGTATCTTAACTGTTAAAATAGTCTACCCCTATAAATTGTGCTTTAAACTAGGTAGCCATTATTCCGGCTATCTCGCTAAGAGATTCTACGGCTAGAACTGACTTTTTGGTTTCTACCGAAGTCATGTCCCAAATAATTTTAACAGATCCCATAAGACTCATTTCCAGAAGTTTAATGAATCCTTGTCTATTGAGATCAAGTGTTCTTGGTTCTAAAACAGATTTCCCATAGGGTGTTTGATGCAAAGGAATTTGATTCTTCCTTGACCTTGTTCCCGCTGGATGTGATTCTCCACCAGTATAAAAGTCTGGTTCGGATTCTCTCATATTTATATTCTGAGATCCCATACTTTCTCTTGGTGGTTCTTGCGAAGATAACCAGGTTATAGTAGGTTGTTAACCCCAGTCGTGTTCATCTTCAGATCTACAACTTTGAGATTTGCAAAAGATTCTGTAAGTTCTTGTAGATCCTCTAGACCAATTCTTTCTAACGTTGTCATCAGAGGGATGAAATCATCTGCTACACTTGGTGTTCTAAACCATGCTATAATTTTCTCAAATAATTAGCTATGTTTGCACAAATTATTAAAAAATAAACGAACTAAACTCAATGTATGAGCAAAATACAATTAATTATTGATAAAACATTCGATTTATCTTTTTTTTTTATATTTTTTAATCATTTATTATGCTTGTGGTATAATTTATTATCGATTTATTTTTAAAAAATAGATGAATTGAATATTTTATTGATGATTAATTGTATTTTGTTCATACATGATATTTAATGAGTTGAGTTTTAATAATTTATTTAAATGGAGCTTGCTTGAGCAAAATATAACATGATTTAGAGCAAGAAATGTAACATAAGATTTTGTCCCTATTTCATAATGTATTTTTTGTTTGCAACCCCTCAAATGTATTATTTTCTATTAACTATTCAGCAGGGTTGCCCATTTCACATTTGTCCAAAACAGTTTTGACAATAATGCTAAGAAGTGATCTATCGATTAGGTTGTATATATATAACCATCTTTATTTTAGGTATCATCGATAAAGCAAGGATGGTAGAATATTTATTTTTTTTGGTATAAAAAAATTCTTGATTCCAAAGCTGTCATTTTACACATTTAACTTTACTACATATTTAATTTTGTGAAGTAAGTTTAATTTTTATATGCTTCATCACATTATATATAT
>NC_133311.1:13852707-13906638 GCF_012295235.1 Primulina huaijiensis | reverse complement strand
TATTTATTTATTTATTATTAGGAGTAGAAATGATCTAAATCCATGATCGGACGAGGATAAATAGGAAAACAGTTACTTAATTTGAGCAGAACTCAGTCAATTACTATTTAAGGTAAGTCTGTTGAGTCACAAATGTGTAACAAGCACAAGTGTTTCTTAGGCACTAGTTCATTCAAGGGGCCGAAAGGCATGCTTTGACAAACGCTGAAAACTCTATAATTTTTCATGTTAACCATTCACAATCGACAGGAAGATTGCCAAAATGGCTCAGCTCGAAAGGACACAGAGATCGGCCGAGAGTCCTAAAACACCCAGAGCTCAGACGTCGCCGACGTTTGAGCAATTATTAAGAGGTAGTCCTCTATATCATCGCTTGAGTTCATTTCACGATCCTTTGCCAGAAAAATGTGCTTAATATATATACCTTTGATTGTGATCGTTTCAAATTTTTTCGTTGATAGCCGAAGATGCGCAGTGGCCATCGTCACACACGTCGCCTCTCTATGGAGTGAATCATGATCAAGAGGAGCACACCAGTCCTACAAACAACAAAAAGTCGGTTCTCACCAAGGTAAAGGAGCAAGCTAAGAAGTTGAGGCACAGTCTGAGTGGCAAGAGGAGACACGGTGACGAGCAAGATGATCATAACAGCCCCCCACCCTGGGGCGTTACCTGGGATGACGATGACGACGACAATGAACAAGACGTCGATCCTGAATTTCTAGGAGCCCCAAGTAACATATTTTCATTAGCTTACTCAATTTATATCATAAAGTTCTTTAAAAAAAACAAAAGTCATTAGACACTTATTAAATGACATTGTAGCATTGAATCATCGTCGTTTGTCATTTTACCAAATACTATAACTCTTTTTAAAAACAATCATAATATGGACAATTATTATAACCTTGTAATCAGCTAAGCACACCTTGATGAAGATGAAGGAGTGTGACTCCAACTTTCCCTTGTAATCTGCTAAGCACACCTGTGATGGCTGTTCTCTCTCCCTCACCAGTGATTTTAAGAGATTTCTTTGAATTTTTGTAGACAGTGATGCACCGTTGATTTAATCGCACCTAAAATTTTTTAATCTCGTTCAGTGTATGAATCGGAATTGGCTCCGGCTAGCTACATAGAGAATGCCAGGCAACATCCAAGAGCAGTTCCGGTGCTTTCTGAGAAACACATGTCTAACAATGGCAAACAGGAATCATCAGATCAAGAAAAAAGCAAGCCCTTTAGCCCAAGCAAGACCATCAGCGAAACCGTTTCCGAGAAATTTGCTCCAGCTTACGCCGCGGTTTCTGATGCAACTCACACAATTGCATCAAAGATTGCTTGCCTAACTGTGACAACTCCTGAATCGCAAGAAGCATCAAGACATGCTTCCAATATTCATGTAGGTGCACAAGATAATGCAACAGATGTTGCATGCATTTCAGTTGCGCCACATGCAAATTATGATGCCAAGAAACTGGTTGAAACCTCAGGAAATTCAAGTAAATCTGGTGGCAGTCCTCAAAAGTGGGACAAAGGTGTTTCAATGAAAGAGTACTTCTTGAATAAGCTGGAGCCTGGAGAGGACGAAAAGGCTCTTTCAAAGGCTATAAAAGAAGCCATAAGCCCAAGGAAAAGTGCCACTAGCGATGCAGGTGTGGCGGATAAGGTTAAAGAGGCTGTAACTTCATTTTTCTGGCACGGAGAGCAATCTAGCTCAATGGCAATGGCAGGAGGATCAACTTCTGTTCGTACCGTCTTCTCAGATAGTCCAACTAACACTAAAAAAAATCGAATCTCCACCAATACATATCCCTCAAAAATTTCCGAATCTGCTAGTTCTAACCACTCACTTCATATCCCAATTTCATCCAACGTCCACGAAGGTAGTTCACGTACTTTTTCATTCTTTAGTATAAGTTTATCTGCAACAAAAAATGATGGTATTTAACTACCAGAACAATGTTTCTGTGCTATCAGGTAAGCCGCTTCTCTTTTGGCATGTGAGGTTCGGTTACAAATATTGAATTGTTTATGGATTTATTGTTACAGAACATGCAGAAGAAAATCTAGGAAGGATACTGCAAACCAATTGAAGATAGATTTTCTTGACGATCACAGCTCCCAAGAATCAGTTTCTACCGAGTTTCTACTAGCTTAAACTTTTTTACCCCTTCAGCAAATACATTTATGCACCCAGCTAATTACATCTAGTCTCAAGCTTTTAGAAGAAAATATAGTTTGGTAGGAAAAAAATCATGCAAGGATAATCTAGCTTCCTTGCTTTCATGTATATCAGTAAAATATGAAGTGTTTTACAGAAGAATGAAGTGTGCAATGTTATCTGGTCCCTAAAACTATGATTGTTATCTGCTTAATATGATTCAACCAAGGTCCATCTTTTAGAGTAGGTGCCAAGTAAGCCTATTTGTGACTTGGACTTTATTGAATTCTATGTAATAAACAATTTTTATTTTAATAAAATTTTATTTTCAATAAATTAATTGAAAATTAAATATACATGTTTGAAACGTCCACTACTCGTTTTCTTAAAAGGTACAAGAATTTTTTTTTTAAAACCCTCATGAATCGGCTGAACCATACATGTATACATGTATATATATAACATATTTTTTTACACCAATTTAAAAATAAAACATCTAACTATATTAAAAATCAAAGGAACTATGTGGCACCCTGTCTTGAAACTAGACCTCAAGGAATGCCACATTCCCTAATAGTACCTCATAAGAGAATTCTGTCTCTTTAGAAGTATCACAGGCAGTAAAGAGAACTATTAAAGAATTTTATTAGCGGAAGCGAAACGTACAAGTACTAGTAAATTACGATAAAGTTTTACATGTCCAAACTAACATAGACGATAAAAGTGACAATGACGTAAACATTTCAGACAAACTGACTCATAGACTAAATGACTTATTATGCCTTCCAACAATTTATTCCAAACAACAACTGGAGGATCATACATCGACATTTCTTTCTTTATCCAAATCCTGGTTACCTGGCTCTGGAAATTACAATAAATAAAAAAAAATAGAGAGGTTAAGTCTTTAAAGACTTAGAGATAATTAAATAAAGGTAAATATGATACTCAAATTCGAAAGAATGATACAATAGAAAAAAGGATCAACATCCGGTTATATGAGTATACAAAAATAATGGTTAGTAAAGAATAACGAGTCAAGTGAACTAATATACCCGGACCAAAGTCACGTTGTTCAATGGACTCAATCTCCAGACCAAAGTCCGTTGTCCAGGGTTCTGTTTTGGTCAATCATCTTATCATTCAGTCATTCATTCATTCATTCGATGATTAACCAAAACTTCATTCAGTGGAAGCTTGATAAGAATCACATCTAATATGATTATATTACAATGAGAATGTTACATTGAAGCATTCAATCATTTCGGAAAGGTAGTACCGGCAGGAATAAGAAGTCAGTAGAGTAAAAAAGGACATTCAGGATGGAGCATATTTCATATGCATCAACGCGATTCAAAGATACAAAGTTTATGCACAGGCGTAAGAAATCAATAATCCATAGTGAATATCGTTAAATAATATAATATATCATATCATAATTTCTAGGCCAAATGCCAAAGGCTATATAGGAAGAACGATAAAAAATTTCCTCACCTTGAGACTTACTATGGATGAGAGTGAGAGTCCCAAGTTCAAGTCAATCTTATTGACCAATGTGATTATCGTTAGCATAATAAACACTTTTTGATATAGATTATCCATAAATTTTTATCAAAATAAAGAATATAACTTTATAAACTTTATTTATTGACTAAAAGTTCTTAAAAAATTATTTTATTTATTTATTTAATATTTCTTTGTCAAAATTATCTTCTAATAGTCAAAACTATCTTTAAAATTTACAATAATTAATATTTGACTCCAAAAATTACAATATTTCCTATAACAACTCTTATTATAATATTAACCGAAAAAATTCAAAATAGGTAATATTTAAAATTATTTTATCATTAATCGATATATATAAGATTTAATATATAACTCACAAAAATCATAATAAATAACTTGTGAGTCGAAAAATTATAAAACTTCATAGCTGCTTCCAATGATATATTTTTCAAGTATTGAAGGCTATGAACATTTATGCAAAGGTTTATATGATCATATAGATAGTGTATCATATCCGAAAATCATAGTATTTCTCTTTAAAGATTCACAGTAAATGCAATACTCATCCAAAATTTATGAAACTTGTACAGTAGCCTAGAATAATATAGAGGATGCTTCGAAAAATGAAATCTTCGATTTTCGCCGGCGCGTGTACCACACGTGCTGATTCTGACGGCGCGTGGCCGGACGCCCGGCCAAGTTTTTTCCAGAACACGTAAAATACGATTTTTTACAACTCTTATGTTATAAGTTCTGAAATTCCCAGCCGAAACGTGCCAGAAAATGAAAAACTAGTAAAACTCACACCCCGACTTTGGCCGCCGGAAAACACTATTTCAGGGGCCGATTCCGGGAAACCAAAGACATGAATGCGAAGTATGACATACAATGAACAACTTTCGTGTTTACACTAAGGTGAAATACGGTCAGCAAAGTTACGAAAATTGGGAGTGAAAACAGTACGTGAAAAACGAGTTCTTCGGCACTATTCCCTTCCTGGACAGTAGCGATTTCTGAATTTTAACGAAAAATCGGCTGATGATTTTTCGACACCTCCTTTTGTGGTATATTTTTGGGTAAGTTGAGAGTATTGTGGAATTTTTATAGAATATTTGGAAGGATTTTGGGTATATAAAGATATTTTTGGCCCATTTTCTCTACTTTTTGAGCTATAAACTCTCACCACTCCACCCTATACTAGACCCACTCCTTAAACTCGAAAATTCAGGCTGAGAACTCTTGAAATTCCTTAGGTGAAGGGTGCATTTTATAGGCAATGATCAAACCTTATCTCTAATCTATGATGAACAAATCTCGATCACCGGTTGGACAAGAAGGGAGGTGGTGTGTTGGTTAAGCAACTATGATGATGGTATGTAGATATGTATGCATGTATGAATGTGTATATATAAATATAATATATTAGTTATTTCATTTTATTTTATTTTTAATAAATAAAAAATTATTAGTAATATATAATAATTAAATATATACTTAATTTTGGGGTATTACAATCTTCTCACCTTCAAGGACTCTGGTCTCCAGATTCGAATAGCTCTGGGTATTGTTGTCTAATATCCTCTTCTCTCTCCCAAGTGGCTTCTTCAATGTTTTGGTTCCTCCAGAGCACTTTGACGAGTTGAACTTGTCTATTGCGAAGTTCTTTGATTCTCTGGTCAAGTATCCGAACAGGTTGTTCTTCGTATGTCAAATCTCCTTCTAGGATTAATTGTGCAGGGACCTCAATGGGTGTTGAGTCAGTGAAGCATTTTCTTGATTGGGATACATGAAACACGTTATGTATTCCAGATAGTGTCTTAGGTAACTGGAGTTGGTAGGCTACAGGTCCTATTCTTTTCAGAATTGCAAAGGGACCTACGAATCGAGGTTGTAACTTTCTCTTTTTCCCAGCCCTTCGGATTCATTTCCTAGGAGATATTTTTAGGAGTACTTGGTCCCCTACTGCAAATACCAAGTCTTTCATTCTTTTGTTAGCATAGCTCCTTTGTCGACTTCGAGCTGATTGTATCCTTTGCTTGATGACTTGTACTTTATCGATTGCCTCTTGTATAATATCTGGTTTTATGGAACGAGTTTTCCCATCTTTCGTGCACCGCCATTCTTCAAGATCCCAGTTCAGAGGGGAACAACATTTTCGTCCATATAAAGCTTCATAAGGAGCCATTTGAATTGTAGCCTGGTAGCTATTATTATATGCAAATTCTATAAGGGGTAGATGATTTCCCCAGCTGTCTCCAAAATCTAAAACACGGGTGCGGAGCATATCTTCCAAGGTCTGGATAGTTCTTTCAGATTGTCCGTCTGTCTCAGGGTGAGATGATGTGCTGAAATTCAACTTTGTCCCAAGGCATTCGTGAAGCTTCTTCCACAATCTGGATGTAAATTTTGGATCTCGGTCTGAAACAATTGTTGAGGGTATCCCATGCAAACGAATGATTTATTTTTGGTATAGACCAGCTAGTTTTTCCACTCCATATTTACTACTCACTGGAATGAAGTGAGCGGATTTTGTTAAACGGTCCACCACAACCCAAATACTATCAAAGCCTCCTTTCATAAAAGGTAACCCTAACACAAAATCCATGGTTATATGATCTCACTTCCACTCAGGAATGGGAAGAGGTTGTAAAAGCCCTGATGGTCTTTGATGTTCTGCTTTCACCATTTGACATGTAAGGCATTTCCTTACGAAATCTGCAACATCTCGTTTCATTCCTTTCCACCAAAAGTTTTGTTTTAAGTCTTGCTACATTTTGGCTCCTCCAGGATGGTTGGTGAATCGAGATCTATGAGCTTCTTCCAAAACTTCATCTTTTAATGAGACGGGTACATAAATCCGTTTACGATAGCAAAATATACCCTGAGGGTTGGTGGTGAAATCAGAATCTTGCCCTTTTTTGGTCTCTTTCAGCTTAATTACATCGGGATCAATGTCTTGACTTTGCTTGATTCTGGCGTTGAATTCTGGTTCGACTCTTAGTCCTGCTAGATGACCACGTGAAAATATGTGTAACAAGTTTTTAGACTTGACTTGGTTAGTTTCTTTTCCTCCAAGATGGGCTATATTGGCTCTACTCAAAGCATCTGCCACCACGTTGGCCTTCCCTGGATGGTATAGTATAGAGAAATCATAATCTTCTAGGAATTCCATCCACCGACGTTGCCTCATATTTAACTCTTTTTGAGTAAATAAATACTTCAAACTCTTGTGGTCAGTATAAATGTCAAAAGTCGCACCGTATAAATAATGCCCCCATTTTGCTAAGGCAAATACTATTGCACCCAACTCCAAATCATGAGTCGGATAGATATTCTCATGAATCTTTAACTTCCTTGAAGCATAGGCAACGACCTTCCCATTTTGCATCAATACACAACCCAATCCTTCTTTGGAAGCATCAGTGTAAACCGTGAACCCTTATGTCCCTTCTGGTAGGGTTAAGACTGGGGCGCTAGTAAGCATCTTTTTTAGTTCTTGAAAGCTTTCTTCACACTTTTGGTTCCATTGGAAAATATTATCTTTGCGAGTAAGTTGGGTTAGTGGAGCTGAAATTTTTGCAAAGTCTTGGATGAATCTTCGATAGTATCCTGTTAGGCCAAGAAAGCTTCGAACTTCAGTTACATTGCATGGTTGCTTCCACTGCATTATTGCATCTATCTTAATAGGATCTACTTCAAGACCATTCCCATAAATTATGTGGCCCAAGAATGTCACCTTATCCAACCAGAACTCACATTTGCTGAGCTTAGCATACAATTGATTTTCCTTTAGTGCTTGGAGAACTGTCCTAAGATGATGTGCATGCTCTTCCTTGCTTTTGGAGTAAACAAGGATGTCATCAATGAAAATGACTACGAATTTGTCTAAATAAGGTTGGAAGACTCGATGCATTAGGTCCATGAAAATAGCTGGCGCATTTGTCAATCCGAACGGCATCACTAAAAATTCGTAGTGACCATACCGAGTGTTAAAAGCAGTCTTGGGTATATCATCTTGTCGAATCCGCAGCTGGTAGTATCCTTGCCTTAGGTCCAACTTCGAATAAACTTTGGATCCTTGAAGAGCATCGAACAGTTCGTCAATACGCGGTAGTGGATACTTGTTCTTTATAGTGACATTATTTAGCTCTCGATAATCAATGCATAGTCTTAAGGTACCATCTTTCTTTTTCACAAATAACACTAGGGCTCCCAAAGGTGATGAGCTGGGTTGTATGTATTTTCTGTCAACAAGCTCTTGTAATTGGATCTTTAATTCTTTTAATTCTGCAGGTACCATTCGGTATGGGGTCAATACGCGGTAGTGGATACTTGTTCTTTATAGTGATATTATTTAGCTCTCGATAATCAATGCATAGTCTTAAGGTGCCATCTTTCTTTTTCACAAATAACACCAGGGCTCCCAAAGGTGATGAGCTGGGTTGTATGTATTTTCTGTCAACATGCTCTTGTAATTGGATCTTTAATTCTTTTAATTCTGCAGGTGCCATTCGGTATGGGGTCTTGGACTTGGGCATAGCTCCGGGTGATAGCTCGATGGAAAAATCAATCTCTCTTTGCGGAGGCAAGGAATTTATTTCTTCCGGAAAAACCTCAGGAAAGTTTTCAACAACAGAGATTTCAGATACCTTAAGTTGATCATGTGGCTTATTGATTAGATAACATAGAAATCCCTTGATAGCCTAAGCTTCTTTGGCAACTTTTGGTGTTACGGGAAAAGACTCCACCTTGTGATTTCCAAATTTTGAGAGTTTTACTTTTTTGGAACAACAATCTAATTGCGCTTGGTGTCTAAACAACCAGTCCATCCCTAAAATGACATCGTAACCTTGTATAGGGAGCTCAATTAAATCAGCCATATATGTTTCCCCATCAATTTCTAGAGGACAGTCTTTGTAAAGAACTTCACTAAGTAACTTATCTCCCATTAGTGAACTAACTTCCAGGATATATGGTAGCTTTACAGATAGTGTCTCTAGATGGTGAACAAAAGTGCTAGAAACAAAGGAGTGTGTCGCTCCAGGATCAAATAAAACTTTTCCAGTTTTTGAAAGCCGAAGAATTGTTCCTTCAACTACAGCAGTGGGATCGATATCGTCTTCATTTCCTGTGAGTGCAAAAACTCTGGCTGGAATCTTCCGTTTTTTAGCAGTTGGAGCTGGTAAAAGCCGAGATTTTTGTGGACATCCTTGAATACGGTGTTGATCACTTCCACAAACCAAGCATTTCCCATTCTTTCTCCAACATTTGTCTTCATTGTGATTGGCTAACCCACAGTATCCGCATATTTTCTTGTTAGTTCCTTCTCGAAAATTTTGTTTTGATGGTCCTTCTTTCTTGCCATGCTGAATCTCATTTCCATATCTCCTTTTTTTTTGGTTATTTTCGGGGAAATTGGGGTTACGGGATCTTTTTTATTCTTCTTCTCTCTTAAGGAGTGTTTTGACTTCTGATTCCACTCGTAAAGCCTGGTTGACTGCGATATTATAATCGGTTACTTCAGAGGATAGCGTTGACCAGCGGATCTCTAGTTTTAACCCTTCAACGAACTTCTCGTTTTCCTTGGTTTGTCTTCCATGAATTGAGGGGCATAATGGATTAAGCGGTGAAACTCAGCCTCGTACGGAGCTACTGTCATAGATCCTTGAACTAGGTCCATAAAATCCCTTTCTCGAGCATTTCACACAACTTGGGTAATATATTTTCCTTCGAATTATTTTGTGAAGTTCTCCCATGTTCTGGGGGTATTGTTTCGGTTTCACTGATGATCTGTGACTCTCCACCAATTGTATGCAGCATCCTCGAATTGGTAGGTAGATAGATTTATTTTCTATTCATCAGAGAAGTTATGAACGAAAACTATCTTCTTGATCTTGGTCAACCAAGACTCAGCTTGGGTTGCATCCGGGGTCCCTTGGAACCTTGGAGGATTGAATAGGAGGAAACGTTCAAAGGTTCAATCGCCCGTATCCTAGTTCCTTGGTGGATTCTGGAAATACTAAAAGAATTGTTGCATCATTTCGAGTATATGGCGAGGATTAGGTTCTTCTTGTGGTATGCGCTCCTCTCTACGCTGATGATTTTTCTCTTCTTGGCTCCTTTCTTGGTTGCTTCTATTCGAAGATGCCATGAAGTTGCTATAGTGGGAATTTTCTTTCATATATAAGAATTTGTGCAATAACAGTTTAAGCTAATCAATAACACATACCATGATATAATTATCATACAAAAGCAGTCATTATTTATAGAGAAAAATCGATAACTACTAGAGAATTTACTATCCAGTCAGAAAAGTTATCACATCGAATAATTTCCTAGACCTACTAATACGAGATATCGTTAATTGTTAAAAAAAAAAGACAAAAGGTGATGATTTTTTTTCCTCATGAAAACAATACAACTAATAATCAAAGTCTAGAACAACTCCTCAGTGGTAACAGTCGACTCGGCGACGGATGCAACATCATCATCTGATATCTCGATGATAACATCATCAGCAATATCTCCAAGCAAAGGTAAAGGGTCATCTCCCCAAAATGATCCTAGCTGCACTATCAATGGCAGCTCATCAGGAAACTCCTCCGGGTCAGACTCGTACTCGGGGTCTGTCAGCCACCCATCCTCCTCTAAAGCTGGTGGTAATGGGGGTAACTCGGGCTCCTGAAGTGGAAGAACTGGTGGATCAGAAAGAGGAACAACTGGTGTGTCAGCAAATGGAATGACTGGTGGATCAACTGGTGGGACGACTGGTGGATCAACAGCTAGGTGTTCGGTAGGAATGTTGCTAGGTCCCGCTCCATCTTGAAGGCTGGTAATACTTGCTAACACTGGCTCTAACCCATAAATAGCATAGTCGAACATAGTACGAACCTAAGTAAGAATATAATCAGAATGAATCTCAGAGTAATACTCTGCTCTTTGCAGGGCTCTCACCTCTCGATCAACAAACTCGTGTAACTCAGACAGACTCAAGATCATCCTCTCTCTCTCATACACCGCTCGACCTATGTCACCCCTATAGGGTGGAATCTGTCTCATCAGTGCATCATCCAAGGGAATGGGATAATACTCCGGAATCCCCATGGCATCAATGTGCCATCTATAAATAACTAACTAGTTCCTCATGTTTTGATTCTCTCAAGTTAAACGATAAATCTCCTTTTCAAAAAGGACTCCATCAGTCGCCCTAGCGGCCCTCACTCTATCACGATCCTCGGCAATCTGAAGAGTAACATGGTCGGGATAATACGATAAACCTCGATCTCCAGGTGTGAAAGTCAAGGTCGGGGAATCTGTACGGACATAAATAGTGTCTAAAAGACCTCCCTGGCTACTGGTAGAGTCGGACATCCTGTGATAAATCAAAAAATTTATGGAAACGATAATTAGTGATTAACATATATTAAAAGAATTATAATTTTTTTTGGTTTATCCTTCTAGGTAACCTATCCTAGCCTGATGCGGCCCCTGATACCACCTCTGTGGCACCCTGTCGTGAAACTAGACCTCAAGGAATGCCACATTCCCTAATAATACCTCATAAGAGAATTCTGTTTCTTTCGAAGTATCACAGGCAGTAAAGAGAACTATTAAATAATTTTATTAGCGGAAGCGAAACATACAAGTACTAGTAAATTATGATAAAGTTTTACATGTCCAAACTAACATAGACGGTAAGAGTGACAATGACGTAAACATTTCAGACAAACTGAATCATAGACTAAATGACTTATTATGCCTTCCAGCAATTTATTCCAAACAACAACTGGCGGATCATACATCGACATTTCTTTCTTTATCCAAATCTTGGTTACCTGGCTCAAGAAATTACAATAGATAAAAAAAATAGAGAAGTTAAGTCTTTAAAGACTTAGTGATAATTAAATAAAGGTAAATATGATACTCAAAGTCGAAAGAATGATACAATAGAAAAAAGGATCAACATCCGGTATATGAGTATACAAAAATAATGGTTAGTAAAGAATAACTAGTCAAGTGAACTAATATACCCGGACCAAAGTCACGTTGTTCAATGGACTCAATCTCCAGACCAAAGTTCGTTGTCCAGGGCTCTGTTTTGGTCAATCACCTTATCATTCAGTCATTCATTCATTTATTCGATGATTAACCAAAACTTCATTCAGTGGAAGCTTGATAAGAATCACATCTAGTATGATGATATTACAATGAGAATGTTACATTGAAGCATTCAATCATTTCGAAAAGGCAGTACCGGCATGAATAAGGAGTCAGTAGAATAGAAAAGGACATTCAGGATAGAGAATATTTCATATGCATCAACGCGATTCAAAGATACAAAGTTTATGCACAGGTGTAAGAAATCAATAATCCATAGTAAATATCGTTAAAGAATATAATATATCATATCGTAATTTCCAGGCCAAATGCCAAAAGCTATATAGGAAGAACGATAAAAAATTTCCTCACCTTAAGACTTACTATGGATGAGAGTGAGAGTTCCAAGTTCAAGTCAATCCTATTGACCAATGTGATTATCATTAGCATAGTAAACACTTTTTGATATAGATTATCCCTAAATTTTTACCAAAATAAAGAATATAACTTTATAAACTTTATTTATTGAGTAAAAGTTCATAAAAAATTATTTTATTTATTTATTTAATATTTCTTTGTCAAAATTATTTTCTAATAGTCAAAACTATCTTTAAAATTTACAATAATTAATATTTGACTCCAAAAATTACAATATTTCTTATAACAACTCTTATTATAATATTAACCGAAAAAATTCAAAATAGGTAATATTTGAAATTATTTTATCATTAATCGATATATATAACATTTAATATAAAACTCACAAAAATCATAATAAATAACTTGTGAGTCGAAAAATTATAAAACTTCATAGCTACTGCCAATGATATATTTTTCAAGTATTGAAGGCTATGAACATTTATACAAAGGTCTATATGATCATATAGATAGTATATCATCTACGAAAATCATAGTATTTGTCTTTAAAAATTCACAGTAAATGCAATACTCATCCAAAATTTACGAAACTTGTACAGTAGCCTAGAATAATATAGAGGATGCTTCGAAAAATGAAATCTTTGATTTTCGCTGATGTGTGTACCACACGCGCCAATTCCTGCGGCGTGTGGACGGCTTCTGGCTTCCAGCCACCACGCGCGGCCAAGTTTTTTCCAGAATACGTAAAATACGATTTTCTACAACTCTTATGTTATAAGTTCTGAAATTCCCAGCCGAAACGTGCCAGAAAATGAAAAACTAGTAAAACTCACACCCCGACTTTGGCCGCCGGAAAACACTATTTCAGGGGCCGATTTCGGGAAACCAAAGACATGAATGGGAAGTATGACATACAATGAAGAACTTTCGTGTTTACACTAAGGTGAAATACGGTCAGCAAAGTTACGGAAATTGGGAGTGAAAACAGTACGTGAAAAACGAGTTCTTCGGCACTATTCCCTTCCTGGACAGTAGCGATTTCTGAATTTTAATGAAAAATCGGCTGATGATTTTTCGACACCTCATTTTGTGGTATATTTCTGGATAAGTTGAGAGTGTTGTGGAATTATTATAAAATATTTTGTAGGGTTTTGGGTATATAAAGATATTTTTGGCCCTTTTTCTCTACTTTTTGAGCTATAAACTCTCACCACTCTACCCTATACTAGACCCACTCCTTAAACTCGAAAATTCAGGCTGAGAACTCTTGAAATTCTTTAGGTGAAGGGTGCATTTTACAGGCAATGATCAAGCCTTATATGCAATCTATGATGAACAAATCTCGATCACCGGTTGGGCAAGAGGGAGGTGGTGTGTTGGTTAAGCAACTATGATGATGGTATGTAGATATGTATGCATGTATGAAAGTGTATATATAAATATAATATATTAGTTATTTCATTTTATTTTATTTTTAATAAATAAAAAATTATTAGTAATATATAATAATTAAATATATACCTAATTATGGGGTATTACAAACTAGTTCAATCATAAAATCATCCAACATTTTACCAAACCTAAAAACAATATTTGAAAATAAGCCAATACTAGCAACCTCTCAAAAACCTCTCAAATAACTTAAAATCATAAATCATAAACTAGTGCTGGTCCTCGGATTATGTGCACCTTCAGTCCAGCAAAGTCAACCATCAAGACCTCCATTATCATTATTATCAAATCCACATGCATCAATCACATCTAGTGAGTCTAAAGACTCAACACACCATAATTTTGATAACAAGTACTACATATACAGATCACATGCAACAGTGAAAATACTTGTACGTAAAATAACATTTTCATAATGATACATAAAAATAAATATTTTCGTAAACATTATCATATCATCATAAACATATTCATGTTCATCATATTCATATTCATATCCATATTCACATTCCATTTTCCTTTCGTTGGATTCAGATAGTTAATTGTGACTTTCGTATTCGTATTGGGGCGATGGATCCATCTATATGTAACCACAGTAATGGACGGCGACAGGTACATCAGCGACACTCTCACCCGTCAACTGAGCATTGGCCTACGTATTAACATATCATCATATCGTGTCAATGGAAATACGATCGTCAGGCTCCCTCTGAGTCCTTCTCCCGTAAACGGGCTCCCTCTGGGGCCTTCTCCCTCACAACATCTCCAATCATATCATTGTATCATCGTATTAGTCACAATTACTTCACTTCCTTCGACATTTCATACTTTCATCACTCATAAAAATTAAACATGCATATAACGTTTTTCTTTTAAACCAAGCATGCAACATGTCTTTTAACATTATCGTTTCATCATTTAATTCCATAAACATTCAACATAATCATTTTAACATATAAAAAAAGCATTCAGAGCACTGCCATGACGTTTACTAATTTTCGGGTGTAAAATTACCGTTTTACCCCTTGACGTAAAATTTCACGTTTTTGATATTTTTTTAATTCTGTCGATTCTAGACCATCCCAAATAATTATTTAAGCTTACGTTAATTTTCTCATATTTTTATTTGGCTTAAATCGATGACTTTTAATTTAATCTTTAATTATAACATATTAGTGTGTTTTGATCCCGAATTAAACCAAACTTTAATATAAAATTTCCAAATTAAAAACTTAAACTTTTAATAATTATTTAGCCCTTGTGATTGAAAGCCCTAATTCGAACCAACTAAGTTACCCTCGAGCCTACTTCGTTTTTCACCGAGCCATGCTTGATCCATCTTGAGCCAACTTCAAACCAGCCCCTCTATGAACCCTAATGGACCCTTAGAACCCCTAGGACTTGAACCCAAGCCCAAACCGAAGCTACATAATCAGACACATGCTATGGCCGAGAAACCCTCTTGAGCTAGGACTCTACGTTTTCTTGCTTAGCTAATTAACCAACGAGCCAGCCCCTAACCCTGACCCTGACCCTGACCCTGACCCTTGTGCACCATCTTAGGACCCTAAGGACTTGACCTAGCCCAGCCCGAAGCCCCCTGGTCGAGCCCTTGTTCCCTACGTGGTGCTGCACGAGCGCAACCCTTCTCGATGGCTCTCGGGAGGAGTCCTGGCTTACTAGGACTCCTCCCCAGTCGTGACTCTCGAGTCCTAGCATGGCTATGACTCCTTCCCAGACCCATACGTGACCCTAGCCCAGCCCTGGTCTAGCCAAGCCAAGCCATGCACCAAGTTTCCCTTCAAACCGAGCTCTTAACCCCAAATACGTGCAGTTCAGTTTCAGCTTGTATCATGTCTCGTGTGCAGCATCTTAGTGCATCCTAGGACTCTTTAAATTGTGTAAAAACAACACAAGTTCAACCCCTAATCATGGCAGCCCCTTATGTACATATAAAACATGATTTTGGATTAAAAAAACAACATGCTTTAATATTCATGTTTGCATAAAAACGAAAATACAACAAAGTGCAACTTGTTTTTCATACAAAAAATAATTAAATAAATACTATGGTGTGATGGATGAGTAAATAAAAGATCATGGCGTGCCTTTGCGTTTTTAACGTACGAATTATCGTTGACGAATCAAAGAACGATGACGAGAAGACTTTGGCTGAATTTTTCCTTGCAATTTTCGAAAATTTTCTCCTTGCTTGATGGTGTGTGCCGTGAGTTGTAGGTGAAAAGGAGTCTTGTTGATTTGTTGGGGGAATGGGCGTGAGTTTATGGGGGTATGGGGGTGATTTTGCACTTTAAATACTAAGTAACCCACTAAGAATAGCTTGGGCCCATTAACAAGGTTAATTAGACCCAATAAGTCCATTAATGCATAATAAAATTATTTTGTTAAATAAAGTTTGTGAAATTATTAGTTGGGTAGTCAAAACGTTCGTATTTTTGTTGAAAATCCAACACCGATAAAAATTACGTCCCGGCTCCTTATTTTCAAAATAAGAAAAAGCATCACCCTTAATTTAAATAATTGAAAACAATTAACTAATAAAAATATTTTCTATTTTTCAGCCATCAGTCTCCGTTCCTCGATCGCAACTCGAATAACCTTTAAAAATACATTTTATGCAACCATGTAGGAAAGTATATTTTAAACATGTCAATATGCACATCATAATTAATTTATGAAATTAAACCAATTTAACACAAGAAGTTGATAATCTTGCATGCATGTGGTTCACGTGGACCTTCGAATTTCCCGGACGTTATAATGTTGTTTAATTAATTTATTTATTAATTTTGACGGTTAGTGATAAATTTGAAAGATGCATGATTTAATGATAATATGTGATATTATGTTTTTATATAATATGAGATACTATATAGTATAAAGATGATCGAAAATCACGATCAATGTGCTAGGTGTATGTTAAAAGATTTTACAATGTTGAATTTTTTTAATTATTTGATAATTATTAAAGTGGACCTGGTTTATAGTGTGTTCTCACCCTTTAAAATTGTCTCTCAATGTGCCATAAAAATTTAATGTAAAGTGTTAGATCTAGTGAAGATCAAGATTGAAAGATGGTGAGTTCAAATAATAAAGAGTTTTGAAGATTAAAAAACATATAAATATTGAGAGCTTATATAATATTGCATTTGTATCTCTGCATTTACCGAAGGTATTGAACTTGGATCCGTGTATAGCTCTCAGTATCAAATAACTATCGTTTATCGATAATCTTATATTTAATGGTGAGACCATGATTTACAAGCTAAGAGTTATATGTTGCATTCTATGTCAAATAAATTGCTGAGACCGTTTCGAGAATGCAGTAAATGTTGCTGACATTTACACACACCTGCAAGAATTGTATGTTGTACAAAAACGTCCCTTGAGTAATGTTGTTGTCAAGGAGCTCATGACTATACTCATGCAAGATGGAGCCTCGATCATGAGCATGGTGTAAAGATGATTGGGATCATTAAAAAGTTAGTGTCTTGGACATGGTCATCCCTAGTGAGTTGTCTAAAGGCATATTATTGTTGTCGCTCTCATTATCATTTGTCGGGTTTGTGGTGAATTTCAACATGAATAAAATAAAGGCTAGCCTTGAAGAGCTAGTCAATATGCTTACGAGTTATGAGCCCATCATCAAGAAGAAAAAGTCAGTTTTCCTAGTGATCTCCTCGTATGGAACGAAAAATGGCCCACAAGAGAAGGAACAGAAGTGTTCTGCCCCTTCCAAGAAGAACAATACCAATAAAAAACATGCGCCGAATGTTACTAAATGGCCCACAAATCCTGACAAGATAGAAAAAGTTTCTTCCACTACAAGAAGCCTGGACAATGGAAGCACAACCGCATGAAATATCTAGCTCAGAAATGTTCCGGAAAATGATATGTTATATATTGAAGTAAAAATCTCAATTAATTTGTCTTATTGTATATTGAATATTGGAAGTGGATTTCATCTTTACAATGATTTACAGGAGATGACAAGAAGTAGGAGACTTAAGAATGGTGAGATCTTCCTAATAATGGGCAATGGAGAAAAAGTTATTGCAAAGACCATAGGAAATATTTTATTAATATTGAACAATAATTTTAAGTTTTTTTTAAGAGATTTGATATATTCCTGATTTTTTTAAAACATTGTTTGCATTTCTATTCTTGATAAAATGAATTTCTTTTTTACTAAAGGTATTTGAAATATTTGTATGAATAAATGTTTAATTAGAACATACGAATTAGAAAACAAACTCTACAACTTAAAAATAAAAGATATTCCACCTAACAATGTTCAAGTTAACACGATTTAAAAAAAACAAAACAAAAGAAAACAAAATAGCTAGTCGTAACCAAGCACGTTTATGGCACACTAGGCTATGATATATTTCCCAAAGAAGGATATACAAGTTAGTGGAAGAGGGAATGTGAAGGATCGTGTGTGCTAGCACCTTCGAAGATGGTTCGAACACAATATTCTCCAATGAGCTGCAATAGCTCGTGTTCTAAGAATGTTAACACCGATGAATTAAATCGAGTTTAATATAAAACCAAGCGAAATAAACTCGAAGTAATCCTTCGTGAAGAAACCTGTTATATTAGAAAACATTTTAACTTATGTAAAATGAATAACTGAAAAGCAAGTGATCAGTTGTCACATATATCCGTTCAGTTATTGTAAGAACTGAACTGACGGATGCTCTGACTGATCAAGTCAGTTTGAAAACAGCAGTTAATTAGTTAAATACACAAGATATGTTTATGGATGTTCGGAGACTTCAACTGCTCCTACGTCACCCCTTCTACCACCTCAGGTAGGATTCACTAGAAAACTTTGATTTATACAACTACTTGTACAAACCCACTCAGCTTAGGACTTACACTACTGTCGAACTGAACTCCTAGTCTAGACTGAAGGCAGCACCTTCCAGCCAACACTTCTTTAAAGTCTATGTGTCAAAGACCACATAAACAAGTTTAACGTCTTTGTGCAAGATTGTATTTGAGTGGTGGTGTGTGTTCGTGTGTGAGAACTGAACAATGAATACACCAGAAAGGTGTTCTCAAACACTGAGAGAAGTGAGCTTTTAAATTAAGCTGATGATATATTGAAGTGTCCCTCTAGGCTGAATGCTTCTTGAAAGCTGATAGACAAATAAGCGTGCCTTTTCTTTTTCCAACAATCTCTCTGGTTCTCTATGGTTCTCGCTTCTTATTGTCTCCACTGATCTTCTCTATATATAGGCGGGAAATTGATCGTACAGTGAGATTCAATTATTGTATCCGTTGTATCTTGAATTTGTTCCTTGAACTTTGTGTCTCGACTTTTCGAATGTCCTTCTGAAACGTTTGTCTTTAATGCTCTGATGCAACGTTCATTATTGTCCTTTGATTGGACAATTGCTTTGTACCTTTGTGTATAGCTGGAATCTACTTGAATGAATTTGTCTTGATCTACAACTGGAAGATTCTAACTAATGCTCCGACTGATCAGCTGAACTGATCTTCAGTTGGGCTGGCGAAATCAGTTGACTCGTCTGTTGAACTGATTTCGCTCTTGTTCAGTTGAACTGATCAGCTGGGCTTTTCATCAATTCAACACTCCTTCGGCTGGCCATACTTCTGAGGTTCTCATGTTGAACCACCTATCAACTGGACAATCAGCTGAACTACACATTTGACATATCAGTTAGTCTGATTCAGTTTGTGCGATCAGTTGAGTCTTCAGTTTGCTATTTAGACAACTCGTAACTGATCCTAACTTCTTCTTACATAAGAAAAATCATTAGTAACAAAATAAAAAGTTTTGTTAACATAAAAATCAAGATTTCGAACTTAAAAAGTTCCAACAGAATGTTTGATTTGTTAGACGTAAACTCTTTTGAAACATGTTTCATGTCAAAAAGAAAAATGACCAAAGCCATTTTCATAGGGTATGTGTATTTAATGAAATACAAGTCTGAAACTTTTGAAAAATTCAAAGAATTCAAAGCTGAAATAGAGAAACAATTAGGAAAATATATTAAAATACTTCAATCTGATCAAAGTGGAGAATACTTGAGTGCCGAATTTCAAAATTTTCTAAAAGAGACTGAGATTCTTTCATAGTAGACCCTTTTTGCCACACCACACTTGAATGGTGTGTCAGAACGTCATAATCGAACATTGATGGACATGGTTCGATCTATAATAAGAATCTTAATGGGATTCTATCAGGTTCCATGATATTATATATATATATATATATATATATTTAAAAAAAACCTTGCATCAATTTTAAAAATAAACAACCAACTATATTTGAAAAACAAAAGAAATAGTTCAAAGAATTAAATCGTCAATCGTTTGCATATCCTATCTTAGGGATATTGCTAAAACTAACAACCTCTCAAAACCCCTCAAAATCATAGTAAAATTCGTAAAAATATCTTTAACATAAACTTAAAAATCATAAATCATAAACATAAGTCTAGTGCAGAAAAACTAACGCTGGTCCTCGGGTTATGTGCACCTTCAGTCCAGTAAAATCAACCATCAAGACCTCCATTATCATTATTATCATTATCACCTGCATCAATTACACCTAGTGAGTCTAAAGACTCAACAAACCATATTCTTGATAAAAAGTAATACATATACAGATCACATGCAACAGTGAAAATACTTTTACGTAAAATAATATTTTCATAATCATGCATAAACGAAAACATTTTTTTATATCATCATAAACATATTCATATTCATCATATACATATATGTATTCATTTTCGTTGAATTCAGATCGTTAATTGTGACTTTCAGGGATTCGATGGATCCATCTACATGTATTCACAGTACTGGGCGGCGGGGACATCAGCGACACTCTCACCCGTCAACTGAGCCTTGGCCTTACGTATCATCGTATCATCATATAATCGTATTAGTCACAATTACTTCACTTCCTTCAACATTTCGTATTCTCATCACTTTATAAAAATTAGACATGCATAAATCGTTTTTCTTTTAAACTAAGCATGCAATATGTCTTTTAGCGTTAGCGTTTCATCATAAACTTCCATAAACATGTAAAATAATCATTTTAACATATAAAATTACATTCAGGACACTGTCATGACGTTTACTATTTTTCGGGTGTAAAATTATCGTTTTACCTCTAGACGTAAAATTCCACGCTTTTGACTTTTTCCTATTGCCATTGACTCTAGACCATTCTAAATAATTATTTAAGCTTAAATTAAATTTCTCTTATTTTTATTTAGCTTAAATCGATGGCTTTTTAATTATTCCTTAATTATAAATTATTAATGCGTTTTAGTCCCGAATTAAATTCGAACTTTAATGTAAAATTCTCAAATTTAAAACGTAGACTTTTAATATTTATTTTGCCCTCGTGAACCATGATTCGACCCCCGTTGAACCATGTTTCAAACTCTAGTCACAAAACCCTAGTTTCGAACCATGAACTAACCACCGAGCCAACTTACGTTTTCCACGAGCCATGCTCGAGCCAGCCGGATCCATCTTCGGACCAGACCTCCCCTGGACTCTCATGAACCCACTGAACCCCTAGGACCCAGCCTTGGCCCACGGCGAAGCAACCTGCACGAACAAGTGCTGCAGCCAAGTAACCCATGGTTTTCCTTAAAACCGAAGTTTGACACCAAAACGCACAAACTTGGTTCCAGCTTGTTCGTATCTTGTGTGCAGCATATTAAGTGCATCCTAGGATTCTTTAAATCGTGTAAAAACGTTCCAAAGCCAGTCTTTAATCATGGCAGCCCCTTCATGTACATAAAATCATGTTTTGGATCAAATAACATGCTTTAAAACCCATATTTGATGCATAAAACAAAAATAAATAAAAGGGGCACTTTTTTTATCATGCAAAACATATTCAAATACTTATTAGGGTGTAATGGATGAGAAAATGGAAGAAATATGACGTGCCTTTGCGTGTATAATGCACGAAAATACGTTGACGATTGCGAAGAACATCGACGAACGACTTTGGGTGAATTTTCCTTGAGAAGGCCGATGCTTTGATCTTGAACTTGAGTGTGTTCCGTGAGATATGGTGGAGAAAAGAGTCCTTATAAAACATTAGGGGGTATGGGCGTGTATTTAAAATACAAGGGTAGGGTTTTTGGGCTTTATTATTTGATAAATAATAAGTGTGTAAGCTAGGGCCCATTAGTATAGTATAATAGGCCCAATAATCCCAATTGTGCATTTAAAAATTATTTCGTTATGAAAATTTGTGAAATTATTAGCCGAGTTGTCAAAACGTTCGTATTTTTGTTGAAAATCGAACACCGAAAAAAATTACGTCACGGCGTATAAAATCATCTAAAAACTCCTTATTTTCAAAAATAATAAAAAAACATCAACCTTATTTTAAATAATTAAAAACAATTATTTAATAAAAACATTTTTCATTTTTCAGCCCTCGGTCTCCGTTCCTCGATCACAACTCGAATAACCTTTAAAATTATATTTTAATGCATTCAAGTAGAAAACTACTATAAAATCATATAAACATAATTAATTTAGTAATTACAATCAATTAATTAGCTATTTTTAATTTTCCCTAGATTTGCATGCAGTTGGATTACGTCGTCTTAATTTTAAACCTTACAATTCCTCCTTCCTTTAAATAAAATTTCGTTCTCGAAATTAGAACTTACCGAATAGCTACGGATAGCGACTCGTCAAGTCCCTCTCAGTTTCCCAAGTAGCTTTTTCCTCTGAGTGATTTAGCCACTTGACCTTGACCATTGGAATGACTTTGTTTCGGAGTTTTCTTTTTTGCCTACCTAAGATTTGGACAAGTCTTTCTTCATAAGTCGTATTTGGAGTCAATTGTAGAGGTTCATGATTTAGTACATGTTATGGGTTCGACATGTACTTTCGTAGCATCGAGATATGAAACACATTGTGTACTCCAGATAGCATCCGTGGCAATGCCACTCTATAGGCTAGTGTTTCAACTCTCTCCAAAATCTCAAATGGCCCTACGAATCTTAGACTAAGTTTTCCTTTCTCTTCAAATCGCATAAAACCCTTCATAGGTGCTATTTTCACAAATATGTGGTCTCCCACTGCAAACTCTAAGTCTCTTCGTCTCTTGTCGGGATAACTTTTCTGTCGGCTTTGTGCAGTCTTCATTATATCTCGAATTTTGACTACTAGCTCGATGTCTGCTCGATCATGTCAGGACCAATTTCCCTTCTTTCACCAACCTCATCCCAATGAATATGTGATCTACATTTCCTCCCATAAAGTGCCTCATAAGGAGCCATCCCAATAGATGATTGATAACTATTATTGTAGGTGAACTTCACTAGAGATAATTTTGGTTCCCAACTTCCTTTAAAATCAATAACACAAGGTCGAAGTAGATCTTCCAAAATTTGAATCACTCTTTCAGACTGACCATCGGTTTGAGGATGAAATGTTGTACTGAATAACAATTTAGTTCTCATCGCTGCATGCAGACTCTTCCAGAAATATGACGTAAATCTCGGATTTCTATCAGAAACAATAGATACGGGAATCCCATGCAGACGAACTATCTCTCGAATATATAACTCAGCATACTGTGTCATGGTGAATGTCATCTTAATAGGTAGGAAATGCGATGATTTCGTAAGAAGATCCACTATCACTCATATAGCATTAAACCCTTTAATTGTCCTTGGCAATCCCACAACAAAGTTAATAGTGATATTTTCTCATTTCCACTCGAGAATAGGGAGTGGCTCAAGCTTTCCCGCTAGCATCTGATGCTCTGCTTTTACTTGTTGACATGTCAAACATTCGGATACAAATAGCAGGATATCTCTCTTCTTTCCTAGCCACCAATATAACAATTTCAAATCTTTGTACATCTTCGTTCTTCCAGGATGAATGGAATATGACGTGTCATGAGCTTCCTTCATAATGAACTCCCTCAAATATTCGTCACTAGGAACCCATAAACGATATCGATATCGAACTATACCATCCACCTCAGAATACAACTTCCGGCCCTTTGCTTTATCTCTCAATCTCCACTTTTGCAATTTCTCATCAGTAGACTGTCCCTCACGGATTCTATCTCTCAAAGTCGACTGGACTGTCAAAGTGGCCAGATTAGGGGCCTCGCCCCTAGCATAAACTGTAAGTTCAAACCGCTGTATCTCGGACTGCAACGGTCTTTGAAGTGATAATTGAGTAATAACTGCTGTCTTTCGACTCAAAGCGTCTGCCACTACATTAGCTTTTCCCGGATGGTAGCTAATCTCACAATCGTAGTCTTTCATTAATTCAAGCCATCTTCGCTGTCTCATATTCAACTCTTTTTGGGTGAAGAAGTATTTCAATCTTTTATGGTCGGTGAAAATCTTGCACTTCTCCCCACATAAGTAATTTCTCCAAATCTTCAATGCAGAAACTACCGCTGCAAGCTCAAGATCATGAGTGGGGTAGTTTTTCTCGTGGACTTTCAACTGTCTCGACACATGGGCTATAACTCGGTCATTTTGCATAAGAACTGCACCCAAACCAAGTTTAGAAGCGTCGGTATAAATAACATACTCTCTTTGCCCCGATGGGATAGATAACACTGGCGCTAAAATCAATGCTTGCTTCAACTTGTCAAAACTGTCTTGGCACTCGGATCTCCATACAAACATTGCATTTTTCTTTGTCAAGGCGGTCATGGGTACCACAATAGATGAGAATCCCTGAATGAACTTGCGATAATAGCCAGCTAGTTCCAAGAAACTACTAATCTCGGATACACTCTTTGGTACTGGTCATTCTTTCATTTCCTCAACTTTACTTGGATCAACCTCGAATTCATCACTAGAAATGATGTGGCCTAAGAAAGCCACTCTATCAAGCCAAAACTCACACTTGCTGAATTTTGCAAACAACTTCCTATATTGAAGTACTTGCAGTGTTGTCCTCAAATGTCAACTATGCTCCTCTTTGTTCTTCAAATAGATCAAAATATTATCAATGAAGACTATAAAAAACTGATCCAGATACGACTGAAATACGCGATTCATGAGATCCATGAAGATCGTTGGCGCATTGCTCAACCCAAATGCCATGACCATAAACTCATAGTGCTCATATATTGTCCTAAACACTATCTTATGAACATCGGACTCTTTCACTTTCAACTGATGGTATCCAGAACGCAGATCAATCTTCTTGAATATCGAAGCTCCTTGCAACTGATAAGTCTTCAATTCTTGACAGAGGATACTTATTCTTGATAGTGACTCTATTCAGCTCTCCATAATCAATACAGAGTCTCATATTACCATCTTTCTTCTTCAAAAATAATACCGGTGTGCACCACGAAGAATAATTATGGCGAATAAAACCCTTGTCTAGCAATTCTTGGATTTGATCTTTTTAATTCTTTCATTTAAGTAGGTGCTAGACGATAAGGTTCTTTAGAAATAAGTACAGTGCTCGGCATCAACTTGATAGAAAATTCCACCTCACGGTCAGGTGGAATGCCAGAAACGTCCTCGGGAAAGACACTAGGAAAGTCCCTGACAATATCAACGTCCTCTAACTTCTGACTGATAGGAGCATGTGTTGTAGTGACACATGCTAGAAAAGCTTGGCATCATCGTCTCATAAGTTTCCTCGCACACAGACAAGAGATAATGTGCGGCATTTTCTTGTTCCTTGCCGCCTCAAAGACAAAAGATTTCCCACCAGACGGTCGAATAGACACTGATCTCTGACGAAAATCTATCGAAGCTCTATTCGCTGATAACCAATCCATACCAAGTATGATGTCAAATTCAGGCATAGGGAGTACAAATTTTATATTCATCGTAATCTTATATTAAGAATATAGGAATCTTGTTAAATGAAACCATTTAAATATGTTTATATCAAGTTCGATAATACCCACTCTGATACCACTTGTTAGGATCAGGTTTAGAGGGGGTGAATAAAATTTTAAAATCTTTTAAGAATATTTGAGCTTGAGATGGTTCTCAATCCCTACTCAATAGTGGTTAACCGTAAAAGTCTTTTTCTCGATCAGACTGATCCAGCTGGACCACTTAAGAGTGATTCTAAAAAGGCAAAAATGTCTGGCAGAATCTAGATAATGGTATCATCAAATGATATGCCTTTAACAATATAAACTGAATAATAATAAATACGGTAAAATAAGAAACACAATAGATTTTTATGGAAGTTTTAATGTTAAATCTAGGGATGGCAATGGGCCGGGGCAGGTTTGCCATCCACATCCCCATCTCCGAATTCCATCCCCACTCTCATACCCGCCCCAATCCCCGTTTTTTCGAGTTCGGGGAATCCCCAAACCCGAAACTTCGGGGATCAAATTCTCATCCTCGCCCCCATCCCCATTTCAAAAATATTAATATGACAAGACGATGACGGATTCGGAGATTTTCTCAAACCAAAACTTATTATTATCTATTATTATTAGAAATAATATTAATATTAATATCAATATCAATATGGATAATAATATTATTATTAATATTTTAAAAAATAAAATTATTATTATGTTATTAATACTAATAATACTATTATTTTATTATTGATATTAATTTCGGGGCGGGTTCGGAGATTTCGGGGATGGGGATAGTAATACTATACCCGCCCCGAACTACATCGGAGATTTAAAAAAATCCTCGAACTCAAAAAAATCGGGATCCCCATACCCGCCCCGAACCCGAAAAAATCGAGGATCCTCATCCATGTTTCGGGTTTTCTCCGTAGAGCCCCAAACCCATGGGAAAATTTGTCATCCCTAGTTAAATCCTTCTACATTTTCCTTTCTTCCACTTAATAAGAAATTCACTAGAAGATTTTTGTTTACAATGGCTTGTACAAACTCACTTCAATTTAGGACTTATCATTTGCCTAAATTGAAACTCCGAGAGCCATTAATCAACAATACAACAAATTTAGAAATAAATGAATCCTTAGATTCAATCAATTCAATAACTCTCAAAAGTGATTAAAACAAAGTCTTGAGAAGTTGTGAGACGCCCTAGTTTTTCCTTGATAGCACTTGAACGTGAGAGCCTGTGAGCAGTTTGAGAATATTCCAAATGAGTGGTCTTGGAGTTCTTGAGAAAATTGAGAGCTTGTAGACTTGTAAGTTGTTCGACGGCTTCAAATTAATGAAGAAACACTCAATGTATAGATGCTCTTGATTCTAACATTCAAAACTTCGCAAAGTTCGAATTTTTGCTTTATCTGATGCAAAAGAAATATTTGTCTAAGTCCTTTCTTGATTCATCGTATGCTGAATTAAATTATCGTTGGCGCCTTGCCAAACGGCTCTGAAAAGTTGATACTTATGAGAGAGAAAACTGCAACAATTCTATGTCCTATTGGGAGACATTTTGGAATTTTAATAGCCTTGTTTCTTGTATATAATTGGTCAAAAAGGTCTTCTAATATAACCAAGCTAATAGGTAGGATTGCCTTGAACTTTATGAAGTTCAACTCAAATACCAAAAGCATTAGACTCTCAAAGTCAGGTTGGGCTTGAAAAAAATCCGGTTTGATATTTAGATAGTCTAGTTTGACTTATACCGGCTAGACATATCATTCGGTTGAGCACTTATATGGTCCAATATAGAGTATTCTTGTTCTACAAGGCAATGTGGTTAGATTTATCAAACTTCGGTCGGGTACTTGTAAATACATGGAAAGACGGTTGGATTTTAAAACAGTTAGATATTGTTTTTTTATCTCCTAAATCAAGGAATTGCAAGCCAACATATCATATTTCCATTCTACTTAATTTTTTATTTTGACTTGTCTTATAAAATTTTACAGTGTTGTAATTTTCAATGTTTTTCGCTCCTATTTCTTGATAACCAAATTTAATACGATCTCCTTCAGCTGTATACCTAATTTAAAACATTGAAATCTTTTGATTACCATTTCCACATAATGGTGTGTGGGGGCTGGTCTTCCATACCCTTTTCTTCCCAACACTTATTTAGAAAACAATGAAATGCGGTTGTTATTCCCTGATTCAACACACTCTACATTCTGTAAGCATTTTTATCTTATTACTTCGGTTAAACCAAAATTCCACAAAACTAAGGTGAGAATTAGAACTTAAAAATAGAAATGTGAACTTTTCTTAAATTTTTTAAATTGTGTTTCATTAATATAGATTAATGTTTATAGCACATTGAAAATAATTTAGCGCATGTCTGTCATTGAATATTTTTGAACCGAGTGATTTCACCTTTACCAAAAGCTATAACTTGTGGTAATTATCCAACTTAAATCTTTTAAAGTGTAGAGCAGCTCAAACGCCGTGCTTTGATTTATCTACTCAGCAGGGACAATTATTGTATCCCGAACAATCTCTCTCAATGAAAATTAAACTTGTGACCTTATCTCTGATACCAATTGTAGGACTTAGTGTTTTTCGCATTAATAAAAGATATAGCTTGTGGTAATGGCGCAACTCAAATATTTAAAATATAAAGTAGCTCGGGTTCCACATTTTGATTGTTTTATCCAGCAAAAATGATTATTGCACCCTAACAAATACATACATGAAACAAAACTTTGAACCGATCAATTAGTAATCTCTTGTGTTTACTGGAAGCAGGTTAAAATTCTTATCAGTCCACAATATATGTAGCACTCTTACCTAGGCTACTACTACTTATTAAATTTAAGCATGATTAATAAAAATTAATTAAACATAATCTTATAATCAAGTAAACAAAGGAAGTATATGAAATGTTATTTATTACAACCCAATCGAAATGACATAATATAAAGTTTCCAACATAACATTCTAAACCAACAGTACATAAAACTGATAACTTCCTCCTTGATAAAAACTGGTTCTGATCTCGCCTAGGCCTTGCCTTATCCGACTGGCTCGTCCAACCTGAGACCAGAGGTGGAGAGAAGGGGTGGCAGGATTGAATTGTAGCACAGCCCTGCTTTGGCCCAGGATAGGTAAGTTTTTCATAAAAATATTTTTTTCTCTATGTACATAGACCAAATAAATTTTAGCCTAGGCATTGGTTGATGTCGGCAATATGAGCATTAAATGGACGAGTCAACAAAGATTGGCATTTTTGACTCAGATAGAAAGGAACGCGTTTTATACGCGGTAGGATGCGTTCAGACGGAATGCGTTTTTAAAGCGTTTTCACACTGACAGGAAGTTCTATAAATAGAGCTCCATTCCTTCATTCTAATATCATCCCTTCTTTGAGTTTTCTCTCATCTTATAACGTTCTATAATATTTGTGAGGTGTTTGTTCTCTTGTAATAAGAGAGTGTGTGTTCTCTTTGGAAACACAGTGAGTGAGTTGTACACCACAAAATATTATAGTGGAAATTCTTTTCATCTTGCCCGTGGTTTTTTACCCTAATAATTTTTAGGGGTTTTCCACGTAAATCTCGGTGTCCAGTTTATTCTTTTTTTCGGGGTTATTATCTCAAATTACCGCAAGTGGGACCAACAAGTGGTATCAGAGCCTTGGTTTAAATTTCTTAAAATTCTGAGTATGCTCTGTGGTTGCAGCCTAGACTGATCTTCCACATCAGAAAAGATTTTTTGAGATTTTTTATTTAAGGCGAGATTATTTTGTCCAGTCTACTAAATTGCTGTAGACATAATGGCGGGAAAGTACAAGATAGCAAAGTTCAACGGAAGCAATTTTATGCTGTGGAAAATAAAGATACAAGCAGTTTTAAGAAAAGAGAATTGTTTGGCGGCTATTGGAGATAGACTGGTGGAGATTACAGATGATGGAAAGTGGAATGAGATGAATGATAATGATGTTGCCAATTTACAATTAGCTATAGCTGACGAAGTACTGTCAAGTATCTCTGAGATAAAAACATCCAAAGTTATTTGGGATACTCTGACAAAGATGTACGAGGTCAAGTCGCTACACAACATGATTTTCCTTAAGAGAAGGCTTTATACTCTTCAGATTGCGGAATCCTCATCGATGACCGACCATATCAACACACTAAATACTCTATTTGCCCAACTCACTTCCATGGGGCATAAAATAGGAAAAAATGAACGTGCGGAGCTTCTACTTCAAAGTCTACCAGATTCATATGATCAACTTATCATTAACATCACCAAAAATATTCTTATGGGCTTTCTAAGATTCGACGATGTCTTAACTGCGGTTCTCGGTGAAGAAAGTCGGCGCAAGAATAAGGAAGATAGGTTGGTAACATCGAAGCAGGCGGAGGCTTTACCGATGATAAGAGGAAGATTTATGGACCGTGACTCCAGTGGGAGCCAAAGACGAGGTAGATCAAAATCGAGAAGTAAGAAGAAAAATATTTACTGCTTTAAATGTGGCGGTAAAGGGCACTTCAAGAAAGAGTGTACGAGTATCGAGAAGAGTTCTCAAGGAAATATGGCCAGTACTTCAGGCAGTGGTGAAATATTATTCAGCGAAGCAGCAACAATTGCAGAAGGCAGACACAAATTTTGTGACACATGGATTATGGATTCAGGAGCGACGTGGCACATGACGTCTCGGAGAGAATGGTTTGACCATTATGAATCAGTCTCAGGAGGATCTGTATTCATGGGAAATGATAATGCCTTGGAAATCGCTGGGGTCGGTACTATCAAAATTAAAATGTTTGATGGCATCATTCGCACCATACAGGAGGTACGACATGTGAAAGGACTGACGAAAAATCTTTTGTCCTTGGGGCAATTCGATGACATCGGGTGCAAAATTCGCATCGAAAACGGGATCATGAAAATTGTGAAAGGCGCGCTTGTGGTTGTGAAAGCGGAAAAGGTTGCTGCAAATCTGTATGTACTTTTGGGAGAAACACACAAAGAGGCAGAACCATCTGTTGCATCAAATGGTTCAGGAGAAGAATTAACAGTGTTATGGCATAGAAAGCTCGGGCATATGTCAGAACGGGGGTTGAAAATTCTTTCAGAACGGAAGCTGTTGCCGGGACTTACAAAAGTGTCACTACCTTTTTGTGAGCATTGTGTTACCAGTAAACAACACAGATTAAAGTTTGGCACTTCTACTGCCAAGAGTAAAAGCATATTGAAACTGATTCATTTGGATGTTTGGCAAGCACCGGTTGTATCCCTAGGAGGAGCGAGATACTTTGTCTCGTTCATTGATGATTTCTCTAGGAGATGTTGGGTGTATCCAATCAAGAAGAAATCAGATGCTTTCCAGATCTTCAAAGATTTCAAAGCGCGGGTTGAACTTGATTCAGAAAAGAAAATCAAGTGTTTGAGGACTGACAATGGAGGAGAATATACCAGTGACGAGTTTGATGCATTTTGTCAACATGAGGGCATCAAAAGACAGTTCACAACGGCTTACACACCTCAACAAAATGGAGTGGCGGAGCGGATGAACAGGACCTTGTTGGACAGAACAAGAGCTATGTTGAGGACTGCGGGTCTAGAAAAGTCATTTTGGGCGGAAGCATTCAGAACCGCTTGTTATATTATCAATCGTTCTCCTTCAGTGGCAATTGATCTGAAGACTCCGATGGAGATGTGGACTAGGAAGCCGACAGATTATTCTCATTTGCATACATTTGGAAGTCCGGTGTACGTTCTGTACAATGAACAAGAAAGATCGAAGTTGGATTCAAAATCCAGAAAATGTATCTTCTTGGGTTACGCTGATGGAGTAAAGGGGTTTCGCTTGTGGGATCCTACTGTTCACAAGCTTGTCATCAGCAGGGATGTTATCTTCGAAGAAGATAAAGTAAAGGGAGACAAAGGCACACCAAATTCAGAAACTACTATATTTCAGGTGGAAAATAAGACGGACGAAGGTCAAGTTTCTTGTGAAGCAGTACCAAAGCACGAAGAACAAAAACAAGTTGAGTCTGAAGTTTCCAATATGAGGCAGTCAACTCGAGACAGAAGACCACCAGGTTGGCTTTCAGATTATGTCACTGAAAGCAATATTGCATATTGTCTATTATCAGAGGATGGTGAGCCATCGAGTTTTCACGAAACTACTCAAAGCTCAGATATATCCTTGTGGATGATAGCAATGCAAGAAGAATTGGAAACATTTAATAGGAATCAAACTTGGGATCTTGTTACACTACCACGAGGAAGGAAAGCCATTGGAAACAGATGGGTCTATAAGATCAAGCGTGATGACAATAACCAAGTGGAGTGGTATCGTGCTAGATTGGTGGTAAAAGGGAATGCTCAGAAAAAAGGCATTGACTTCAATGAGATATTTTCTCCTATGGTTCGGCTTACAACAGTCAGAATAGTGTTGGCATTGTGTGCGGTGTTTGACCTACATCTAGAACAGCTAGATGTGAAAACGGCATTTCTTCATGGAGATCTTGAAGAAAAAATTTATATGCTCCAGCCAAAAAGTTTTGCGGAAAAAGGCAAAGAGAACTTGGTTTGCAGGTTGAACAAATCTCTGTACGGTCTCAAATAGGCGCCAAGGTGTTGGTACAAGATATTTGATTCCTATATCATGAGCCTTGGATACAACAGACTGAGTGCAGACCCTTGTACGTATTTCAAGAGGTCTGGTGATGATTATATCATTTTGTTGTTGTATGTGGACGATATGTTGGTAGCAGGCCCCAACAAAGATCAGGTCCAAGGATTGAAGGCACAGTTGGCTAGGGAATTTGATATGAAGGACTTGGGACCAGCAAACAAGATTCTAGGGATGCAAGTTCATCGAGACAGAAGCAACAGAAAGATTTGGCTTTCCCAGAAAAATTATTTGAAGAAAGTCTTGCATCGCTTCAACATGAAAGATAGTAAGCCAATTTCGACCCCTCTTCCTGTTAACTTCAAGTTATCCTCCGAGATGTGTCCTAGCAGTGAAGCAGAGAGGATGGAGATGTCTCGAGTACCATATTCATCAGCAGTGGGAAGTTTGATGTTCGCCATGATCTGTACAAGACCGGACATTGCTCAAGCAGTGGGAGCAGTTAGTCGGTATATGGTGAATCCTGGAAGAGAGCATTGGAGCACTGTTAAGAGGATCCTTAGATACATTAAGGGTACCTCAAATGCTGCATTATGTTATGGAGGATCGGATTTTACACTCAGGGGCTATGTCGATTCAGATTATGCAGGTGATCCTGATAAGAGGAAATCTACTACTGGTTATGTGTTTATACTTGCAGGAGGAGCAGTAAGCTGGGTTTCAAAACTGCAGACAGTTGTGGCGTTATCTACAACAGAGGCAGAATACATGGCAGCTACTCAAGGTTGCAAGGAGGCAATATGGATTAAAACGTTATTGGAAGAGATCGGGCACAAACAAGAAAATGTTTCTTTGTTTTGTGACAGTCAGAGTGCATTGCTCATCGCAAAGAATTCAGTCTTTCATTCCAGGACGAAACACATTGGAGTACAATTTCACTTTGTGCGGGAAGTAGGAGAAGAAGGAAACGTGGATATGCAGAAGATCCATACAAAGGATAACATAGCTGATTTTCTGACCAAGCCAGTGAACACTGATAAGTTTGAGTGGTGTAGATCCTCAAGTGGTCTAGCGGAAATGTAAGCAGCAGGGAATGGCAAGATTGAAAAGATGTGTGGTGATGTGTTTAATTCTCAATCAAATCTCCAAGTGGGAGAAATGTCGGCAATATGAGCATTAAATGGACGAGTCAACAAAGGTTGGCATCTTTTACTCAGATAGAAAGGAACGCGTTTTATACGCGGTAGGATGCGTTCAGACGGAACGCGTTTTTAACGCGTTTTCACACTGACATGAAGTTCTATAAATAGTGCTCCATTCCTTCATTCTGATATCATCCCTTCTTTGATTTTTCTCTCTTCTTATAACATTCTTTAATATTTGTGAGGTGTTTGTTCTCCTGTATTAAGAGAGTGTGTGTTCTCTTTGGAAACACAGTGAGTGAGTTGTACACCACAAAATATTATAGTGAAAATTCTTTTCATCTTGCCCGTGGTTTTTTGCCCTAATAATTTTTAGGGGTTTTCCACGTAAATCTCGGTGTCCAGTTTATTCTTTATTTTCGGGTTTATTATCTCAAATTACCGCAAGTGGGACCAACAGTTGAAACACAATTTTAACTGAGTGGAAACTTGCGATGAAAATCGATGTAGATTCTACTATTGATGAATATTATGCTATAAAACATCATCGGGCTTCACTTAAATAGGTGAAATTGAATTATTAAATTTTATATATTCTATGCATTTTATTTGTTCAAAAATTTAGCCATCCCTTAAATAAATTTATGGCTCTGTCTTTGCCTGGGACCTGCTATGTGGGAATGTGATGCCTAAGATAAAAGCAAGGGTGTGAGGATCATCGCTCAATACGTAATGTATGAGTACACAAACCTATATACCACATGAATATGAAGTAATGATCATGGATCAATATTTGAATTTCATGCTCAGTCTAAAGCTCTTCAGCTTGTTGTATCTAATCTTTCATAAATACGGGGTAGCTCTTGCACACTCATCATGATCTTGGCCCTGAAATGTCCTGGTTCACTGTAGCATTATGTGTCATAGCATCAATATGTGGCTCTCGACACCTGATTAACCAAGGAAATCATGCATTATACAATGGCAAGTATATTACAACATACACATATGTATACTCAGCCGACCATCTCAGTCAGTGCTTACATACCTCTAAAACTGGTCTGGTAGTGTTTACGTTCCAATCCTAGACCTCATAACCAAAATAAATGTATTACTTCCTACATGTTCTTAGCTGCTTATTCCTTATCCACAAACTATGACTAAGGCTTTCGGGTCATACCTTCATCTGTGAACATCCCTTCGAGACGATAGCTTTGTCGCTCGATCCTTAAGTTGTTGCCCACTACATGAGCACTCCAAATTCAATCAGAAAAGCTGAAAAAATCAACCAAATTCGAGAGGAAGCTTTACAAATTGTGGAAAGAATCTGAAATTCTAATGGCCTATTTATATATTGAGTTCGGAAGTTCTGAACGTATGTGCCAAGTGCCAATGGAGATGTTTTCTCCCCTAGATGACGGTGTCTCCGGAAGCTCTGATATTGGGTTCGGAAGTTCCAAACTGTTGCGTGTTGATGCTCATTGGA
Organism: Primulina huaijiensis; assembly: GCF_012295235.1. NCBI lineage: Eukaryota > Viridiplantae > Streptophyta > Magnoliopsida > Lamiales > Gesneriaceae > Primulina > Primulina huaijiensis. The sequence continues at coordinate 13,871,922 of NC_133311.1, read as the reverse complement.
CGTGTTGATGTTGTGCTAGTTAGATTGTTTCAGAAGTTCCAAATTGTCCTTCTAAAGTTCCGAGATGTTTGGTAGATCTGAACTCTCCTTTAGTGGTTCAGAACTGTCTGCTATTTAATTGCTCAAATTTTCTCAATAATTAACATCCGAATCATGTTTAAACAATACTTTATTATAACTTAAATGTGTTATTACATGCCCGGATAAAAAGATTTTGTCCTCAAAACCACAATAGGGGTACATTAAACAGTTTAAATAAAATACATAACATGATACAATTTAAACAAGTAGAGATAATCACAACGTATAAGACTTTCAAGTTCCCAAGTGGCTTCTTCTGTTTCTTGTCATTGTCATTGTCATTGTCATTGTACTAACACAAGTGGAATGACCTTGTTCTTGAGTGTCTTTTCTTCACAATCCAAAATCTTGAGCGGTTGCTCCACATATAATAGATTTTCTTTGAGTTGCACATTTGTTGGATCCAAAATATGTGACGGATCTGTCACACATCTACTCAGTAACAATATGTGGAAGACATTGTGAATGCTAGATAGATAAAGCGATAATGCCATACTATAAGCCAAATGTCTGTCACTTTCCAAAATCTCAAACGGACTGATAAATCTCAGAGACAATTTCCCCTTGAGTCCAAATAGCATAACCCTTGTGAAGGGTTAAACTTTCAAGAAAAATTTTTCCTCTGGCCGAAACTGCAGGGTCTGCGCCTGGTATTTCTTGGCATTAAGAGCAATTTAACTCAATGGCAAAAGCAGGAGGCTCAACTTATGTTCGTACCTTCTTTTTATTTACTCCAACTTTCACTCAAAAGAATTGAATCTCAACCAATACACATCCCTCGAAAATTTCCAAATCTGCTAGTGCTAACTACTCACGTCATATCCTAATTTCAAACCACCGTCAACGAAGGTAGTTCACGTACTTGTTCATTCTTTCATATGAATTTATCGGCCAAAAAAATGTGGCATTTAAATAAAAGAACAATGTATCTGTGTTATCAGTTAAGACACTACTTTTTTGGCATTTTAAGTTTAGTTATAGCTATTGAAGCACTTACGGATTTCTTGTTACAGAGCATGCAGAAGAAAATCTAGGAAGGAAACTGCAAACCAATTGAAGACGGATTTTCTTGACGATCACAAGTCCCAAAGAATCAGTTGCTACCTAGTTCCTATTAGCTTTAGCTTTTCTTTTCCCCCTAACCAAATACATTTATACACCCAGATTACATCTAGTCTCATGCTTTTAGAAGAACATATAGTTTGGTAGGAGCAAAATCATGCAAGGAATAGTCTAACTTCCTTGCTTTCATGTAAATGTAGTAAAAAACGAAGTGTTTTACAGAAGAAACTATGAATGTTTTCTGTTTACCATGGTCCATCCTAACGTCAAGTATGATTAATTTAAATATTACCTACAAAAATATTCTTTACATTACAGTTTCTCCAATTCATACTTAAGTTTAAGATACTCCCTGGACTTGTCCCAAGATTGGATGTGTTAGACGCCATCAGGAAACGGGTCGGCAGAAATGAAATCTAATTACATCTTCATCTGTGAATTCTCATAGTTCTTGTCAAGAATTATATCAGAAGCACAAAATTTTTTCTTCTGACAACGTTATTCTACGGGTGCTATTACAAGAATTCTGTTTTCATCGTGTTTGTACTCAAGTTCTAGTAAGCTACATAATTCACTTTCTACTGATCCATATATACTCAACAGAAGTCATGGAGCGTTACATAGGTTGGTGAGCCTCTCTCGCCTCATACGGGTAGTAGGTTGCATCAAGGAGCATACGCCACATCAAGGAGCATACGCCAAAATATTGACGAGTAAATAAAATCGTCACATAACAAATCGTCAAGTCAGTTGTTCATGCGTTAGATATGCTCCACCTCAACTCTAACAAGCAGCTAAATGTTTGGATTCTTCACCTGATGACTATTTTTCAGTTGTGCTATCACGGTTTCATGTCTTAACAGCAGAAGACTGTTTGGTTGTGTAACCCGAGCTTTTTCCAATAAAAACACAGTAGCAACTTAAACTGACCAAATTCCAACATTGACTTCAAGCACTTCCTTATTCATTTTACTCGCCATATTACTTAAAAATCCAGTGTATATATACCACATATTTTAAAATTTTCAAGTATCTAACTCAAACTCAAAAACCAAGGAACGCCCCCAACCTCAAAACAATATAATATCAGCAATTATCCATCCTATCAATCCATAAATAATGTCTTTTTTTAAGAGCTGCAGATGACTTGTCTCACAGATCATTTCTGGTAATTATGTCAATGACTATTTTCGATTAAGTTCTGATTCTCTCATTCTTAAGCAGTTCATTTTTACGGGTCAAATTGTTAGGATTCCCATCGTTAATCTTCTCTTCCACTCTCCCCTTGCAGCATTTCTCTCCTTTCACTTGTCGGTTAGCGAATCACCTCTGGAATTTAAATCTCGTGTTGATTACGCTATATATGTATCTGAGTTTGAGCATGCTAGCACAGGAGTTCGACATTGGTTTCATCACTTGGGTTTCTTGCAGAAGTTACGATAATATCTTTAAAGAAAAACCAATTAAGAAACTATAGTGAGACATCAAAAGGAAAGATTATAATGGAGAAATATATGGTGAATAAAAATCACTGACAAAATGTTGAACAAAGTATACAGTATATGAAGTGTTACACCAGATCAAGGTTTTTACACTTTAAACTCATACACTGGAGCCAAAACCACTCCTTATATGTACATGAAGAAACTCATTTAAATGCCATCAAGTTTTCATTCCATGAGAGGAAAAAGACGATTGAAGAAGATCGTAAATAACTCAAATTTTCTTCTGAGCAGCCTGGCCATCAAGCAACTTGAGCCTACACCATCAAAATCAGAAGTCGAATTCTCCTGTTGCCTGAACAAGAAACAACACATTCGAAAAAATTTATTCTCCATTCCAATACTAGAGAGAATCTAATGTGTGTATAGATGATAAATAAAAGTCGAAATTGAAATGAGAAAGGGAAACAAAAAAACACCTTGTTGAACAAAATGTCTTTGTTATTTATGTGCATGATACCATCCTTCAACATGCATTTCCACCTGCTCTTGGTTCTTGTCACCTATATAGGAACCAATATTTTTTAGAATGATTCTAACGGTGGGATATCTCAATGATTTAGATCTGTATCTTTGTAGGAAAAGTAATATTCAAATTGGTACCTTGTCAAATTGAGCCAGAACCAAATGCATTGTGTTCAGGTCTTCCCCTTGGCCAACATCATCCAACTCATCGTCGTCATCTTCATTCAATGGTTCATCATCATCATCATCCCCCGTATCAATTTGAACAGGAGCAGGAGTTGCAGCTTGCATATCTAAAAATGCAGATAGTTGGAAAATTGAAATTGAAGCACGGATACTTTAATTTGGGCCAAGCTCCTAAACTATAATAGTGTACCGTTTGGTGCAGGGGTGTTCACTATATTGTAGTCTTCATTGACAACTCCTTGATAATTATAGATCTACAAGTCAGAATGAAGCAAACAAGTTACTAGTGAAAAAGTGGCTGTCAGCGAACAATACACACACAAGATAAATGTTACAGTGGTTCAAGACAAAAAAGAAGATTATTTTCTGCAATGAATGTAAAGTAATGATTTCCTACCACTGCAACACAACACAAATATAAACTCGCCCTTCTAAAAACTGTTACAAACTGTTGATTAAAAAACGGTATCACCTATTCGAACAAGGGAAAAAGTTTCAATTTAAAGTGCGCTGTGATTACTAAAAAGTACCACAATAGAGAAACAAAAACCACCATGTTCTAATAGCTAATCAGTCAAAACAGATTTTTTACTTCCCATGATACAATGCATTCAATCTGAAACACTAAGGAGATGCACACACAGGTTTAATAGCTCCACAAGAATGGACATTAAATAAAGATTTCTAAAAAAAACAGTATATAGACTTCTGAAAATACCAAAATCAAGGTAATAGGGCACAACCGGGGTAACCATGGCGTAAACTATATCATCAAATCAACCAAAGTTCAAACAAACTATTACCAACTGACACTTATTTTCTATGTTGCATGGATACGGATACGGCGACACGTCAAATTTTGAAAATATAAGACACGATACGGCTAGGATACGACAATCATTAAAATATATATAAATATTATATATATTTATATTTATATAAATTTAGTATTAAAAAGTAAAAATTATAGAGATAGATGTAATATTTTGAGCAGAAATAGAATGAAAGAAACGGAAAAATGTATAGAGACAGATGTAAAAATTATAGAGATAAATGTAATATTTTGAGCAGAAATAAAATGAAAGAGACTGACAAATGTATTTAGGGATTTAAAAGACCAACACAATTTATTTTAAATTATTTTTCTTTTAGTCCTTAGAAATTTTAATTTTTTTAATTAACCCCTAAAACTTTTAAATATTTGCAATTTTGCCCAAAACGTATCCACGCCGTATCCATGACGTGTCCTCGCCGTGTCCAAAACGTATCCGGCTGGTCAACCCTAAACAAAGTCAACGACACGGATTTTGAGATATCCGACACGCGGATACATCCGTGTCGTATCCGTATCCGATACTTCAAAAAAAAAAAATTTTAAGGTATCCGTGCTACATAGCTTATTTTCTAAGGTCGTTTGAGTAAAGTTCAAATTGATCTCACTTTTTCAAAGATAAATAGAGAATTAGATAGTTAAAAAAAAAAAAGGTCTCAGCAAATGCCAAGACATCTGTGGCACATCACAATATGCTTGCCACCAAATTGCTTTCGTGCATGATTTACGGGATAAAAGAATGCAAATCAGCTCGAGCTAACGGTTCAATGTAGATGGTTTATCTTAATAGTAAAATTATTCAATTGTTTGCACCATCAGGCTAAATATTGAAATTCCCTGAACCTGTCTAAAAGATGTGAGAGGGGTAACAGAAATAAGGATTACAAGATATTTTATTTCATTAGCCATAATAACTATTGAATATAATTGCCTTAAAACAGTGATGCATAAAATTAATTCAGTCAGAAAGCACACTTTATTTTATTTTATAACTTAAAATTGATAATCCATACTTTCCATGACCGAAAGTCATAAAAAGATTTCAACCCTTGAAGAGACAAGACATGTACTTATATCATAAGGTGGAATTATTGATTAAAAAAAAAACTTTAATGATCAGTCTCCTTTATTAAATTCAAGAAAAAAAAGCATGTTAGCTTGTCTGCATCTCCTCCATCCTGGAGACAATCTATTAGGTTTTTATCACTCGTCTATATTTTATGAAATATAAAAGCAAAAACACTTAGAGATAAAAGTGAGTTTATAATGTTACAATCCTAGATGGATGCCCTAACCTCTAAGGCAACAACTTTGAGCACCCACCCACCGACCTCGGACCTCCGATCCAAAGATTAAATTACACATCTTTACAGTATCACAATGTAATATAGTATTGGTTTAAAGATCTGGAATACTGATTTGCCGACTATGTGCCGAAAATATATCCCAAAATCATTAGGGTGAGCTAATGAAGAATTGGACTAATCACAGTCAGTATCAGTAAAATAAAAATATGAAAATAAATTGATAGATATGCCTGCATCATATGACTCAACAAGAAGGAATACGAGGAAATGTATTTGCAATCCAAATTAAGGTAAAATTTCAGCACATTGCCATAACACAACATAAACTTCATCTAGAGTGTGTAAATTAGATGTCAACAAGGGCACAAGATAGATCATACAAAGTTACAGATTAATTGCTTCATCGTGATGATGTGGTGAGCTGATAACCATGCAAATTACTATTGCTGATGCTGATATTAAACTCACATTGGGCGTAGAAAGCACATCATCATATGGATCAGGTATGGGGCCATCTAACTGTGGAATCCTAGATAGCGTTTGTTGAACACTCCCTTGAACCACCTGTCAAATGGCCATGATATTTAATTTCTGGAAAACCAAATCCAACACCCAATTTCAGTCAATAAACTAAAACCCCTAATTTGTAGGAATGAGAGTCCAATCAGATTTTTACTTCTTTCTTCTTGATCACAATCCATTGTTTTCAGTATGTTTCCTGCTTTATTTATTGGATGTCCTATGAACTGTGGTAGTTTATATTCAAAAAAACGAAGAAATATATCACTTGTTCATTTCCCAACATTAATGAACCTGCAGTAGGGTATATCAGATATTCTAGACAGTTGAAATATATTTAACAGCTGTCTGGGTTAGAAAATCAGACGCAGGTATCAGTAATAACCATCATCCACAGTGATCATGACATGAATAAGATCAGATATGCACTTTTATGAACTACAATTAGACAATCATCATAAAAGACAACTGCTCGTTGAAGAGGCTAGTACAGTCTACTTTCAATGCCAATCAGCCCGGTAGCCAATTGAAATGCCACTGAATCAGTAAATTCAACAGTTTTCCTCACAACTCACAATGAGAGTTCAGATGACAATTCCACTAAATAGCACTACCAATGGCATTAAAAAAATAGGGAATGTGGTTCTTGGGGAAGATGTGAAAATTAGGCCAGGCATAAAATAACATCACAATGTGCCCCTATTCTTCCTGTCATAATTGTACCAATAGAACCATGAAAGGCTAGAAATACGTACACCTTATCCTTATCACACAAACAAACAAAAAAGGATAAAATGAAGTTAACAACAAATGACTGATGGTCAATCTTTCACATCTGCCCCCGTTTTTGTGAATATCATTTATAGTTTCCTACTCTATAATTTTATTATCTTTGTTCAGAGAAAATATATCACACTATAAGATAACAACACAAGTATTATCTGGAGATCAAGCACAGACAATGCGACAGATTAAATTTCACCTAATCAATCCAAAGGCACATTTAGTTCTCCAGAATGGGAAGATGAAGTACTCCAACAAGAAATAACCACTCTAAGAGTCATCATCTCAAAGAGGAGGTCCTTTAATTTCAGATCGCACTTTACTGCTATTGAAGTGCTGGACGTCGATCGACATAAATACTGAAAGGAATAAATACTGAAAGGAGATGCAATAACAGAAGCTAATTTTACATGCCTACATTTATCAGAAGAACTTAACAAAAAATACGAATGAAGAGTTGAAAATTGTCTGAAGGATGCACATCAAGCCAAATGTGTGCATAAAATTGTTTTGGCAATTAATAGTTTTGTTCCATTTTTCTCAAAAATGAGTCGTGGAAAGTTATGCATACTTGGTCTTGTTTTCATCAATAAAATATTTTTTCTATACATTTAATGTACTGTAACGTACGAACATATTGGATTATTTAGTTTTTAATGACACAAATATTTTAAAATTATATAATATATTATATTTAGTTGGAATATACTCCCGGCATAAAAAAATAGACTTCATATATTTTTTTCTTGCCCCAAATATATTGCCAAGAATCTATATTTAGTTGTATTTATTTCTTTAACTAATATACCACTATTTAATACATTAGCTACTTCCAACAATTTTTATTATTACCATAAAGCACTCATTAAATAAGAATAAAATAGGAAATTTGTTTGTATGATTGCCTTTTCAATGATATCCTTAATATATGTGAAAAACAAACAAGACTATATATTTGGGACGGAGTCGTAATACATTACTAGAGCTGTTATTCAGATAGATGAAGGTTGAATTTAAAAAATATCTGTATAGGAGAATTTGAAATAGGGTGAAAGTGAACCACTGGAAAATTTGGATAATTGTTTGTTTTTACTTCATGGAAAAGAAATTTTTTCTGGAAACCAAAACAAGCACGACCTTTGAATATTTATTTATAGGGATAACATTCAAGGATAACCTTTCAAGCTAAACACTGACTAGTGATTACTAGGAAACAAACTGAATATTGAGGAGAAGAGAGATTTGGTATCTCAAAGAAAAGAAGGATTCACAACAAGCAACTGCGCGACACAATCACCTGAAGCAAAACATAGGTCGGTATTAACAAAAGATTGGTTAAAAATTTGGTTTCCAACAAACAAACTGTAACAATTGTCTAATACCAAAATCAATAGTATAATATCAAAATATTTTTTAGTTTCAATGCATGATAAGAATATCATAATTATTTTTATGATTCAGTGAAAATAATAATAATGCACATAACTAGCAAAATAATGTTATATTAGTAATTGATTAATTCATTGATTCCAAATAATAATTAAATAAGTAAGACAAGTTAACACATTCAATCATTAATTCTGTCACATATATATCTAAGATATAAGCTAACAAAACTATCAACCAAGTTTGCTGAAATATTTTGGTAGTTGACTTAACCACGCTATTTGGTTAGATACATTGAAAGGCAGAAATCAACGTTTTTGTTCATGCTATCGAATGAAGACCGTCTTAATGTGCATTTATGATGTGCCACTAGGATTGCAGAACGGAAGATCTTAGTAAGCAACATGAGTTCATCAGGGACCTTGGAATTGTGTTAGATATAGCCTGGCAATAGTTTTTTTTTTAGAACTTTGATGGTCAAAGGTAATTTATACCAATGGTTAATGCGATAAGAAAAGTATCTACCTTTTGCGCATCTGATAGAAGGTCAGCAGCTCCATCTTGTTGTGGGATGTATCCACCTGCATGATATTGTGGAGGGAAGTCCCCTCGCTTCCGTTTTCCAGAAGATACAAGGAAATCCTGCATTTATTTCTCCAGGATTAAATCTGATACTTAGCAAAATTCAGTAAACATTTAAGACAAGGAAATTATTATACAGGAGAAATAGAGTAAATAAGATCTACAATTCCCATAATCTACATTTCATGCTATAGCTGGATTCTTCAGCATTCAACTTTCAGATGAAGGAAAAAGTGAATGAGAAAAGAATATGCCTCCAAAAGTTCAGTATAGAAATCAGGTCAACATACTGCAACATCACAACATCCAAAAAATCTTTCAACATTCTTAAATCTACCGAATTTCTAATACACATCACATTTTTCTTCTAAGCAAACAAAAAAGGTGTTCCGTGAGATATGTGGAAATGAGGGACTTTCATCCTCATTGCTTTTAAATTTAATCTGACATGACGTTCATGGGCAGTGGCAGATCTTACCCAGTTGAATTTTGTTTTCTAACTGGATTTATTCAAAATATGTCATCTTAGAGCTTGATTACATCATAATCATTTCCTTACTGGTACAGACAACCTTCATAAGTGCCAAAACAACTTTATACCACCATAGTAATACATGATTTGTTGATTTGCAACAACTGCAAGAAAATAATCAGTGCAGAGTTCAATATCAAATTATCCATGCCAGTTTACAAGGCAAGTTTTATAAATCTATAACTTTTAAATTGAAGATTCAGCATATCAATGCCAGTTTACAAGGCAAGTTTTATAAGTTTCTGACTTTTAGATTGAAGATTCAGCATATACATGCCAGCTTACAAGGCAAGTTGTACAAGTCTCTCACTTTTAGATTGGAGATTCAACATAGAGTGAAAGAGTAGCATTGTTCGAAGTGTAATTAAAGGAAAACCAAAAGAGAAGATGGCATGATCTTTTGGCATTCAAAGCTTAACAAGTATAGATAATATAGTTGATATAAAGGCCAAGGTTTTTTTTCCTTAGAAGACTGAATAAAGAAACATAAGGCAGTTCATGTTATTTCCAGAAGATGGTTCAAAAAGATCGGTAAATGCTGGCCTGTAACCCAAACTTAATTTGAAGGGCGTCTAACATGAAACGAACCCTAATAAATAAGAAAAGCATAGACATTAAGCTCTAAATCATAGTTGAGGATATATTCTTGGTTTTCACATCTGGACAATAAACTTTAAGAATTTAACCATCTGGACAATAAACCCTGAGAATTAGAGCATGATTTGATTTATGATTGGTAGATGCTTCTTATAGATTATTTCTGAGGCAACAACACCATCAAGAAGATTTCATATGCCTAGACATTTAAACATAAAAGATTAATCTCTCTTCCAAACCTTCAACACGTAACACACACACGTCACATGTGGACAAAAATTAAGATATCATATAATTCTGTTCAAGAAAAGTGCAATCATAACTATGATCTCTCAGTTTTGTAGAACCAAATTTTATCCATTAAGTGTAAACCAAATTTCAAGTAGGAAAATACATTCAAAGCAATTAAACAATTAACATGAACAAGTCTCCAATAATAACATTCTATAGCAAACAGTTAAAAGATCAGAACCACAAACAACAGTCACCTGAGTTGCTTGCTGACGAGAAGCTCCCCTTTCAACTTCTTCACGACCTTCCACATAAGCTACAAGGAAAATACCAGAACTAATGCATGAAGATGGAACATTACTCACGAATTTTGTCGAGTAACACTATTAGTTAGAATATTCAACCATTCACATCGTTATCTGGTCATTATTACTTAATGGTTAGCTTCAAAAGCTTTCGTCCTTACACTCACCAATATTCACATCAAGAGGAGGCCTCTGATTCAACCAAGAAGAAGGAGGTTGCTGCAGGGGTAAATAAAAGAAATTTTAGTTTTAATAACCACCCAAAGACATGGAGAAAATACTCATCTCCTTATGTATTAAAGTGCGCTTCCATCTTACATATTTTTCACCAAATTTTTTTCTAAATATATCCATGAAATTGGAAATATGAGTGATCAGTGACCTATACTCCAGAAACAAATCTTCAACATGGACAAAGAAAAATGATGCCCATGCGACAGCAAAGATTGCTCAGCAGAAGATGTTTACCATATATGGATTAGGTCTTCCAACTCCAGTTTTTATGTCAGGAACCCCGCCATTGTTATTAGCAGATGAAAACTCATTTGGGGTGATCGGGGTGCCACCAACAGAATCATCGAACAAAGAAACAACATCAGTTCCTGGAAGCGGAGTCCGAGCTACTCCATGCAACGGTGTTTGTGCCATTCCAGGCAAAGGAGTCTGCGCCATAGGAGTTTGCAGTGGAGTCTACAAATCCCCAAAAATGAAAGCTTTCAATGCTTGCTGTTAAACAATCTAAAAAGTAACAAACTTCTGAATAAATATAGAAGTCTGACCGGTGGAAAGAGTAGATCAGCAGTTGGAGTTTCATACTCCTCAGTGCCATCGTAAGGCACGTTGAGGTCATGCACAGGGTTAGGAGTGATAGGACCCCCTGCTGCTGTCTTTTGCCCTGCTGAACGGTCAATGGGGCCCATTATTGCCCCAGATTGCATCATTTTCAGCTCCCACAACTGTCAAAAATCCACCACAAAATTCACCAACCCATATATTCCAGCCACAGATCCAACAATCTCAAACGCCCAAAAACTAAAACAAAACGCCCATCCACCACGAAATTACCGCAAAGATTCCATTGTCTTACCAAGCAGAACCCGCCAATAAAACCCAGCAAGCACGATTTCATACGGATGATTCAAGAAAATTGAAATAAAATCAATTCCAACAACAAAGATAACCACTTACGCCTTGGAGCTCAGCCAGAACACCCTCGCCAGGGCCTCCGTTGTTGATGAACTCATCGCGTACCTTGTTGATAACGTCTTCAATGACGTGGACATAAACGTTGCTTGTGGATGAACTCCCCATTTTCCCAGATTATTCCCTAGAAATCAGAGAAAACAAGATCGATAGCCTAGCAGATTGAACGAACCAATGAGGGTTTAGGGTTTGCGGACGACAATAGGGGAACAGAGGATATGAGAGAGAAGCCGCGGAACACAGATGGAAATAAAGCGTGGAATATAAATAGGTTTGCATCCATTTTTCATAGTTTGTCCACGTGGCGTCATCCGATAGCCCTGATACTTTTTTTATTTATATTTATATAATTAAATAATGGACATTTAATTTTTAATGCCAAATCTAATATAAAATTTGGGGCTTTTTAAATTATTTCAGATTTATTTAAATTATATCGATAAATCTAAGCTAATAAAGAATCTACCAAATAAGATGGATTTAAAATATCACAAAAAATCTAAGAATGATATTGTCTCAAGGCTAAATTTAGATCTTCAACCCAACTTGTTTCTTGAAAAATTATTACTTTTTAAAACTGAAATTATTATTTTTATTTGTAAATATGGATCATATCAACTCGTCTCATATATATAAATCTGTATAATTTGAACAAGTTCACACCCATTACTAGCTTGCAATCATTAGAGTTTGAGTTCTAAAATCCACCACTTTAGCAAGGCACTAGGTTTTATGATTCCATTAAAGTATGTTTTAACATTATTAGATGATATAATATTGATTGGCATAGTTAAAAGATTCGTGAATATAAAATGAATATATATAAATATATATATATNGTAGTACTCTACTACAAGGACTACCCTCACTGCAAGAGAATGGCCGAGATTTGGCCACACTTGAATTTAATGTGGGTCTCACATGTTTGTGATGACTATTTTCTGATGTGCTTTTAATTTCTCGGTTATATTTTAATCAATACATTTGGACATGAGATGTGCTCGGCCTAATTCACTAAGTAGCTAAGGGATGTTCTTGTACCTCATGATTTTGTCCCATGTGAAAAGCGATTTGAGAAGATTGAGAAAAAAAGAAAACAAACACAAAAAAATGTATTTTGTTTTGTATTAGGAGAAAAAGAATGAAAAAAGTTACCTAAGAGAGTCCAATGTTGTTCTTTTAGTGTGAGAGTTATCTCTTCTGAATCAAAAACAGAAATCATAACAGAAAAAATGGAAAAAGCTATCAATGAAGCCGTTAGTCTAGTGTGAGAGCTACCACTTATGGATAAAAATAAAGTGTGAATGAACTCAGGTGTATGCAGGAAATCAAAATTCTTTTTGAAATTAGAAGTGTTGTTAGTAGATCTTGTAACGCCACATTTAAGAACCTAACAATTTTATCACATATCTGACATTTCTTTAATATATCATTATTTAGACATAATTATGGCATGCATGTTAATAGTTATGTGATTTTTTCTTGGTCAGTGAGTTATGAGATTTGAATTTGTGACATTTGAATGAAACTCTAATCTTCATGATTTTGAATATTCTTGATTTCGGTGAATTAGTGGGTTGAGTCGATGATGAGTTAAATTTGTATGGTTTTTTTGAAATATACTCGCGTTGGTTTAACTTTTGTTATCGTTTGGTGAAAGAGTAAAACTTGATTGGTTATTGACAAGTTTTTCGGGAGGAAATGGTTACCGTTGAAAGCCATATCATTTAAATGACCAACATAAATGTAAATTTTTATTACTACTAATTAACTTGTCTCTTTTATCGAACTCTTTATGCCCTCATTGTTCTTGTTCTATGCATGAATTCTTGTTCTGTTTATAGCAATTTTCATATGTAATCTTTGATTATATCTCACAGATGGCTGGAACCAGATATGATCCTCAAAACATTCGAAGCAAAATGGCGGCAAGCGGAGGTGTTCCACCTTGTATGGCAACACCGTCTACAGAACCTCCTATTGTTTAATTTCTTCAAATAGTTGTGATCGTCGAGGACCCAATCCTTGTTGAAATCAGTGCCCTCTTATTGTCGAATTTCTTCAAATGGTTGTGGTCGCCAAGGACCCAATACATATTGAAACCATTGCCCCTAAGCAGCCAGGTAATGAAATAGATATAGAGAATCCGTCAGAATTTGAAGTGATGAACTGTGTCTTTCCTGTTACTCCGCAGTCTAGAAGGTCGAAGAGACAAGCAGGGTATGACCCTGATTTTGTCACATCTAAGAAGTTCGGAGCATCCTCTTCCACTGCCAATCTTCTGGATCCTGACTTCTCATCTGGAAATGATTATGATGATGAAAACTTTGAGTTGGTCGCAAGACCAAGACCTGTTGCTGATGAAAAAAAGACGCCCCCTACTGTGAATGAAAAGTTCTACCGAGGATGAAGAGTCATTGGATGCATTTCTTTTGCACCTGAAAGAAGAAGAAAAAAATCAAAAAACACAATCAAAATCGACTTTTGTTTCCGGACAAAAATAAGGGTGAAACAAATAACAAATATACTTTTGATATTATGTCTTTTGTGAGACCAAGATGGGCTTGACAGTGCTTGCAACTATAAAAACCGCATGATAAATGAAACTCCTAACACAAGTTCTTTACACTTAGAATGGAGAAGCCCTAGACCACGCGGAAGTGATGGAGAAGCCCTAAACAAAACCGACGAACCCCCTTCCCAGATCTGCACTTAGAATGGGGAAGCCCTAGCTATGTGCATTTGGAATTGAAACTTCTAGACTTAGAATTTTTATGTTCATCGATTAACAATACAAAAACGAAAGACATATTTTTTAACTCAGTTCTCCATATTACTTTTGCAATTATAAATTAGAAATTATATTTTGCAACCTATGACTTTGTCAAATAAATATTTCGACGTAAAATGTCTTTTAAAAATGTAACGGACGTTTTTATTTTTTTCAATGAAGTCTAAAACGGTTTTTACTTCATCAGTTCTATAACCAAAGTTGATAAATATATATTTCCTCGGTATTAATGATTGCTGAAGTAAAGAGTGACGAAGTCTATCTAAAGATTTCTACTAGTTGTAGGCTATTTATTCCTAGTTAGCAACAGTCATACACTTGAATGAATTTTATTTTGTGGTTAATCGGGTCTAAGAATGGAGAAACTTATTTTTTTTTATGTTTATAAGATTTTGTTATTATCATTGCATGCTAGCATCATGGAGTTTATCTAATGTATAGAAAAGCTTGTGTTACATGATTTTGTGAGTGTGCAAGGTATAATTGATGAAGACACGTAAAAGAAACCATTAAGTTTGGATTTGTTGGAATGTTGAAATAATTGGATAATAACACCTACAAACTAGATTTGAAGGGTAAGCATGGTGATAATATAAATTTTTTTGTTACTAACTTACTTTCTTTTTGTGTAGATAACAAAGATTTGAAAACAAATCTTTTTCAAGAATGTGAGAATGATGTGAACTTGATTTTGTATTATGTACTAACTTTTGGAAGAAATTTCAAAAAGCTTTGTTTTTTAGATTGTACAAGCTTGATGGTGATTAAAGATGGAGTTTCAAGCATTTTCAAAACGTTAAAGATGATAAAAGATTATGGTTGGAGGTTCAAAGTGAATAATGCTAATGGAGGTGATTCATTATTGAATGTTAAAAAACCACATGTCAATATCATAAAAGATTTATTGAGCCTTCAAAGCAATTCAATTACAAGCTGAAGATCTAAGATGTATTGAATGGATAGGTGAAACAAGTCTTGGAAGATGTTGAAGATAATGAACACCATAGATCATGATATCGAGTTTTGTCAAGTCCATGTTATTGAAGTTGTTTCAGAGTAGTCCAAGCCTATATGAAGTCGAATGGATCTAGACAAAGAGGGCCCGATTTTTAAGGATTTTTAGTTTCGAGTTTTAAAATAACTTAGACGTTATTTATATTTTTATTTATTTATTTATTTTTATTTAGGTGTCATATAATGTCAAGATTACAAGTATGTTTGAATTTCTTCTTTATTTAGGAATCTTTGATATAATCTACATTTTAACCTCGCTTTTAGGAGTCCTATTAAAATTAGAGTTTTATTTGTTCTATAAGACTCATATGTATTATAATTACATGATCATTATTCATTTATAAGAGAATACTTTTTACACAAAATTTGAGAGCTTTTACACTTGTTTATCTCCACTTTCATGTGAGCAACAAAATCAGACTTATCAAGATTTGCTCTTGTGGCGTTTGTCGACTTATCGTTATTAGGTTCTCAAAGACAAGTTCTTTGTGGGTTTACAACATCGTTATTTATCGTTAATTCGGTTCATATCTCTTTGTTTGATAGTAAGTCAAATTACAATTTTGAATTATTTTTGAGATCTTTGGGATTGTAATCAATCAGGTTTTGGGTTGACACTCTTGTTGTCTTGGGTTCACACCATAAGTTGGTATCGAGTTCATGCACTTTAGTGTCGGATCTCTATCACATCTATGAGTTACACACACACACACATGCGCGCGCGCGCACACACGCACGCACACAGTGGCGAACAGCCCACACTGGGCCAAAAAAAAATTAATAATATTTATAAATTCAAGTGGGCCAATTTTTTTTAAAAAAAAGCCCTCCACACAATTACACCACCACCGCTCCTATTACAGCCCATTTCCTCTTTCACCACCCTTTCACTTTTATTAATTTCTTTATCTTCTTGTTATTATCCAAAAGTAGCTTAGTTTCTGTCATGTCAAATCAACTCAGAACATACAATTCATCCCGCTAGAATTACACTGTGGGTCAAAGCAGATGGCGGGAGGCAACAGACCAGGGGCGAAGAGGGCTTCAATTGATTTGCTTTAATTACCTGGATTTAGGTATAAATTCAGAACTTTTAATTTTATGCTTTAATTTTCATTTTATTTTCCTTATAATTTCAAAAGTGTTGTTTGTTATCTTAATGTTTGTTCGATGTTGTTTTTCCCTATTTAGTGTGTTCCATTTGTTCTTAATTTGCGCCTCTAATATTTTTATGTAATCTATTGATTGTTATTTAATACCGTGGTGATAGATATTGATTATGAGTTATATGTTGATAGCTTTGTAATTGTTTCAACCTTGCATTTTCTCATCATCTTGGCACATTTTTTAAAGTATTAAACTAGAAAAACAATACATAAAAAAATATAACGCCTTTAAAAAAGAAATCAATGCGAGTTGTTTTATAAATAAATATATAAAACTAAACATATTATATTTTTATTTTATTTTATCAGGAAATCAATATTTACAATGCATAGATTTTTTAAAAGAAAAGATCCAGAACCAGAAGTACAAAGCATTGGAGATGTTAGGGTTGAAGAATTTGATTTCTCACAACTACCGGCAGATCCTGGACTTAAGACTCCAATTTGTGAATATAATTTTAATATTAGAGATCAAGTTCTAAGGGCGTATTTGCAAAAAAGTCCATGTCACCCTTCAGGCTATGAATTCCCAAAAAGAAAATTTCGAATAAGCCAATGTAGATGGTTCAATCCTTCATGGTTTAATGAATTTGGTGATTGGTTGGAGTATATTGTAGGAAAAAATGCTGCGTATTGTTTATATTGTTATCTCTTCAAGACAACTAAGGGAAAACAAGCATGAGGAGAGGCTTTTGTTAGTGAAGGATTCACAAATTGAAAGTGTAAAGATATGTTAAATATTCATGTTAGCCAGCATGACAGCGAACATCATAAAGCTTGAATGAATTGTGAAGCTTTGATGAATCAAGATGAGCACATTCAATCAGTTTTGCACAAACAGTAAAAGCAAATGCGGAATGATTATCGTATCCGTCTCAATGCTTCAATTGATTTTATTAGAGTTTTGTTGTGACAAGGGCATTCATTTCGAGGTCACGATGAAACTGAAAGTTCTCTTAATCCAGGTAACTTTCTTATCCAACTGAAATTTTTAGGTGCTCATAATAAAAAGATTAATGATGTGATATTGAAAAATGCTCCTAAAAATTGCAAGTCGACATCACCTGATATTCAGGACATAGTGAGTGCTTGTGCCACCGAAACGATTAATGTTATTATCAGTGACGTTGGTGATTCATTGTTCTCTATTTTAGTTGATGAATCTCTTGATCTGTCAACAAAGGAGCAAATGTTAGTTGTTATCCATTATGTGGATAGTAGTGGATATGTAATTGAACGCTTTATCGGTATGTAATTGAACGCTTTATCGGGATTGAACATCTTACCAGTACTACATCACTCTCACTTCAAGCTGCTATTGAAAGATGTTTTCTAGATATAATTTGAGCAAGTCTAAGTTGAGAGGACAATGTTTTGATGGAGCAAGTAATATGCAAGGTAAATTTAATGGTTTAAAAGCACTCATTTTAAAGGAGAACCCATGTGCATTTTACATACATTGTTTTGCCCATTAGCTTCAACTAGCTCTTATAGTTGTGGCCAAGAAAAATCTTCCGCTTTCTAATTTCTTTCGTGTTGTTGGTGATGTGTTAAATGTTGTTGGAGCATCTTGCAAACGTTATGATCTTCTTCGAGAGAAACAATCAGATTTTATTTTCGAGGCATTGGAGAGGGGCGGGATTTCAAGTGGCCGGGAACTTAATCAAGAAACTACCATTCAACGTGATGGGGATACACGTTGGGGGTCACATTACAATTCTTTGATAAGCTTGATTTCTATGTTCTCTGCTGTCATTGATGTGCTTGAAATAATTTCAGAAGATGATTTCAATTCTCCTGATTAAAATACTGAAGCATTTAATTTATTCAACTCAATACTTTTATTTGATTTTGCATTCGATCTACACTTGATGAAACATGTCTTAGTAATTTCGAGTGAATTGTTGACAACATTGCAAAAAAAAAAAAAAAGATTAGGATATTATGAATGCAATGAATTTTGTACAAATATGCAAACACCGACTCCAAAGAATGTGAGATGATGGTTGTGATTCATTTTTAGAAAAGGTTCACTGGTTTTGTGAGCGACATTACATTGATGTTCTCAAAATGGATGATATGTTCACACGTTGGGCGCCATGTGGTCGTCCCCATTGTAATCCACTATAAGTGACAAATTTGCATCATTATCATGTGGATTTATGCTATGGTGTTATCTACATGCAACTTCAAGAGTTAAATGATCGTTTCTCAGAGGTAGGTACAGAGTTACTCCTTTGTGTAGCTTGTTTGTGTCCACAAAACTTGTTTTTTGCTTTTGACAAGAAAAAATTGATGCAACTAGTTG
This sequence comes from Primulina huaijiensis, assembly GCF_012295235.1. Lineage (NCBI taxonomy): Eukaryota > Viridiplantae > Streptophyta > Magnoliopsida > Lamiales > Gesneriaceae > Primulina > Primulina huaijiensis. Next base: position 13,853,070 of record NC_133311.1, on the reverse strand, counting down.
AATTTTATCCACGAGATTTTTCAAGATTTGATCTCCTCACACTTGATGATCAACTTGAAACTTATATATGTGATATGCGTTCTAACAAAGCATTTCAAGGAATGAAAGGACTTGGTGATCTTTCAGATAAATTAGTTATGTCAAAGAAAAATATGGTATGCCCATTGGTTTATAAGCTTTTGACATTGGGATTAATTCTACCGGTTGCAACGGCAACAGTAGAGATGGTGTTTTCTGCCATGAGAATTGTGAAAGAAGACAGGTTGCGCAATCGAATGAGTGATGATTAGATGAATGGTAGTCTCATTGTCTATGTAGAGAAAGATATATTTCTAACCGTTGATAATGAATCTATTGTACAAA
>NC_133311.1:13828399-13852593 GCF_012295235.1 Primulina huaijiensis | reverse complement strand
TTCAAAAAATAATGTATCATTATAATTTAAATTATTTCATTTAATATTTCAAAGAAAATTAACATTATATATACCCAAGCGTTTAGAAGCGGCACCCAATAGTAAACCGAATTAAACATCATGGTTTGGATCGGTATTTAGTCGATCACAATCTGAATTGATTTTAAAATCAACCAAACCAAAAAATATTGATTTGATCAAGATAAAACTAAATCGAATCGAACTAATTACATTTATATAAAATAATTATGTAATAAATTTTGTTAATTTAATTTGAGTTTTTTGGGTAGAAAATATTTTATTTGAATTTTATTCTATACACTATTTATAGTAATCTTTATGAACGGCCCCCAATTACATGGATACTTTTTTTTTTTTTTTTTTACAGATTTAAGTTCAAATGAAAATAACTATAGTCCTAAAAGTTTAATTATTTTTTTAAAAAAAAACTAAACAAATTAACATACGTGACTAATTTAATTTATGATAATTAACTTACAATAATTCTAGTATGTAATCAAATAAAATTGCTAATTTTTTTTATAAATAAAGACCTCATGCATTAATTATTTATGCAACTTAAAATCTATTATCCAAATAAGACCAAATCGAACTCAACGGGAATTCTTGTTTTGATTTGACTATTAATATTTCATAGTTTTATATGGTCTCCCGAATGATACGGCTGAACTTTGCTAATATTTTAATAATAAATAATATTTTTAACATAAAAAATAATATTTTTTTTATGAGTGACTTAAATAAGATATATGTCTCGTGAAATCATCTCACATAAGTTTTTGTGTTCTGATCGAAATTTTGTAAAACTATAAAATATTTTTTTATTCAAATACTTATCTAAAAACGAAGAGTAGGTGTCTTGTGAGACGGTCTCACGAATCTTTATCTGTGAGATGGGTCAACCCTACCGCTATTCACAATAAAAAGTAATACTCTTAGCATAAAAAGTAATATTTTATCATGGATGACCCAAATAAGAGATCCGTCTCACAAAATACGACCCGTGTGATCGTCAAAAACTAATTAAACCGTAACCGAAGGACCGCTCATGAACTTAGCCCTTGTAAAAAGTAGAAAAATACAAGCCCATCGCCAAAGCCCGCGAGAAGGGAATGTTGAAGCATTACTAGTGGAAGCAAACATGGCGGCACCGTTATCTCCAACTCCACTCTCTCTCATTCTCGACCTTAAATCTCTTCAATTCATCTCCCCCAAGTGCTCGTTTTCTCCATTGTTAACTTCTGCACTTGAATCTCCAACTAATTATTCTTCAAGAAGAAGATCCCATAACCTCAGCTTTCCAAACGCAGTTCCTCGAAAACCCACCAAAAGTTGTAGACTCTGCGCAACTGGTGGGATCTTTTATCTTTCAGAAGCAATCCCAGATGCTATTCCTGAAGAAATAGTTCCCACGAGCGATGATGGAGTTTCCACAGTCATATCAGGTCTTCTTTTCGTCGCCTTCATTGGGTTATCCGTTCTTACAATAGGGGTACGGTTTTCACGTCCAAGGTCTTACGATTTTGTTGTTGAACTTCACTTGTTTTGGTCAAAAGTTTTCATCTTGGCAAGTGGGTTGTGTTTTAATTTCTGAATGAATGGATGGATGGTTTGTCGTTGTCAGATCGTCTACATAGCTGTGACAGATTTCTTGCAGAAGAGGGAGAGGGAGAAGTTTGAGAAAGAAGAGGCTGCTCAGAAGAAGAAAAATGGTAAGAGGAGTAAAATTGGAGCCAGAGCTAGAGCCGGGCCTAGGGGATTTGGGCAGAAGATGGAAGAAGGCGATGATGATAATGATGCAGTTGCAGCAGATTGAAAATATTTTGCAGAGATTTTTTAGGGTTTGATATCGGTATATTTGTTTCCATTACGTAGTGGTGAACAATGTCTCTTCTGTTTGATTTTTCGGATAATGTGAAATCGAAGTAAATTGCAATGCAACAACCATTCATTTTCTTCTCCTTTGTTCACCAATACAACAATCGTATAACATATCTTACTTCTTGTGCCTGTGACATAATTTTCGGTTTGCATCTACATTTTAGAATCTTATGCTTCGTAAGATCTTGCTTCGATGAGGCGAGGTCTTACATGTGGGATTCGGATCAACAATGAGTTAGGACTTAATTAGTTACTAGTTAAGGATAAAACTGTAACCACATGTGTAAACTTTTACTGCTTCGTTAAATGAATGGAAGTATTCAGTTTTCTCCTCTACTTTAAAGTCTCATCATTCAATCTGTAATATGTTATCAACAGAAATGTGAGTGCCACTGAGAATCAAGGAGAAGTGAGCTTACGTTAAGAAAACTCTTTGATTCCATCTTATCAGGAAAGACTCCAAGAGCTCTGAACCAAGGATACACTGCTGACTGGAATTTGAAATGTTAATGTCAGTTCTACTTGATCCTAAAAGTTTTTTTGGTTTATTTGATACTTCATTGGTTTAGAATCAACTAGGAGTCTACGTTGAAGAATATTTTACTCATTTCGTGACCAAATGACTTCGACCTTTTGTTTTTCAATCTTGAATATATTCCAGACATTGCTTATCCAGTCCGTTTGGGAGTACTAAAATTAGCCGAGTACATAGCATACTGAAGGTTGAAAAACTTTCCATCCTCTGACAATCTTGTGCATTAGATTCCAAACTGCCCAAGACTGATTCTTGAAATAAATGAAGATAAGTTTGGCAATATTGAAAAACATTTGGTTCTATTTATTGATTCAGTAAGTTGTCTTGAGAATTCATGGAAACATGCACAAGGGCATCTACAGAGGTGCTCTTTCTCAGATTTCTGAGAAAATGTGCAGGAACAGGCAAGGTGTTTTGATTTGTGAAAACACTTCTTAAAACCAGGTGATTTCCAATGCAAAATGGTCCGTTTCTGCCCCCTCTCCACTCCCACAATAAATAAAAAAATTTATTCTGCCGCTGCTGAAGACAATATTGTTGGACTAGCCCCAAGCCGGAGCAGCCAGAATGACCTTCAATCCCGGAGTTTAGAGCAACACATACAGTTTCAAGAAACAATGGATCACTACAATGATAACATTCCGTGGAACATTATTGTGTTGAATACGCAAAACAAATTATGTACATCTGGATTTCGGATTCACACATCCCTTTTCGGCAGTTGTTTTAGAGTAGTGGGATTACAATGAATTCTTAACAACAATATCCAGATTGCCAGCGGAGAAAAGCCACCATCTAGAATAGGTAAACTTCCACAGAAGTACGGATCCAAAATACCCAACTCCCCAGAAGCCACACAAGAACCCATTATATCAGAATAAACATGCACACTGAGGTTTTAATACTAAGCAATGAAATATATAATAGAGAAATTTGAAGGGCTTAACATATACTTCGGCCAAGTAAGAAAATTGTTATAGTACCATACACTGCATCGCTCGGCCTTAAACCTAGAAAACCAATTTAATGTTTTTGTACAGTAACGTAGCGCACTGTAAACTACCTCACCTTTTCTTATATATTACACCCTCAGCACTTGCAACTCTTCTACGGGGGCATCAGGAATATTAAACATCTGAGCCTCAGCTTACTAGACTCTATGTATATAAACTTACGAACTAAACAATGTACATTTTTAGTACAGGCATCAACTTTATTTGCAATCACATCATACCATCTCGAAAGAAAGACGAGAGAGGTAGCTCAAACTAGCCTCGGTTAGCTGTACAAAGTTCTTCCCTACAACATTTTTAAGCCGGATACGCCGACTGTGCAGCAATTCTCCTCTCTGTAAGAACAAACAAGGCAAGAGTTCATTTCATAGCGGTAAAAATCGACAGGAATACAGTAAAGTCAGACCTTAAAAAATCAGGAAAAAAAGTCTCCAGATTTTGAATTCAGACAGAACACTTGACATAGAATACAGATTTATAAAGTTCAGATTTTAATTATGTATTTTTGGGGTAAAAACACAATAGCAGTTTTATACTTGAGAATGATAGTTAAAAAACACTTATTTTTTATTTTTTACACAGAAGCGTAAGCTATAAGCTCTTTAAGCCACTATTTTTAGCTTCTTGATTTTGACATTTCAATCGCTCTAAAAATTATTACAACATTACCAAACATCAACTCTTATTATAAAAGGGTATATTTAGAAAAAGCTTGTACATCAGAACGCATGCATCTGTTAGTTTAATTCTTTTTGGGGTCGGAAGGAATTGCTACCATACATTCACTTCCAAAAAAATTATCATGTAACAATAGCTTGAAGAAGCAGCAATCTTTTAGTCCTCTCAAAATGTAAGAAAGAGATCATGTTTGGAGTACCAGAGAATCTAAGTTGATTAACCAAATTGTTTTTAAGGAAAAAATTCATGAACAATAAATTGGAAGTTAGGTTATGCATGCATACCCCCAGTAGCAACTAGTTTCTCTACACGGGCTACAATGTGCTTCCCATATGTATACTTCTTCAATGCATTCAAATGTACTCTTATTCTTGACATGATATGTTCACGCTCTTGATCACTACAAGTTTCGAGAACTTTCTGTACAACATAATTTGCGAACTGATCTTTCATCATAGCCTGGTTATAGAGAAAAAAGAATGATAAGTCAAAATAAGGATTTGGATAAGAATATCGTAAACAATCACCAGAAAAACCCGCCTTTTCTCACGAAAACATTGGATATACCTCATACTAGCGACATGCCGACACCTAAAAACCCGCCATTCTTGCACAGGAAAAATATCGACTCTCTCGATTTTCACTAATTAGATTGACGATTTATTTTTCATCGCTTTCATAATCATAATCCCTACTAAGAAGCCCATGATTTATAGCACATCAAATAGCATAATCATTTGACAGTTTTATGGTTGTAATCATATATAAGATAGACGTAAAAAAAGTAAACTTATAACGAACGTATTTACTTCGTATAATAAAAATATAGCAACTAAACGCAACTTCATTTAACTAGCAATTTGCACAAATATTGCTTCACAAATATGTGGTTTAGCATAAGATTATATAAAAAACAGAAGGTGGTATATTCTTATTATTAGAAGTTGAACTATTCAAAAAAATTACACAGACAAGAAACAAAGTGATACACTCCACATCGGCACATGAAATATAACGCGCATCACCCACTCAGGAAAAAACATTCCAGGGTGATTACCATCAATTACCTCAAATATAATTGTTTAGCAATAAAAAAAGAGTGGTCTCATCAGAGCGACAGATTTCCCGTTTATTGTTTATTCCTTCCCAACTTCCTTTCCTCGCCATCAACAAATGACAGAAAAAGTTGAACAGAAGGTGGTTCTATCGTCGCTTCTAATGCTAACATTTGAAAACATTATTGAAAAGCCTTTTTTTGAAAGCGAACATTTGATATTTTGAATTATTTTCCCCCCTTTCCGTACATCTTTATCATCTCCACCAAGAAAACCATCTATGCATCTATCCGGAGATGAAAATTATTATTGAAAACATAGTTCTCAAAGGCACTAGCTTCTGCGCTTAAGCACAAAGCGCCACGAGCACTAGGCCTGCACTTCGGAGTTCTCAGAAGTGAATGCTTCAACCCAAAGCGCAAAGCGCGCTTAATTGCGCTTGAGAGAACGCAACGAGCGCTAGGCCTGCACTTCGGAGTTCTCAGAAATGAATGCTTCAACCCAAAGCGCAAAGCGCGCTTAATTGCGCTTGAGAGAAAAGTGCTCACTTTTTTTTTAACTTCTGCATAGTGAAAAATCGCACTTTTAAGCTCGCCCTTCTCTGCCCTCTCCTTTGGTAAGAATCTTCTCTTCTTTTATATTAATGTTTGTTTTGTTTACATTTTTTCAATTTATGGATTGATTCTTATGATTTTCAGTAGGTTAATTTTCAATCATGCAAGATTCTAAAATTCGCTAGGTGTTAGTCAGGCGCCAAACCAGTGCCTAGGCTGGAGCTAGGCGGATTCCACGGTAGCAACATAATAAATTAAATACTATAACTTCAATACAGTAACATCAATTTTAAAATACGTTCAAAATCGAACAACTAATAGAATATCACATATTTACTTGATTTTCTCCATAATTTTCAAATTCTTTGTCAACGGACACAAATTCAATATCATCGTTGTGGTCTCCCTCTTCTTCTTCAGATGTAATATCACCCTCATGAAGTTCTCACTCTAGATCGCAGATGAAGATGAAATTTGATGTGTTAAGACAAGTCAATAAATCGCATTTCTTATTGGACTTTGGTTTAGGGCTTATAAAAAATTACATTCCATTTTTTAAATTGGGCTTTTAATAACTTTATAAAAAAAAACAAAACTAAGACTTAACAATCTTTACAGCCTGAGGATATTTTTGCTTATTAATACAGTCAGCCCTAAGTATTGGATATCGATATACCAATAGAATTAGTATTCGCAGGACAAATCACTTCTATAGAAGGAATATAAACTACAGATCTAAACACTTACCAAATATTTGGTACACTAAGGCGTACAATTTTATCGAAGACAACAAATTGTCAACTAATTATAGGTTTATAACTACAAATGGTTATATTTTCCTCAGTCCCAAACCAAGGAACTACCACAAAAATACAATCTCAAACCCCTTCAAACATCATTATCATAAAATCTAGTTGTGGAAAGTGAGAAATACTCTCAAAGACTTATGGTTGACTGACTTGACTCACTGAAATTAAATTTGGAGAAACTAAAACTAGTACCTGAAGAGGCTCATTTTCATCTGTTGTTCCCAGCATCTCGTTCACCAACAGTTGGCGTTCGTTTTGATCTCCAAAAGTCAAGCATTTCTCAACAACATTTGATGCAAACTTCTGCTGGCTCATTTGAACTATATTTCCAGCCAGTTCCTGAATTATGGTCGATCGCTCGTGTGGTTTTCCATGCTCCAGCACATGCTATTAGATTATAAAAACAAATTTTTGTGAACTGCGATTAAAAAAAGGAGCAAATACATGTATCTACAGCAGCGAGAGTGCAATATTAGAGCATGAATATAAGCTAATAGATTGCCCATCCAAACTCATTAGACATAAATTACTAATTAAATTTTTATTTCTTCTTCAGTCAACATTATTTTTGCCTGTCTTTGTTTAAGAGGGGGAAAAAACGTAAAATAGAACAGTAACACGCATAAATACTTCAGACACAAAAAAATATAGATACAAGATAAGAACATAAATTTTATGTAAATAGTCTATGGAAATTCGCATGGATTTCAAAATTCATAGAAGATTTATGAACCTGAACGACATAATTGCCATACTGATCCTGTGCCAACATGCTTACAGATCCCAGAATCTCGTCCATCACTATTCTTTGGGTACTTTCATCACTGCAATACTCCAGAACGCGCTGCCAAATAGAATGTGTACCTCAATCTACACACTTAAGCTACTTAATAAGGCGAAAGCATAAAATTCAAAACATGCTACAATAATCTAACCTGTATCACTCGACATCCATATGGATGTGTCGCAAGGGCTACAACTTGGTCAAAAAACGTAGACACAATAAACTGAATGTGCTCCTCTGGAACACACTCAATGCATTTCTGAATGACATGATTCCCATTTTGATCTCGTACGCATCGCATCACGTTCCCATCTAGCTCTCCAACCATCTTTATCTTCTGATCCACATCGACGACCTCAATTGCCTTAATAATCAGACAACATTACGCTTCAATTAGCCGTGACATGCTTACAAAAAATATACAGCAAAGAAACGAAGAATTGGCCATAAATAATACAGAACTGCTTTTACTTCCATGTCGTGTCTTGGGATTCAATAATTAACCACAGAATAAGATAGATATAGATTTTCAGGAGCATAATTATTAAAGACAGGGAATTCTGAATGACCTTCTGTATCACCCGACAACCATACATTTGAAGGCTCAAGGTAAGAACATGTCCAAAAAGCTTGCAAGCTAATTCTCTTCTTTGGGTTGCCATTCCATGCTCAAAAAACTGGGAAGACCATAATATTAGCAGATTATATGAATTAACGAAGTCCAAGCACCAGCTGTGATGAGTAAAGTAGAACAAAAATCATCAACTGTATGAATAACCATGGACTGGTACCTTTTGGATTACATAATTACCGAAAACATCAGTCATCAGTGTAAGAGATTCAGGAAAAATTTCCTGGAAAACCATGTTTTTTTCTTCAGTTGTGGCAGTTTCAAGCTTTTGCTGGATGAACCGGCTCCCGTATTGATCCGCACTAATCATGGTCATAAAGATTGACGCATTAAAAAATGCAGATATGAATGAAAATAATAATTTGAGGCTATTCAATCAAAAACTTGTACCTGAACTCAACAACATGACCAACAATCTCAGAAAGTTCAAAGCATTTGGCTTTGTTGCTCTTAAACTCCTCCAGTAGAGACGAAGCAAACCTAGTGTCCATGTTATCCAAGTGCCATGGATTCACTATACCCCCAGCAACATTCCTCATCCCACCAGCAAATCTCGTGTTGAACTCACCATGCCTCATAGGGCTCCCAGGTCCTCCAGGAGAATTCGGGATCATGGGGTTTGCCAGGGGACTTCCAGGATATGACAATCCAATCCCAAATGCTGGATTTCCATAATAGCCATGAGGACTAGAACCGCTGTTCTTGCCACCTAAGGAGGCACCATACTGTGATTTCTGTGGAGCTACCAAATTGCCAAGATAAGCCTTTTGGAGAAGGTCTATGTAGGAATTACCCATGTAGTTCCTATCCAAAGAGGGATCATTAAGAGCTCCAGCTTGTGCAGCAGCATATTCAGCTGCCCTCAAGTATTGCAGATACACAGGGTCAACAAAAGGTGCTTGCAGCGCACTCCCTGCCATTTGATTTCCCATTCTGCCAAGGTTCTGGTCACTGGTTGCAGCATTAAGATTTGATCCTCCAAGAATCCTAGAGTCTAACCCTGGTACAGCCATAGCAGCAGCAGCATTCTCAAACAAAGGAGGATAACTAGAGCTTCCCAGCTGACCTGAAATTGGACTCATAGGATAGCCACTGATTCCATAATTCGAGAATGATGAATTTGGGTTGCCCAAGTGCTGATACGGGGAATGCACACCAACCCCACCATTAACTCCAGTATTAGAAGATCCTTTCCCATATGAGGTATTGGAAGGAACACCATTTTTCAGCAGCTCAGTGTGAAGTGAAGTGTTACTGAGATCTGACCCACCACCATTGTTAAGACCAGTTTCATAATTGACCATTTTACCCGACTGGGGAACAGAAGACGTATTAAATTGCCCAGTTTCAGGTTTCTTGGCATAAGCACGCTGATTCATGCTATTCGGGCCACCCTGAAGATTAAAAGGGTAATTTTTATGATCTGCAACAACTTCGTTCATTCGAGATGAGAAATTGTTCTCCTCGTCCATTACACCATTTGAAAGATTCATGCCAGATAAAGCAGCAACTAGATCTGCAGACTCATTTGTGTGAGAAGATACACCATTAAAGGAGTTTGGACTACTGATATTTCTTTTTTCAGAATTGCTCACCCTACCTCCTCCAATAGGAGTCAGGCAGGGACTAGGAGCTCTTGTAATGCGTTGAGGATCAGGAGTAGAACTTCTTGATAAGGATGCCCCAAGAGCTGCAGCATAAGAATAGGACGCAGGAGGTCCAGAATGTTGTGAAGCAGACGACCCCTGAATATTTAAACTATTGCGCGTAGGGTCTAACGATGTCAAATCACGACGCAAATGAGCTAACTCGGACTCCACTGAATTCTCATCAAATGCATTCCTGCTAGCTGGGCGTGAAAGGTGCCCAGAAACTGGAGTAGTGCGGGTCAAGTCATCCTACAAAGATATCAGGTACTTTAATGAAAGAAAACGCAAAGGGACAGAGGAGGGAGAACATGATTTGGAATCACAAAAAGCAACATCAAATCAAAACATATTGCGGAATAGTAATCCTGCCATATTGGAGGAACCCGAAAATGTATGGGCATCTGCGTATTAAAGATTCATACATAAAAATGCCAGAGAAAAATTGTAGCACTTGAGTCCATCAAGTCAAAAAATGAACATGAATTTGAAAATGCATCACTTGGTGATTCACATCCATGGCTGCTGAAATGGAGAATGTACAAGCTATTAACAGCAGGATCTAACAAGTTCTTGCAAACAAAACATTTTATTTGTTTAAGCAAGCGATTTCTAAATCAGCCATCACAACAGTAGGAAACATGAAAATGAAAAACGATCCAAAATAATTAAATTCAAACTCAATTTGGACTCCTGCAGCAAATATGTTTAACGGACAAGTGCTACAAATATAGTACGATGATCAACCAACTGGAGAGTGAAACTAATATACATAATGTTACGTAGCTTGAAAAGTTGATTTCCAGATGTAAAAATACACTATCATAAAAACGGTATTCCATTCACCATGCCTGTGCAAATCTGGTTGCGATTAATGGCAGGTTGAAAATAACAATGAACTATATAATCCGAAAAAAATGGAAGACTCCAAACTCTTTAATTAGATCAAACTATCTTATCCCAAGTATTTAATGCAAGCACATAAATGAACGTGTAAAAAATAAGAATTCTGATTCTGTCAATAGCCAGTCCGACTCCGTCCAGTCACTCGTTCATCTCTGGATTGACATCATCTCAATAAAAACAAAGCATATCCCTTGTAAATAAATTAAATAAGTAGTTGAGAATAGGGGAATCATAGCACATTCACATGATTGACGATAGAATCTCCAGAAAATCCTCAAGCTTAAAAATCTAGAAGTTGGTATTTCCAACTATCAGCACTCCAAACATCACAATAAAACATGAATCTCCGTCTGGGGTCCTGCTATTAAAAAGGCCACCAAATTCTAGTAACTCACTTGAAACATCTCAGCGATACTCTTCTGCTTGTTACCAAGTCCTAATCCAGGCAAACCAATTAGTCCATCCCCACCCCACTCCACAGCACCCTGCAGTTTTTCCTTCTCACTCTCATCCTCTAGCTTCTTTGAATTGAACCCTGGTGGATTTGAAAACAAATACCTCCCACCACTCCCACTGTCATTCCTACTATTCACCTTCCTCCTATCCCCAATTGCAGAATTCCCACCTTGCAACCTCTGTGCAAACCGCCAATCTTCTTTGGACATCATAGGAGGCGGCAGCCTCGGGTTCAAGTTGACGTTTGTGTAATAATAAGATAAATAAGCAGGATCAGACCTGAGTTCCTCGTCGGACATGAAACCATCACCATCTTTACTTCTATCAAAGTCAGCAAAAGATGAATGGCCTCCGCCACCAACATCATGGTTGAACAGCCCACCAACGGCACTCAAAGAGCCCTCAACAGTAGGCGGAGCTGATCCACTCCTATACAAATTCAGCTCCCTTTCACGGTCATCCACCTCCTGTCTCCGCTGTTCACGAAGCAACAAGCCCAACTCCTTCTCCAAATCATCACCAAAGGAACTTTCATTGTTTTCTAGCATTGGTCTCCTACCCATATCAGATAACATATTTATTCACAGATCGAAAACCCAAATTGTTCACTTTTTCATCCCACGAAAGGCAGAGACTGACTTTAAGCTGAAACCGACATCGTACAACCTAGAAAGCAATCAAAACAGAAAATCCCATTAATCGAACAATAAAACGAATAAAAAAACAAAAACCCACGAGCACAAATTAAAACATCGAATCTTTAATCTCATAAAAATCCAGTCTTTTACCTTCAAGACTCAAGAAAAACTCCACTCTCGAAGAAGAAACCAAGATCATCAAAGCTTGATGCTGCTCAAACACACAGGAACTACTTACTTTCACCACAGATTCAAGGCCGGGAAAACAAAACAATCAATCACAAAGCAAGAGCTCATATTTCCTCGCTTCAAGTTTCAAGAAAAGCAGCAATCAGAGTGTTCCAAATGAAACAAAGAACAAAAATTCAGCTGAACCCACAAGGGAGTTGGGTGAGGGTTTGTGTACATAGCAGAGTGATGAAAGAGAGGGCCACAAGAACTTATAAAGAGAAAAGATCAGTCTGACGGCGAATTTTTCTTACATTTTTCTTACAAGGACCCCTTTAGGGTTTGGTTTTCAAACTACTATTGCCCAAAGAGAGCGTCGGATTTGTATTATTATTACAGGCAACTTCATTTATCTTAACAAAGATTCTTGATTTTATAGCAAGCATGCACACTTAATAATATACAAAGATAGCACATAAAGTATAAATTTCTAGTAATAATAATTATATATTTCATAACTTATTCTAAAGTGAAGAAAAATAATTAATAGAAAGCGTATATATACATATACAAAATGGAAAAGATCAAAAAAATTAATCTCTAATATCCTTTTTTCTATAAAATAGTTTCAGAAGTTAAAAATACGCGTCATTAATTGAAAAATACGTCACAATCGAGGTTATTTTTCTTAATACAAGTCTATAATAGTGGTCGTGATGCAAACACATTGCGTCAATGTAGTATATTAATCGAGACCGAACTTGTAGTCCAGTTGGTTTCATCTGTTGTCTCCAAACTAGAGTAAGGTTCGAACGTCAGTTCTAACTAATGTCTTTTCAGTTTGAATACTTCAGTTGAGATAGGTCATTTCAGTTCAGTTTTGTGAAGTCTTCAGTTCTGATCTTTAATGTGTTTACTAAGATTCGAGACTGATTTATTCTTATAAGAACTTTAGCTTATTAACTTCAATTCTTAATCTATTCGTTAGGATCGGGAAAGAGTTTTTTTTTTGTTTGCTTTCAAAATTTGTTTTCAATAGTTTTTAGGCGGTTGAAATTTTCTCTTGAATGGTTAGAAATATGAACCACTTGAAAAGTGTGAAAAACAGTTCACGATTTCTAATGACAGCTTCAACTGGTTGGCTGGCTTGTTAACAAGAAGCAGTTCGAAATGTAAGTGCTTGCGAAAAGTAAAGACACATGATTTTTATGGATATTCGGAGATAAAACTCATATGTCACCCCTTCTTCCTCTTTAGGAAGGATTCTACTAAAAGATTTTGGCTTTACAAACTTATTGCAACAGTCCACTGCAATCAGGACTTATCACACTACATGTTTTAGAACTTTTAGTGATCACTTTACACTTCTGGATTTTAAGAACCCTCGGTTCATCGAACAGCACAATCAATCAAATAACCAAAAGATTACTGATAAAAGAAAAATGTATGTTTTGAGTAGCACGAAATTGATCCTTAAATGATCAGATATCTTTCTGCTGAGTGCGTGCTTGATGAGGGATGAAATATATGAACTTTAAGTGCGCTCAGATCTTTGAGTATACAAGCTTTAGTAGTGTGTCAATCGCGTGGTTGAAAAGCTTAAAATGATCGAACTCTATTCTGCATTCTTCAACTCTTTCTCCATAAGCTATCATCCCAACGGTCGGAAAAGATGAATAACGTAACATGTATCACTGGAATGATGTGTCACTATCAGCTGCAATTACGTTAAATGTTCGTCAAAAAACATTTAATGTTCTCTTTGCTTGTGTAGCTTTGAATCTCGTTCTTTTGAAGAGTTGCTGCTGAGCATCCTTTTGTAGTAATTGTTAGTTCCCTCAGAGCTTGAGGATGTTTAAGAAATCTTTCTATTCTGGGATAGTGACATAAATGTAGATATTTATCGGGACTGGTGCAGGACATGTTGACTTGTAGCGGTGCAAAACCATTGAATGTCTTGAGCCTGTCAAAGAATGTGTTTCATTAAGTGAGCAATGAATGACTCTTAAATGAAGCGGTTTAAAGACTTTGAATAGCCGATTGAACGTCTTCTAACTGTTGAAACTTCTTCAAGCTATAGGCGGTTGAGCTTCAAGCGGTTTAGAAGTTTTCCTGTTATATAAAATAAATTGCGGCTGTTTTCCTGAAACAGTTAGGTGCTATTTTGATTTTGTCAATAATCAAAACTTTGGGAAAATAATAATTTCTTGACATCATTTAAGTCCAGTAAGTCTCATTTCAGTTACGATCTCTCAGTTACAACAATTCAGTGTTGATCTTCAGTTTTTTTACGGATTTGTTTGTCAAACTCTTAAACTTATAAATTCCAACAATTTTCTCATTTTCGGTGTTTGACAAAACTTAGATTTCTGAACTGTTATACTGAGTTATCTGATATTCTTGATATATAACTGATAAACTGAAACTGATTGTAGATAAAATAATATACATATTCGTACAGAGTAAGAATTAACTTTTCATTGAGTTTGAAAGAGGTAAGTACATATTCGTACAAATATTTTAAAATGAAAATATATATACATGCGCTCTTCAAACTAAATAACTTATGTCGGACACTAGATCATTTCTTTGCATTTTTTTCAACTGGCCTTTTATCAGTTGGTTTGTCTGGTTCAATGCGCTTCTGGCTTGTTTTTGTTGATGATGGCTTCTTTGGTTTTTCCCCCTTTTTGTCAACACCCGCCACTTTGGAAAAGAGAACGAAAATGCTGAACTTATTTGAGCTGAAATTTCAGTTAACTGATTCTGCACAATGTCAATCTTTTTTGACAGACTGGTGTGCACAAATTCAATCCGATTGCTGAGTAGTTCCTGGGAAGTGATCAGTGTAGGAGTTGTAACTGATTCTCTTTTCATCTTTTCCACATTAAAGAATAAAGCCGATACATCCTTAGTCAGCTTCTTCAAGTCCTTCATAGTATGATATTTCAATGTGTCCAGACTCAAAAAATGCAGTAGCTGAGTAGACTTCACCTAAGATATATTGGAACTAAGATCTGTGAGATGCGACAAAATACCATCCAACATGACTTCAGTTGCTAGTGGTAGTTCAGGGGAGAGTTATTCAGTTGGAAACTTTTCTTTTCCTTTTCCCTTCTGACTGAATTCCACCACATCTAACAAGCTTGGAGCAGCATTTTGGTCAATATCTTCGGCCAACTCTTTAACTGCCTCTTCTTGAACTGACAGACTCTGAGGCTGATCCTGATGATCAGTTGCAACGCTTGGTGCCTCAGATGTCTGCTTGGAGGAGAACAGTTTGTGGGAAGCTTCTAATATGAAGAAAGTCTCAGGAACCATCAAGCTGGTTGATATCAGTTCTGGGTAAAACTGATGGTTTCTGGATTGTTGTTATAGTTGAATCATCAGCAGGCTGTTCAGTTCTAGACTGAAATGCTTCAGTTTGTGCTTCTGCTTCAGTCGTTGGGGCACTGGCTGATTCGGCCACTGGTACAATAAAAACTTCATCAGCATCATCTTTGTATGCATGCTGAATGTCCTCAGCAACTGATAACAACAACTTATCCACATTGGCTAATGATAGTTCTTCTTCAGTATAGGTAGATGGATGAACTGCAGGTTCAGCAGCTGGCAAAACAATTAAAGCAGTTGAGGAGGAGGGTTGAGCTTCTGAGGAGGATGGTAGAATAATATCTGGAAGCTGTTCAAT
Source organism: Primulina huaijiensis (assembly GCF_012295235.1). Lineage (NCBI taxonomy): Eukaryota > Viridiplantae > Streptophyta > Magnoliopsida > Lamiales > Gesneriaceae > Primulina > Primulina huaijiensis. The sequence continues at coordinate 13,837,127 of NC_133311.1, read as the reverse complement.
AGTTTGTACCAGAGTTGTCTCAACTTTAGCTAGAACAACCAAGGGCTCCGCAGCAGCTTCAGTTAATGTCAGCTCCTCAAGTGGTGTAGAGCTTCTGGTCTCCACTGGAACATGTAGCATCTGTCCCATCTCTCAATTTTTGACTTTCATCTAGACAGTGATGAGATCAGAGTCCAGTTGTTGGAAAACCGCTCTATCAACATAAGCCGTTGGACCAGCTGGATCATAGTTGGTCTTCAGTTCAGCTGTGACCTTAGTCAGCCTCTTGATTCTCATCAAATCAAAGAAGTAAGCCCTTCTTTCCATTGTTTGGGTGACTGAAGTAGCCTTCACAGCCTTCATCGCTGCTGAATCAAGTGAGATGAAGCGCTTGAGAATTAATTTCTTCTTGAACTGCTTCTCAAGGGTGACAATTCTGAACTATACCCACTCATCGTAATGCATGCTCCATTTTCAGCTCAGCATTCTCATTGATCCCATCCATGATAGGGTCGATCTGAGTCTGAATAGCATTGTTAGGCCTTGGTTCTTCAGTCATTTTGGCCTTGCCCTTCGGATCAGTTAAGGCATGAGGAAGATCCAGTCCTGAATCTATGGTGTCCACCACTTTTCTATTGAGCACACCTTTCGACCGTGCCTGAGGTAGAATGGTTGGACGAACATTTGTTGTGAGACGAGCTTCCAGTCAGCTTCAAATTCTCTCCAGATTCAGTTACTATCGTTGAAGTATAGTCAGTTTTGGTTAAGGTCCGGAGCTCTGGTGTTGGTTGGACTGATTGAATCGGAACTGCGGGTAGTGGTACCTCAGCTCCGGATGGCAGTAATTTGAGCTCAAGTAGAGCTACTAGAGTAGCAGCCGGCTTTGACTTCTGAGACCTAGGCTTCTTGATTAGTTGGAGAGAGGGAGTTTTCTCTGATCACTGGTTGTCAGAACTAGTTTCCTCTTGGACTTCGGGGCATCAGCTTTAGGTTTTACAACCTTCTTCGATTTAACCGCCCCTTCTTCGACCCCACTCTTTTTGCATTGAGTGTTTTGAGCAGTATAGATTTTGAACTTGTGGTCGAAGAAGATGATTCCAGAGGAACCCCTGAATCCTCAATCAGTTTGCTCAGTTGAGGAGCAAATATAATTTACCACACGAAATTAAGTTCACTTGAGACTGTAGCTTAAATTTTTTCCGAAAAAATAGGCTTATTTATCTTTCGATGTGCACCGAGTAAATCACAGAACTAATGTAACATACAAATCATGCTAGACATATAAACCACATTGGGCAAGCCATCTGCGACAAGTAGAACAATCAATTTGCGTTGGTCCGACCACTAAAGAGGACGGGTTGGGTTGCGATTTTGACGGCCAGTCTAGAAGTGAGTCAAGGAATGGGCGAGTTGGGCTGTCAATTTGTCACAAGCCTCACTTACTACTAAACGTATGAGGAAAATAAATTTTTTTTATCTAATTAAATCCATAACTCATAATTTTAAATTCAATAAAAACAAATACATCATTTTCGAAAAGTCCAAACAAATAAACCTAAAATTCGAAAAAAAATATAAATAATTCAAATTCTGAATATTTTGAGGCGTAAAAAAAAGTGATCAACGTCGACATCCATAAAATATGTTAAAACATCCAAAGAAATAATTTGTTTACCAACCAAAATGCAATAAAATAAATCAGAGTATTAAATCAGTTTTAACATGCATAAAGCTCATAAACTGCAAGGTCATCGGGCGTGCACTGTCTACGGTCCGAGCTTGCTCACTTGTCATTACCTCTAGCCTCCTCAACAATGCCATCTGCATCAATCAAGTCTACTGAGTTTAAAGGCTCAGCATGCATAAAACGTGAATAACTAATACTACATAATAAAAATTCATGCAATTTAAACATATTTGATACGTAAATTACATAAGCATAAATATATATGACGTGACTTTCCTGCGTAAACATTTCATAAATAATGTTTCGCTTGACATAACATAAACTTAAACATTTTCCGTAGAGTTCTACTAATTGAAATGTGGCACTATAACATAATTTGTTTGATCAAACTAACACTACACCGCTTGGCCAGCAAGGATCACCACGGCCTTTGGACTGGATATCCACTACCGATCATAATATAATCATAAGATAAGTTGGAAAGGTTCTCGGACACGTTCTCTGGCTTCCAGACCCATATATGCGTAATTTGGTCATAAGATAATTTACATACCTCAAAATAAATATTTTTGCATCTTATATTTATTTAATAACATTGTGGACCTTGTTGGATTGACCCCCGAATCCACTGCCACCACTTAAAACTTATAATTCAAAGCATCCTATAAACTTGCATTTTACCCGTACGACTCCCGAATAAAATAAAACGACTCGCGTCTTACCCCCACGACTCGAGACTCGACTAAACCTTGACCAGAAATCTAACACATTGTCCATAGCCTTAGAATCACCTCTGGAATATCCCCAAACCATCCCGAAACAAGACAAGCAACTTTAGGCTATATTCGACCCCTTTTTGACACGTTCGAGTTCTATACGGCTCCATACTTACCACAGCTCGAACCATCCCTTAACCAAGCCCTAGACCATCACCTTAGACCCTAAACAAGCCACTGATACAGCCCTTACCAACACAACTTGCATGCGAAAGCCGTAGCACCAGCAATCCATGACAGCGTCGTTGCAAGTTCCAAGCGCACGGCCGCCGCTTCTTGCTTCCAGCGATTTTCCTACTCGGCCAGACCATAGCCGACCAAGACCAGGCTCACCTTAACACCCTAAGACATGGTCCAGACCCTAGGCAAGAGCCCCAACCCATCCCTAGCATAGAACCCCATGGCCGAAACCAAAACAATGCCTCCCATGTACGTGCGGCAGCAGCTGCGCTCCTCACTTCCTATGCATGACCAGTCCTTCAACCCTCACAAGGACCAATAAAAAACATCTAAACACATCCTAATACATCTCATATACAACAACAACAGCCCGGACGATCCACACAAAGCCTACGCATCAAAAACTCATGGAAACTTGAATAAATTTGTGCAGAAAATTTTAGCATGTGTATAAATGATTTTGATTCAAATATTTCATCTAAGGAAACGTTTACATGCATATTTATCATCAATGCATCAAGAAAGGTTTAGAACATGCCTTTTCATTTAAACGCTCGAATAAACGAATACCGACGCGAGAGAACGAAGAGGATGAACGGAGGACGATTGCTGGATGTTTTCCTCACCACAAACTTGTGAAAATTCACTAAAATATTGTATGTAGATATGGAGAAGTGGATGAGGCTACTTGGACGTGTGTGTTTTAGTATGTGTTCGCGTGTGTATGTTTGTGTGTGTTTTTATTCATTTTTAAAAGAAAAAAACTTTGCAAATTAATTAAATACTAACTAAAAAAATTTAATAAGTATTAAAATAATTTAATAAAATATTAAACATCATGCCCTAGAATAAAATCTCCTTTTATGGAAATTAGCTAATATTATACTTAAAATATTTTAATTCATCTAATATTTAAAATTTCACTTTAAAATGCTAAAATTCATAAATCATTTAAAATAAATATTTTTTTGTCTTAAAAATGAAAATATAACATTTAAATTTTAGCACTTTAATCGTCTCCTGTCTCCTGCCAAGCATCGAATATTTGCCTGAAAATCTTATACTCGAGAAATACAATTAAATCTCAAGAAAATAAACATATAAATATTTAAAATAAATTAAACATGTTGAGTCATTCAATCCATTAATCATTTAAATTAATTAACTTAATAAATTATGTATGCAGTTTACGTGTACTGGTTTTTGGACACTACACAATTTTTTAAAATATTATATTATTTCTAATAGTTTATGTATGGTGCACAAATTTTGAAAAATGCATATTATTTTAATTATTTATATATGGTTGATAAGTTTTGAAATTTTATATTATTTATAATAACTTATGTATGATGGATGAATTTTTAAAGATGTATATTATTTATAATTGTTTATGTATTCTTTTTATTTTTTGGTGGATTAGGTTGGGTTGGGGTTTTTCCAACGTAACCGAACAAATTTGTGGTCCTCCCCACCTCGTCCCGTCCAGTTCGGCTCGACCAGTTTGACAACTCGGCCGCAAAAATATTGGTATTATAAAGATCAAACTCTTGATTATTGACAAATGTTTACCTACTCAACCAACTCGGACACCTCTTTAATGACAACAAAAATTGCATTGATGCATGTTTGATATTAAGTAATGACATTTGCATTATATTATTTGCATTCCACTTAATATGTAAAATTTATATTTTATTCATAAGTGGAGTGCAAATAACAAAAAAATAAGTAACTCTAATAATTAATTTCTCATTTATTCAAAATCGTTTGTGTAAATCAATATTAAAAAAATATCCAATCGAAACGGAGATTTCCATTTTCAAATTAATGTTCACTTTGATTGGGCATGAGATATTCAAATTAATTCTCTAATATTAATTGGATCAAAACCCAATTTTCCAACATAAAGAGAACTAATTATGATATTTGGATATAATATGTATATTTTGTTATATAAAATCCAACAAATGACAAAAAAAATTGTTCTATCTTATTTTCGTTCTATACAATGTACTGCGTTTCTCATTCATTATATTATTGAAGGAAAGTCATATAAAATAAAGATATTACTTATTTGAAAATATATATCGAGATGGTCCACTATGGTATATACTATTAATGATTCACAATTTTTTTAAAAAAATATTTGAATTATTTCGTTATCTTTAATTATAACGATGATAAACAATAATATTCGATCTTACGATTAATATCAAAGCTAAAAGATTAACCATTTTGTTGAGGATCAGATTGAGTTTAGAAGGGGTTGAATAAACTCAACGGCAAACTTAATCGATTTTTCAGAATGATGTGCTAGAGTCCTGTTAAAGATACTAGCAGATTCTTGTTCAAGTTTAAAGACCAGCAGATCACAAGATAATGTGCGGAAACGATCTGTTGGTTAGTGGGTAAAAAATAGTGAAACAGAAAAGCAGTATATGGCACAAGGTTTGTTTCTGGAAGTTCGAAGATGAATCTTCTACGTCTCCCCTTCTTCTGTTTTCCAGAAGGTATCACTAAAAGACTTTGGTGAATACAGTACAACAATTGTACACACCCACTTCAACAGGACTTACCATTCGCCTACTGAAACTCTTAGTTTTACAACTCAACTACTTGAAAGATCTTAAGTTCTGGAAAGAACTCTTTTCCAGTTACAAATTCTTCTATTAATGAAGTGAATAGCTTAAGAAGAGATAAAGAAAATAGCTAGCACAAAATGATCTCAAATGATCAAGTGTATGCACTGAAGCGTGTGCTGTTTTTTCAGTGTTGAGCTTTTGAGATAACTGAGAGTTCTAGCGATGCTCGAATGATATTCTTTGATTGAGATTCATTCACTGCTTGTTTCTTGAAAAGTGCTCCGTCTTCATATATAGGCTTAAACCAACGTTAAAATCTGAACGGCTCTTTTGACTTTTCAGTGATTCAGCTTTATTGCTGAAAATGGACCCTGCATAATACATTAAAGCAATCAGTCTCAATTCATACCAAAAATGGTAAGCCGTCTTAAATATTCCCGTACAACATTTAATGACATTAAATGAAGCAATAAATGCTAGTATCACGTTAATAGATTAACGGTAATATTTAAAGACTTGAGATACGCAACAATCTGCTAGTGTCTATTTCGGGTTTGTATTTCTTCTAATTCTGGTTTTAGCTAAGAAGTCATTTGTTAATTAGATTAAGCAGTACTTGATAAGTGCTGCTACTGGTTTTAGCGCGATACAAGTGCTTCTGGTTTTCTGCTTATTTACATCTACTGGTTTTGTACTAGCATCTCCACAACAAAATTAAGTTTAACACATTTGATTCTAGTTAAATGTAAGTTATTGTACCATCTTAGAGTGATTGTCAGGAGCAATAATTGTCTTTGTTGGAAGAATGATCCAAACACGACACTTTAGCTAATATAAAATTTAAAATATTTGAGTTACACAATTACCTTCAGCTATAATTTTTTATGACATGGAAAACATTTGTTGGATCATTAATCCAAAGTTGAGCTTACGTGTAAATAATTATATATGATACATTGTCAAATAAGGTATAGTTTGGTACACTAGATAAGAGAGAGATTAATAAATAATCCTCCTTATCCCACATTAGGTACCTTTTTAGAAAGCCCATGATAGATAAATAATTTTATACAAGGATAAAATATCCCTTTTATGAGATGTGATAATTTTAATTTAATGATAAAAAACACCACAAAATACTTAATTGTCCTCAATATATAAAAAACACCACAAATGATTTTTATAAATATCTGCTAGTATGTAGAAATTAAAATCAAATAAATATTTTTATTTATTTTTATATATTATATATTTTGATAATTATATAAATGAACTCGAGATAATTATATAAATGATTTTTATAAATCTCAATAAAATTATTAATATAACTCGATTAACCTTAAAATTGATATTTGACTTGACTCACATAATCAAGGGCTCAATTATCATATTATATAATATATAAAATTAGGTAAAAAAAATAAATAAATATGAACTCAAGCAACAACTTTGAAATTATAAAATTTATTATGATAATGCTAAGGTACATTTTCATTTATTAATCTAATTTCTTGATAATTTAACATAAGATCCTAAATTTCAAATTTTGATTTGATTCCAACATACATTCGATTCTATAATTCTACAATATATAATATAAGAACCCCTCCTTTTAATTTCAAAGTCTTTCATATTTAAATTTATGGTAACAAGATTATATGATCTATGTGATGAAAACACATGCATGTTGTAAGGATATCCATTAATCCATTGTTTTTAGTTTAATATATTTTAATTGATTAATGAAAACGGAAATATAGAAAGAAGAAAGCATATCAATTTATTTATGTTTACCTTTCTATGGGGTTTGTGTCGTTTTCTATTAATAGTAACACTCTGGATAGTGTTCTATTTGGATATTGCATCTGTTATCTAACGAACAAAAAGTAGGCCAATCAATGTTCTTCCATTGCTTTTCTATGTTTATAATTATATATAATATATATACACACATACTAACACATACTAATTGAGTTAAGCCCAAATCTCAATGGTATCAGAGCAAAAACTCACCTTTATGTGTTTGAATATCTTATGGGTCATGACTTAAAAATGTTTTGTAAACTTCACGCTCCAGTTGTTCATTCATGAGCGTGATGAGATGTGTTAAATGTTCCACATCAGCTGTATAAAATCTTTAAGAGTTGTATATATAAATTTAGACAATTTTATTCTTTAAACTAGTTTTTTGACGTTGAGTTAGATACAAGTATCAATCTTAACNATAATTACATTGAATTATGTTGAAAATTTCACCATTGGAGAATTGTGATAGGAAGCTATTGGCCGGATTGGATGAAAACTATTGGCATTAAAGATTCTTCATGAGAAAAATTGGCTATTGAATCATCCAAGGGTTCAACTTCCTAGTGGAGTTAGGGTCCTCCACTTGCTTTAGATCTTTCAATGAGTTTAAAGACAAAATAGACCTTCCTCGTAATAGTCAGTCGTACGGAGATGCTAGGTGGATAATAGGACATGCAAAATCTTGTTTGAGACGGTCTCACGAGTCGTATTTTGTAATATGGATCCTTTATTTGGGCTATTCATGAAAAAAATATTACTTTTTATACTAAGAGCATTACTTTTTATTGTGAATATCGGTAGGGTTGACCCGTCTCACAGATAAATATTCGTGAGACCGTCTCACAAGAAACCTATTAAATATGACAACTACTATTTGTAATCTGACCGATATTAATTTAATTGTTTTTGTTTATTTATACATCTATATAAAAGTTGAAAATACAACAATTCTACCTTGGAAAAAAATTCAAGTAGTTAGGAAGAAAAACAAAAATTACGTTTTCATGATGATTTTACAGAAGAACAATTGTTTAAATATGTTCGTAATTTTTATATTACCTAATAAACCCTTACTGCGATAATTATTATAACTAACGATAATCCACAAAACATTTACATACTAAAATAAACCAACGTAACCCCATTAAAAATTCATTCTAATCAATTTTTTAATAAAAAAATAACCATAAATTTCAATATTAGTTCTCATCATTTATATATATGTTACAAAGTATTAAAAAAAAACAGCCTTCAATGGGGTTTCTGAGTTGTAGGAGTAAATGAATGCTTGACCAATGATTATGAATTCAATTATCCCTACCAACGTCTTTTTTTCGAACGAGCTTTTCATACATAAATTATAAAAATCTAAGTTTTTAAATATTTTTTGTCATGTAATATTGATTTGATTTTACAGATTTGACAAAATCAAATCACTGGGCTGAAATCATGTTACTCTAGCCCAAATAATGTGTACCAGTGAGATAACTAGATGTAATAATAATAAAAAAAAGGTTTTAATGTCTTACAAAAATTGGTCAAATTAAAATTACAAAAATATAAAAAAAAAATCAAACTGAAAAAATCCATTAATCCATCTTTTTTTTTTAAAAACACATTAAATATTCTCTTAAATTATTAAATCACTTTACATCATATAATATTTTATATTTCATTTCTTGACTCAAAATTATAGCTTGTTTTTTTTTTTTTTT
>NC_133311.1:13817321-13828111 GCF_012295235.1 Primulina huaijiensis | reverse complement strand
CAATACCATTATGTACCTTCTACCTACTTAATCATCACATTTCTTCAAATTTATTCTCATATTTTTATTACTTGATAGTAAATACTTTTGGTGAATTTTTTTTTATAATAATAAATCTGCTGTTTCACACTTTTAACTCTAATACATATTTAATTTATTATTGTAACAACACCCATCTTAATACATCTCATGTCATATTTAATTTTTGTAAAATAACGTAATAAAATAAAAATTTTCAAAACAAAATATACGTGTGTGTGTCACACTAGCACGATCAAACTTACTATATATAATACAAGAGCACCATATTTAAGTAAAGAGACCAGCCGGACTTGAACCAGTTGGGTGATTAGCCGACTTGGACATTCAGGTCAAACCAGCACGATCAAACAACACAGTAAAATCAGGTTTGTCTCATAAAATTGTTAGCAATGTGAATATGAGTGCAGAAAATGTATAGAACCTTTCTAAACATCTATATTATTGTTACAAACGTTCGTATCTTTCTTTCGGGCCATAAATATAACGCTTTCAAGATAAAATATGGCTTTTGATGTCGATTCAAAATATGAGAACCTTAATGGACTAAATCCAACTGAAAGAAGAGCAAGCCTCGAGAAGAGAGTATGATGAACAAAATGAGAGTTGAGCCTTAAAATCCTACACACCGAAGAAAGTTTCCAAAATATTTAATCAGGTTTAAAAGGGTTGTGTTGAGTGACTTCCGCTTGGTTTTATAACCGAACTCAATATAATCTCTCGGTGCTCGATTCATTTTTGAACAATTCAAAAACGAACTATTTTAGTTTTTTTTATTCACCATCTCTAAATTCTATATTCGATCCTAACAATATTTGTTTGCATATATTTTGTAGATACAGGCGTCCCAAGTGAAAGTGCACCAAATTGAATGAAATAACAGTAAAAATCTGACTTATAATAAACAAACGATTATAAATTCCTAATTTGATCGTTAGTTCCAATCTTATATGCTAATATGCAATAAAAACAAAGGATTACAATTAAAAAAAAAAAAAAAAAACGCTGACATCCAAGAAACAAAAAAAAAAAAAAAAAAAAAAAAAAAAAGACGCTGACATCCAAGAAACAAACTCCTAACATTATTTCGTATTTAAGATAACCCTACAGGAATTTCAAAACATAAAATATAACAAAGATGATGACAAACAGCTGGAAACTAGACTATAAATATGACAAATTCTTGAACTAGATTAATGAAAATATTTGGATTGTTGAGTTGTATAATTCTTCTCTGTTTATTGTAAATTGGAACGAATAGTTGCTCTACTCCCCACTTCTTGAACGTGCACAACTGGCCTTTCATTTTCTTCTAACCATCATTTTACTTGGTCTATGCAGTGTGTACACACCGTTTGGGTCAAAATAAATTTAGCTTATTTAATCATTATCGTCAAATTTTCATGTGCTTGTCATGTCGGACCCGAATTTTTTTTTTCAGTGTATACAAATTCCCTCACAGTTATTGGATCATTGGGAAAAAAATGTCCATACACATATATATTCTATTCTAACCCATTCTAATTTTTCTCTAAAGCCCAAGAAGACCAACTTTGTTCACAGGAGTTTAGATTGTAAAATTTGGCAAAACAGACAAAATACAAAAGTGAACTTTGATAGAAAATGTAGATGAGATCCTACCTATGTGGGCACTACCTTTACTTCATTTCAACGGGTAAAATCTTGCCATACGTACAATTTCCAAAAAAAAAAAATGGGTCCTATATATGTATGGGCAAATCTTGGCCATCTATCCTATCATTGGGGTAATGACCACATGGGTAGGATGAATTAAACCGATAGGAAAAGATAAGGAGTCAAGCTACAATCTTTGGTCTCATTCAAAAGTCAAATTCAAAAAATAGAAATTTTACTTTCCTAATCTTCTCCAAATATTTCTGCAGAAATATTGATTTCCTCAAAATTTAAAAAAATCTCATATTTAAATCCCCAACTACCTTTGTTGAAGCCTTGATTTCAAAATCTAATATCAGCAACCATCATTCTTTCTTTCAATCTCACAAAATCTCACCTTCGATGAAAATAACCATCACTCAGTGTCGTCGTTGGTGCACCGTCCACTGTCGCATATTTTGTTGTGTTTTTCATTCGCCCTAAATCATCTAACTCGACATTTAACTCCCTCGTGCAGAACACCTTATTCACATCTACTCTACTCCTGCACAATCTACTCATTGCGACACCATTATCCACACAATACACCATCTTTGTCGAACATGCCACCAATGTCAAACCTTTCGCACATGTTTCATGCCTAAAGTTCTCGACTCCTACCACACGACCTCCATTCACTGATCATGCACTATCAATTTTTCTTAGGAGTTATCACCCCAAGTCTCCTAGGTCCTATCCGACAACAATGGGCGGTTTCAAATTTCTTTCAGATGTCCAACCCCCACTTCTCTCAACGTTGTTTGGATTGTGCATTAACCGGCCGCCACATCTACTCCAGTCGTGCGGATTTTCCTTGTGGTTGATGCCTTCCTGCATCGTCCAACTGTCGTCTCTCTGCTACATTCCCAACGAGTCACTGTCGTGCTCTTTCCTTCCAACTAAGTTTGATCTTCCAACAAGTAAAAACTAGCTTCATTAGCGACTCTCGGACCATTTTTCCCTCTTCATCCCCAACTCTATGTATTTTCTTTTCCAATTTTTTACTCCTCAGATTTCAGCCAACAACATGTAATGGCTCGACACTTAAAAAAAAGAGAACGGAGCTTCCAAACCTTCTTCCAAACTGTTCGGACCTACCGAACTTTGATCGGACCATCCAATTTCCTTATCCGGATAAGATCAATCAGAGCATGACAAGTGGCAACGTGATCGAACCTTCCGAATGCATTTGGGACCTTCCGATCTCTCTTATCCAGGGAAATCCACCCGAACAAATGAGATTTTGACACGTGGATATAAGACAGTCCAGACCTTACAAAGTCTTACGAGTTCAGCCTATAAATAGAAGGTGATTACATTTGGAAATGGCACCAGTTCATCTTCTCGTTTCTTCCCTCGGTCTCTAGCTATGTTTTTATGCATTTCTGGAAAACTTTTGTAGGCGAGTCAAGTTGTGAGGTGTTTTCGGAGCCAGAGACAATTTGAGGATCAGTCGAGGAGCTAGCGTCCCCAGCTGTCTAACGACGGACACATATATAATACAATAGTCTCTACAAGCACTTTAGTGATAATTTATGGTGATTATAAGACATGCTTTAAAATTTATGAATCAAGCAAGGTAGTAATACCCTGGTTTCGTTGTAACATCTAGGATTAGGAGGGTAGGCATTACAGAGAGTTTTAGATGTACGTGATTTACTGACTGAGATGACCAAAATAGTATACATTCTTATATGTTGCATGTATATGTTTTACTGCTTTGATATATTTATGATGAATTGCATATCATGTTGAGTATGAAAGTCACAGTTGCTGATGGGTCGAGAGGGATCTAGTAACCGATGACATTTTAGGTCCACTTCTTGATATTGAGTGTTGGAATCAGAGACTACGTACTCATGCGTCTCTATACTGAACATGAGATTATGGATTTGATCCTTGAATATCCGAGCATTTTTGCATTTCAAATGTATAATATAGGTTTGTATATTCATATTTTGCGTAATGAGTGATTTGTCGCTCACATTCTTATTTTCATATCTGACCCTTTACTCCATAGGGCAGGTCTTAGGTTGGACAAACGAGACAACCAGAGCAGTGATTAGATGAGACAATACGATGATTAGAGGAGGTTTCCTTTATTTTTAACCCATGATCTTTAAACTTTGAAACAAGTAATGTGTATTAACCTCTAAATCATGTAGTTTAGTAACAAATCACATAAGAAATAACAATCAATCTCAAACAAACCTTCATAAAAATTAAGTTCATATCCTTCTTAGACATAGTTAACACCAAAATAAAATTCATACAAGTGTACAACCATAGCTCACTAACAATAAGAATTAGTTCATGCAATACATAATAATCTAGTCTAGATGCCACCTTCCTATACGCAGTGCATCCTTCATTATACAACTTAACATACTTCTTCACATCCAACCAGCATATATATTCATGCAATACATCAATCTTACTAACTCGTAGTTCATGCACTGTATATAAAATGAAGAGTTTATTTTTTTTTAAACAAATACTCGTTATGATCATACAAATTCTCATATCCAACCACACACCTCTCAAAACCATCACCCAAAAATATAAATAATGCAAATAGGACACGCTGCATGTACTATCCCTGCATTCCCTTGATACATAACTATAATTTAGTTTTAATACATATAATTCATTGCTACTACTAAATCTCATCCATCTGGAAACTTGTGAGAAATCAAAATAAACAAGGTTTAAACTCAATGCATGAAATTTCTTATGTTCCATAAAATTTAGAGACAAAAGCGAAAATCAAATCAACTCTTTTAAAATCCACATTTGCAATCTTTCCTCTAAAATATTGAATTTTTTTTTCCCACTAAATTAGGATAAGAAAGTAAGACATATCTTACAGTCGTGTTGTCAACTCTTTTTACCTCACTTTGGTTGCCCTTGAATTCATGCGGGTCAACCCATTAGATTCTTGGACTCGTTTGTCTCATCATCATGACACCTCCAAAATCCAGCAAAAAATAAATAACAATGCTCGGGGTTGAACCGGCTATATTATCACATTGTTAATAAACATCTTTGTACAAAAGTACTTCAAAGGACTTATAAAAAATCAATTATATCTCAAACTCACTCTTTTGTGCCATCAATTTATTTTTCTTGTTCTCTTTTTCTTTTTCTTTCTTCTCATTTTTCATCGCATTTGGCCTCCTTTTCTTTTTATTTTCTTTTTTAGGCCTCCTCACACCACTTTTCACTATCACTTTGAAATTTTAATTTTCCTCAAGAACTTCTTTTGGAGTCAATTGAACAAATGAAATATTTTTTTCTCCTTACATATATGAATCAAAGCCTCACTTTGGATTTTCTCGTCCTCCATATCATACACATTAGGAATTTATTCTCCACCTAATGATTCAACTTCCATCGCATATTGTTCGACACTCGCTTCAACACCCGGTGGAGTATCATCATCCTCAAATTTTTCAACATCAACTTCAGATTCAGGTTCAACTACAACTCAAGACTAATAGAAAAACAAAACAAAATTAAAACAAAGAAAAATAAAACAAAATACACTCTAAATTAAAATCAAGACTAATTGATAACAATATTGACGTAATTCAAATAAAATGAATTTTCAGACAGCGACACCAAAAACTTGTTGCATGATTTCTTACCACAAGTGTATGATGTCAAGTTTTAGTATGTGAATGCGTAAGTATATCGTCCCATAAAGAATGAATAATTTGAAAATCCCACTAAGTATTATAATTAAAATAGTCATAAAATTATTTAGAAATTCTAAGATGAATTGACATTAAATAATGAAGATCACAATAATTTATTCACGAATTTGCAAGGACGAAAGATCAACGAGAGACAAATTCTAGAGGTTCGATTTCATTTGACTATCTATTATGTATAATTCTTATTGACATCTATATCATTATTTATTATAATTTATTAACAAAATTCTTAATCTTCTCTACTCTCTTTCTCAAGAGACAAATATAAATTATTATCTTATATTGTTTCTAATATTCATATAAAAAATAATAAATCAAACAATGAAAATCACAAAATAATTTTTTTAATTGCTTCAATGGAGTTATATGTCCTCTTAATTCTAAAAACACCCATACGATTTGTAAGGTCCAAAATTAAGACAACGTAATCCAACTGCATGCAAATCTAGGGAATATGAGAAAATAGTTAATTAATTGATTTTAATTGCTAAATTGATTATGTTGATATGTTTATATGATGTTTTAGTAGTTTTATACTTAAATGTATTAAAATATATTTTTATGGGTTATTCGAGTTGCGNGTAGTTTTCTACTTAAATGTATTAAAATATATTTTTATGGGTTATTCGAGTTGCGATCAAGGAACGGAGACCGAGGGCTGAAAAATAAAAAATGTTTTTATTAAATAATTGTTTCTAATTATTTAAAAAAAAGGGTGATGCTTTTTCTTATTTTTTAAATTAAAGAGTTTTGATGTGATTTTATACGCCGGCACGTAATTTTTATCGGTATACGATTTTCAACAAAAATACGAACGTTTTGACAACTCGACTAATAATTTCACAAAATTTTCTACACGAAATATTTTAAACATGCACAATTGGGCTTATTGGGCCTAGTTTAGTTTACCAATGGACCCAAACATGCACATAAATTTTGTTAGCAAAATAAAAAGCCCAAAACCCTACCCCATTTTTATAAATAATACATGCCCCCCACCCTAATTCTTTTGCAAGACTCCTAAGCACTAAACACACGGCACACACCAAAGGCAAGGGAGAAAAGCTTCAAAAATTCTTGAGGGAATTCACCCAAGGTCTTCTCATCGCCGTTCTTCGATTCGTCAACGTTTATTCATGCGTTATACACGCAAAGGCACGTCATATTCTTTCTTTTACTCATCATCACACCATAATATGTATTTATTTATGAATTGTATGAAAAACAAGTGACACTTTTTATTTATTTTCGTTTTTGCACAACACATGAATTTTTGAAGCATGTTTTGATCCAAAAACTTGTTGTTTGCATACATGAAGGGGCTGCCATGATTAGGCAAGGTTTAAGGGCATGTTTTACACGATTTATAGGGTCTTAAGTCACACGAGAATCGCTGCACACGAGAATTGTAGAAGCTGGAATCGTGGCTTCAAGTTTTGTGGTCTAGGGCTCGATTTAAGGGGACCATGGTGCATGGCTTGGCTCGGTTGCAACCAGGGCTGGGCTAAGGACGTGCTTGGTTTAGGGAAGGAGTCCTAGACACACTAGTACTCGAGAGGGATGGCTGGGGAGGAGTCCTAGCTTGCTAGGACTCCACTCGAGAGAGTCGCGCATGTGCAGCTGTCGCGCGCAAGGAAGATTGGCTCGGCCAGAGGGCTTCGAGCTGAGCTAGGTTAGGTCCTTAGGGTCCTAAGAGGGTGTACAAGGGTCGGGGTCAGGGGCTGGCTCGTTGGTTAAGTTGCTAAGCGAGTTCGAAGAGTCCTAGCTCAAGATGAGTTCTCGGACCGTTTGCTTCTGCTGGTGTAGGGGTTTCGGGAGATGGTTATGGTTCGAGTCCTAGCGGTTCTAGTCGTCCAGAGGGTTCATGAGGGTCCAGGGGAGGTCTGGTCCGAAGATGGCTCGGGGTGGCTCATGCTTGGCTCGGTGAAAAAGTGAGAATGATTCAAGGAGTCTTAGTGTGATTCGATACTAGGGCTTTGATGGTTCAAAGTTTGAAACATGGCTCAACGGGGGCCGAGTCATAGTTCACGAGGGCTAATTAAATATAAAAAGTATAAGTTTTTAATTTGAGAATTTTAAATGAAAGTTTGATTTAATTCGGGATTAAAACACATTAATAAGTGATAATTAAAGAATACAATAAAATTCATCGATTTAAGCAAAATAAAAATACGAGGAAAATTAATGCAAGCTTAAATAATTATTTGGGATGGAGTCAACGTAATTAAGAAAATGTCAAACAAGTGAAATTTTACATCTATGGGTAAAATGGTAATTTTACACCTGAAAATTAGTAAACGTCATGGCAGTGCCCTGAATGCTGTTTTATATGCCAAAATGGTTATTCTGTATATTTATGGAATTTTATGATGAAACGATAACGTTAAAAGACATGTTGTATGCTTGGTTTAAAAGAAAAACGTTATATGCATGTTTAATTTTTATAAGTGATGAAAATACGAAATGTTGAAGGAAGTTGAAGGATCGTGTGCTAGCACCTTCGAATATGCTTCAAACACAATATTCTCCAATGAGCTGCAATAGCTCGTGTTCTAAGAATGTTAACATCGATGAATTAAATCGATTTTGGTATAAACTAAGCGGAAGAAACTCGAAGCAATCATTCGTGAAGAAACATGTTATATTAGAAAACATTTTAACTTACGTAAAATGAATAACAGAAAACAGGGAATCAGTTGTCGCATATATCAGTGCAGTTATAATGAAAACTGAACTGACGGATGCTCTAACTGATCAAGTCAGTTTGAAAACATCAGTTAATCAGTTAAGTACACAAAATATGTTTATGGATGTTCGAAAATTTCAACTGCTCCTACGTCACCCCTTCTACCACCTTGGGTAGGATCCACTAGAAAACTTTGATTTATATAACTACTTGTACAAACCCACCCAACTAAGGACTTACACTACTGCCTCAAGTGAACTCCTAGCCTAGACTGAAGGCAGCACCTTCCAGCCGACACTTCTTTAACGTATATGTGTCAAAGACTACATACACAAGTTTAAAGTCTTTGTGTAAGACTGTATTTTGATAGTGAGTGAGTGTGTGTGTGTGTGAAAACTGAACAAGGAATACACCAGAAAGGTGTTTCCACACACTGAGGGAAATGAGCTTCTAAACTAAGCTGATAACATGTCGAAGTATCCCTCTGGGCTGATTTTCTTCTTGAAAGCTTATAAGCATTGAGCGTGCCCTCTCTTCTCTTTTCTCATATGTTATATTGATCTTCACTGATCTTCTATTTATAGGCGGGAAATTGAGCGTACAGTGAGACTCACTTATTGTATCCGTTGTAGCTTGACTTCGTTCTTTGGACTTTGTGTCTCGACTTTTCCAACATGTCTTCAGGAATATCTGATGCAACGTTCATTATTGTCCTTTGACTGGACAATTGTTTTTGTACCTTTGTGCATAGTTGGAATCCACTTGAATGAGCTTGCATTGATCTACAACTGAAAGATTCTAGCCGATGCTCCAAACTAGTCAGCTGAACTGATCTTCAGTTGGGCTGGCGAAATCAGTTGACTCATCAGTTGAACTGGTCAGCTGGGCTCTTCATTAGTTGAACACTCTTTCAGCTGGCTAGACTTCTAAGGTTCTCCTGCTGAACCACCAATCAGCTGATCAATCAGCCGAACTACTCGTTTGACATATCAGTTTGTTGATTCAGTTTGTGCGATTAGTTGGTTCCTCAGTTTACGATTTAGACAACTCTAAACTGATCCTAGCTTATGCACACTAAGGTAAATCATTAGTAACAAAATAAAAAGTTTTGTTAATATCAAAATCTAGATTGCGAACTTGAAAAGTTTCAACAGAAGTGAACTAATTGTGATTGATACGATGGTACGATGATATGTTAATACGTAGGCCAAGGCTCAGTTGACGGGTGATAGTGTCGCTGATGTCCCCGCCGCCCAGTACTGTGGTTACATGTAGATGGATCCATCACCCCAATACGAATACGAAAGTCACAATTAACGATCTGAATTCAACGAAAGGAAAATGGAATACGTACATGAATATGATGAATATGAATATGTTTATGATGATATGAAAATGTTTATGAAAATGGTTATGTTTAAGTTATGCATCATTATGAAAATGATATTTTACGTACAAGTATTTTCACTGTTGCATGTGATCTATACATGTAGTACTTGTTATCAAGAATATGGTTTGTTGAGTCTTTAGACTCATTATGTGTGATTGATGCAGGTGATTATGATAATAATGATAATGGAAGTCTTGACTTGATGGTTGATTTGACTGGATTGAAGGTGCACCTAACCCGATGACCAGCGCTAGTTTTTCGCACTAGTTTATGATTTTTAAGATTATGTTAAAGATATTTTTACGACTTTTATTATGATTTGAATGGTTTTTGAGAGGTGGTTAGTTTTAGTTTTATTGCTAATTTAGGATTTGCAAACGATTGACGTTTTTATGATTCAAACTATTTTCCTTTGGATTTTCAAATATAGTTGCTTGTTTTATTTTAAAATGGTGCAAAATATTTTATAAATATATATGAGTATTTCGGTCGAATTAATGGAGTGTAAAAAAAAATTTCTAGTACTTTTTAAGAAAATAAGTAGTGGACGTTTCACGATTTATTTTCCTATATCGTATTCAAAATTATCTATCTCGAGTGATAGAATCATTCAATCTATGGCTAGTAAATTGAAAGCATTATAATTAAAATATATAAATTGAAAGATAAAAAATATAGTAGCTAATCAAACTACGTCGTTCATTTAGACAACTAAATTAGTTCATGATGAATTTAAAAAAATACAAATGAATGTTCTTCCACAAAATCATCAAATTAAAAATCTAAGAAAGAGAAGAAATAAAAACGAAGATTGAAGATGCTTCTCCGGCTGGAGATCCGTCCCACGAAAATAACTCTTGAAACCCTTTCACGAGAGTTTTTGTGTACGATTTAATATGGTTATGATTCCAGATTGAGTTAATATCCCAATCCAGTAAAAGTTCAATCCGATATAATATAGGATTGGGCTGATTCCTCATAATCTAGAATCGAACTAATTCGATTTAAAACCGGTCCGATTTTGTCCGATGACATGCCTATATAAAAGTATGGCAAGGAAGTAAAGAATCACTACATCATATAACCCTCCATGATTATGAACATTCATTCCATCACGTTTTCTTTTATAATTAATTAATTGCATGTTTTACTTTGTCAATTACTCTTTTGTTAAAAGAGCCGAACATACACGCTCTTTTCTATAGTATGAAGAAAAATTATTTTAGATGTATACCCTTTATTATAAGTTATGATTATTAATTTATATATATAAGTTATGATTATT
>NC_133311.1:13805410-13817301 GCF_012295235.1 Primulina huaijiensis | reverse complement strand
TATATATATATATATATATATATATTTGTTCTTTTTGTAGCCTTTTCACGTCATCTCCTACGTCATCATGCCTAATCGGAAAAGGATAAGTCAATGGAAGTTGTCTGCCTTAGGTGGATATTTCAAAGCTCATTATATATTATATCAAAATAAGCAATCGCCGGCAGATAATGAAAACATATTAATGTTAATTCAATTTTTTAAAATTTTATTATATGTGAAATAAGTATGATTGTCTTTTTATGATTTATTAATCTGTTATGTTTGTTTGTTGTTTTACAATTCTGGTAATTTTTATGATGCAATACAACATATTTGAAGTCGATATTTCCGGTGTCACATATTAGCATGTTCGATAATAAATAGCAAAAATTATCAAAAATTATAACATACATTATTAAAACCTAATTTTGATAATACAAAATATCAAAATCGCAAAACGATAAATGTATTTTAAAATGTATTGAATCAAAATTGATAATTTGTAAAAAAAATGATGATAAATTAATCATGATAATTGGTAAAGCTCACGAGCTATATGTTATTGAATAAATTATTGCAATCTTATCTGCCAATATTAACAGAAAATATCATTAGCATCACCAAATAGTTCCATTAATAAACAAGATTTTTAGATTAATCATTTATACATGTGAACTGCCATTACTATTATTTTTATTGGATAGGTCAGTGGCGTAAATTACAAGGTGTGTATATATATATATATCATACCTTGTGTTTCTTGTGTAGTACAACCTTGTAAAAGTCGATATAATTCTTGTACTGCAAAATTACGACATTAAACTATATTAATCCGAAGTAGTACTGACCATATAAAAGGTAATTAATTCTCGTATTTTATGGTCAATCATCCAAAAATCATTGTTCTAAATTTGTCAAAGAAACTCTGAAGTTCATTATGGCTTCGATAAAGTTTTCGAGGTCAATTTTCTTGATCATATTCTTTGTCATCGTGTTGCTACAGTGTCACAGAATCAGGGGTCACGGTGGTAGTGATGATCATGACGAAGACAGCACGGACTCCGCCTCAGACAGCGGCGGTGGAAGTCTGCACTCGAAAGGGTTGATTCTGGTGAAGGTTTGGTGCCTTATCATCCTCTTTGTGAGCACATTCGCCGGCGGTATTTCGCCCTATTTCTACAGATGGAACGAGAGTTTTCTCCTGCTGGGAACTCAGTTCGCCGGCGGGGTTTTCTTGGGCACGTCGTTGATGCATTTCTTGAGTGATTCGACTGAGACATTCGGCGATCTCACGACGAAGAGTTACCCGTTCTCGTTCATGCTGGCCTCTGCGGGTTATCTGCTGACCATGCTGGGTGACTGTGTGATTGTTCACGCAACAAGTGGTGGAGAAAGGGAGGCTAGGGTGGAGGTGGAGAGCGGCAGAGCTGTGGAGGAAGGCCGCAAAGAGGCGGCACATGCAACGGACCCGGTTTTCTTGAGGACCACTTCTGTGGGGGACTCCATACTTCTTATATTGGCTCTGTGCTTCCACTCTGTTTTTGAGGGCATCGCTGTCGGAGTCGCAGGTGAACTGATTTCTTCTTTTGCACATAGTGCAGCAATTTTGCAATCAAGCTTATTGGAGGAAAATCCAAAATTGAAACAATTCTCTAATTTTCTAGCTCAAATTATCAACTACTTTCGTATATTATATTGAAACATAAGAACTAATACACTTTCGTATGAATAAGTTTTCTTTTTGTATAGTATACCGACGAGAACTAGTGGACTTTTTGCTTTCTGACCATTGTTTGTGGGAATCGTATTGTCCTACGGGTAGAATTATACACATATTTTTGTCAACGGAAGGTAATCAATAATAAATAAATAAATAAATAAAAGGTCGTCCAAGGAATGTGATCGGATCAAATATTTAACTAATGCAAAAGTCTGACAACCAAAAATGTTGAATTTGTAGATACGAAGGCGGATGCATGGAGAAACCTTTGGACAATTTCACTTCACAAGATATTTGCAGCTATTGCTATGGGGATTGCACTTCTAAAGATGATTCCGAAGAGACCCTTATTAGCAACAATTGCTTACTCGTTCGCCTTTGCTGTTTCAAGCCCGGTTGGGGTTGGGATAGGGATTGCACTCGATGCCACTACACAAGGACGAGCGGCGGACTGGGTTTACGCTATTTCAATGGGACTTGCTTGTGGAGTTTTCGTGTATGTAGCCATTAATCATCTCATGGCGAAGGGATTCAAGCCGCAGAAAAATTGTTACTTCGATACCCCGTTTTTCAAGTTCTTCGCGGTGCTGCTCGGTGTGGGGGTGATAGCCGTAGTGATGATATGGGATTAGCCTGACTTTATGATGAGGGTTTTCGTGACCTTCCCATTTCTTGATCAAAATATGTTTCGTTGTTAGCTGCCAGAATTTCGTATTTTAAAAGGATTTTGCACGAGGAAAATAGATCATGAACAGAATTATAATTGTGTATTTTCAGATCTTCATTTTCTTGAAAATGTGTTTAAATAATTTAAAGTAATTCGATGTGTATGATAAAGATTTTGTGCATCTGTTCGTTCTCATATGGCATTAGAATCCGAGTTCAATCGCATCAATTTATTTCCTTAACTTGCTCCATCTCAATATCACTATTTTCTCACATAAATCTGGAGTAGGATCAGCTGAGTTAATGATTTAGATCGATGCGAACAGACGCGTACGTATTGTGTTGGTAAGATTAGTACTGGATTCGTCTCATTTCCATATTCGACATTGTTTCATTAAATGATAAGTTTGATTTGGGGTTAACTTTCAGGATTTTTTTTGAATTATTTTGGGGTCCTGAATGATGTAACCAAGAGGCATTCGGTAGACTGAAGAAACAAGAACATCAAGATTTATGTGGTTATGCTAACATGACCTACGTCCAACGGGAGAGCAACTATTCTTATTAACTCTTGAAACAAGTTTCAGAATTTACAAGAGAAAATTTCTAAGTGCACAATTGCAGGGAATTGAGTCACACTTCTTGCCATTCTCTCCTATATTTCACCTAATTCTCTTACCTTTTTCGCTAATGAAAATTCAGATAGTAGATGAAAGTCTATCTCTCACATTCAACTGATCTCTCTCTTATTTTATGTTTCGAGTGTGGCATCTGGAGATATAACTATGAAAATAAAGAATAAAATTAGACACAGAGATTTACGTGGAAAACCCCTAAAAATTATTATGATAAAAACAACGGGCAAAATAAAAAATTCCACCATAATATTTTATGATGTACAATAGCACACTGTGTTTCCAAATAGAACACACACTCTCTTAATACAAGAAAAAACTATTTCATCAATATTATAGAAATAATATGAGGAAGAAGAAAACTCGAGAATATGATGAATTGCTTGAGAATGAGATGATCTGAAGTGCAAAATGAAGCACTTATTTATAGGAGCATGGCTTTGAGTATCAAACATATCTAAATATTTTCATTCTTGTCATTTATTGCTGTTTACGTTTCTACTAGAGCACTTGAGGATCTACACCACTCAAATTTATCAGTGGTCACTGGCTTGATCAGAACATCAACTATGTTATCTTTTGTATGGATCTTCTGCATATCCACGCTTCATTCCTTTACTACTTTTCGAAAAAAGTGAAATTGGACTCCAATGTTCTCACGCCCCGAGCCCGCGCCTGCGTGACTGCACAATGGGCCGCTATAGCAACTACTTCGTATTCGTCCTCGCTTTACGAAAATCATTAACTCAAGTTACTATAGAAGTCTATTGTAAGCTATTATAAACTCATTTTAAATCTTTGATTTTTAAGATGTGAGACAAGGGTATCACAAATGTGTTGAGTCCTGGAATAAATGCTGGATTCCTGGCTATGTGCAAGACACTTTGACTATCACAAAACAAAGGAACGTTATCTTGTTTGTGCCCGACCTCCTCCAATAACATTTTAATCCACATTGTTTCCTTGCAAGCTTGAGTTACTGTCATGTATCCTACATCTGTTGTAGATAATGCAACAACTGTTTGCAGTTTTGGAACCCAATTTACTGTTCCCCATGTAAGTGTAAATACATAACCAATAGTAGATTTTATCTTATCAGGATTACCTGCATAATCTGAATCGAGATAGCTCCCGAGTATAAAATCCGATTCTCCAAAACATAATGTATCATTTATGGTACCCTTAATATATCTAAGGATCATCTTAATCATATTCAAATGCTCTCGTACAGGATTCGCCATATACCGACTAACTATTCCCACTGCTTGCGCTATGTCTAGTCTTGTACAGATCATGACGAACATTAAACTTCCACGATTGATGCATATGGTACACGAGACATCTCCATCTTCTCTACTTCACTGTTAGGACTCATCTCAGAGGATAACTTGAAGTAAATAGGAAGATGGGTCAAATTGGATTCTATCTTGCATGTTGAAACGTTGCAAGACTTTCAAATAATTTTTTTGAGAAAGCCAAATCTATTTTTTACTTCTGTCTTGGCGAACTTGCATTACTATAATCCTGTTTGTTGGTCCCAAGTTCTTCATATCAAATTCCCTAGCCAACTGTGCTTGTAATTCTTTGATAGGATCTTTGTTGGGGCCTACTGCCAACTATAGCTAGACAACAGTTTTAAACGGTTAATTTAAGGCTAAAAATGTACATCTTCGACACTAAAGGAACCTCGTTTGATACCTAACCTAAGATAATTCATCTAAAGTAGCTGAAAACTCGTACTCATACACATTTGAACAGGAAAGATGAAAGACCGAACAGGAAAGATCAAAGGTCTCCTATTCACTTCTAAAGATTAAGCTTTCTTGTAGTTGTTGTATTTGTTTGATGTATTTCTTTTAGATCGAGTTAGTCCAACAACAAAAGTGTCTTATTTCCGTGTAAAAGTTGTTGCACAAGATTTATAGCTTTTGGACATTAAATTCTAACAGTATTTAACAAGCAAAACATCACATTAATTTCCGTAACAACGAATTCTTGATTTTCAGGGGCCCAATAATTGTCACTGTGGATGAAGTTGTTGCTGGCCTTTTGCTCTTCTGTCAAATCTTCTTGAGAACTTTCTTCCTTGGAATTCAGTTATGACGTTTCCTCCCGATTTTCTTCAAAAAATACTGATTGATATTGGAAATTTCAAAAAATTAGAAGCACAACTTGTTTTGTCAAATTCATGGGATCCTCTTCCAGATGTTTTCGGGTTAGACAGTAGTTCTAAAGTTGGCTTTTACAATTGATTAATTCAATTTTTATGACTATATCATTCATTCCTGCAAAATTTTTGTTACTGTATGTGTCAAGAAAGATGAATTTCTATTGTATTTTGTTAAATTGATATATTTGTGAGATTAATATATACTATATTTATGTGGGATTTATATTATATCTAGATTAAATTGATGGTATACCCAATCCTGACATGAACAGTTCGTGAAGTCGGCTTTACTGTTGAAGTGTGCAGTCCATTTCTGTCGTCTGCATCTGTCTTGTAAGCTTCCGTTTGTGGAGGTAAATGTTGTAGTTCTTGAAACTGGTTTTGTTTGGTAGAAGAATTCATTCTCCCGCTTCTTATTTGTGACATTAATGATTTCTGCTGAATTTTGGTCTCATTTATTTCTAATTGCGAGCCTATGGAAGCTTGTGGTATGTTATGGAAGTGATGTTTGGTTAGTTATGAAGTTCCCCAACTTTTTTTGAAGAAACTTTTTCTGCATTTTGTTTATGACAGTGTGAAGAAAATAATTGTCTTTCTTCTCTTTAAATTCTACGTAATTGTTAATGCATAATAAGTCTTAATTTTTCTTACTTACCATTTATTTTTGAAGTAAATATTTTCTTAACACTAACGTATGAAAATTTTCAGAACTGATAATTGAAATACAATTGTGCATTGTGCATTTTGGTTAATATCCATGTCCGTTAATCGCGTCTCCATTAAATCACATGTCTTAGTTTACGATGTTCATGTCATTTGTATGTTAATCACACTTAAATTTCTAGTTTTCGGTTGAGTTTATTGACAACATGGAGCAACGTAGAAAAATTGTAATCCTTCTGTTGGTGAACCATATGTTATGTCGATCCTTTTTGATGTTATGACTCCTAATACGAGAGCATACACGAATGGTCTCAATTACACGTCGTGTCCGTTGAAGACAAGCTGCTTCGTACAGCATGATCGAAAGAGTAAATGCTCAATTGAGCAATTTGCATAGGATTATCGAGGTCGGAGATATCCAATGTGTGAATAACTTAAGGATGAATTGAAGCGCGTTTGGACGACTCTGTTATTTGTTAACAAACTTAGGAGGGTTAGGTGATTCAAGACACATACGTGTCAAAGAGAAAGTGGCCATGTTCTTGTCTATAGTGGTGCATCATAAAAAGAATTGGGTAGCTAGGCATGATTACATACGTAGTGGACAGACAGTTAGTGCTCATTTCCATGATGTTCTTAAAGCGTTGATAAAGTTACATCCACTACTCGTTGTCAAGTCGTCTCCTGTCGATGAAGATTGTAGAAGCGAAACATGGAGGTGTTTTAAGGTAATACCTCATTTTGAACTATCTCATTTTTTTAGTTTGGTTTCCTTAGTATGTGGTTCGACTATATCTATCTTACTTACACATTGCTGACAGGTTGCCTCGGCGCATTGGATGGAACCCATATTGGTGTACATGTCCCTTGCCGAGATAAAGCAAGATACTGAAACCGAAAAGGTACTATTGCAGTTAATGTATTGGGGGTATGTGACCGCAATATGAATTTCATATACACTCTCACGGGCTGGGAGGGATCCGAGGCAGATGCTCGAGTTTTAAGAGATGCGCTAAACAAGGATGATTCATTGAGAGTTCCACGAGGTTTTACCTGAAATTTTGATGTTTCTACTTCTTATTTCGTTTTGTAGCAAGAGTTTCAACTAATGATTTAGTTACAAAGCTTTGTCAACGTTTTCATTATTCATGTTACGAAAACGCAAGTTGTTATTATCTCTGTGATAATGGATATGCAAATGTTGAGGGTTTCTTGACGCCGTATCGCCGTGTTAGGTATCATCGCGATGCTTGCGGCAATCGTGCTTGCGGTCCACAAGATTACAAGGAGTTGTTCAATTGGAGACACTCTCAAGCTCGTAACGTAATAGAAAGAGCATTTGATTTGTTGAAAAAAAGATGGGCCATCCTTCGAAGTTCTTCGTTTTGCCCACTCAAAGTTCAGAACCATATAATTTTGGCTTGCATTCTTTTACACAATTTCATATGAACGCAAATGGATGAAGATCCAATGGACAATGTCGAAGAATATGTTGGTAGCCCGGCTAATGACACACAAAATGATTTCATTACCAGTGTAGAGTCTTCAATTGGGTGGAATGCTTGGAGAGACGAGTAAGCAATGTCGACGTGGAACATAAACAATTAACTTGCTTTTATTTCATTTCAATTGTTAGCTATTGTACTTTCAATTTCGGTGTATTAGTTTTGTTATGGTCAATTTACCAAGGTTCTGACATTATTCACTTTGGTTCTATAACGTATGTTTTTATCAAAAATTTCAACATGCCTTTGGAACTATAGATTGCTTTATATTTCGGTAGGTGTTTACTTTGGCAAGCATTATGACACAGTTGAAATATGTTGTGTTTTGTACAGAGTCAGATAAACAACTCAATCAAGTGTAAATGGACAGTGGAGCATCGTCCGCGAGCGTTGTCGGTAGGAGCAAAAAACAAGACAAGACACGACGTAGTTGGAATGATCGAGAAGAAGAAGTTCTGATCCAAGCACTGAAAGATGTCATAACAAAAGGATGGAAAAGTGAGAATGTATTTAAGGCTAGTTATTTAAATCTGCAGGAGAATGCAATCCAGGAATCTATCCCCAGGAATAGCTTAGGTGGAAATCCACATATCAATTCTAAGATCCACGTATAGAAGAAAACATATAGTACTATAGTTACATTGTTAAGCAAAATTGGTGTGGGGTGGAACGATTCTGATAACACAATCGATGTCACGGATGAGACATGGGAGACAATCGTGAAGGTATTTTTTTCAATGTTTATTTTATGAATTCGTTACGTAGTTGAATTTCCTTGTCTAAATCTTAGATTTTTCATAGACCGACCCAACGTTACGTTCAATGAGACACAAGCAGTGGACACATTACCATGAATGGTGTGAGATATTTGGAAATGATCGTGCTACAGGTGAGCGCAACCAATTTCGAGAATGCACTGCATGAGGTCCTAAACATAGATAATGAACTGTGTACTGCTGTGTGGCTTGCCGAGACACCTGCGTTTGATACAGTTGATGCTGCTGAAGACTCTAAATCTGAGACTAATACGTCGTCCTCGAAAGCTAAGGAATGTGTAACTTCGAAGATTAAGAAAAGGAAGAAAGCCACTGACGACGAACAGACAATTGTTGAAGCCATCAAAAACCTCGCCGACATAACGCAAATCACAATGAGCGATTTGATCAAGAAGCTTGCTTCAGAGGATAAGCTTTCAGATGCACAAGATCAAGTGCTTGCTGCTAAATTGTTGTTTAACAACCACAACGACTTGGCTCTGTTTCAACGGTTAGGTCATCGCGAAAAGATTTGTTTGGTGAATAGAATTTTGGCCGGACAGTAATTGGTGAAGAAGCTGTGCATTTTGTGAAGATGAATCATTTCGATTCGTACATGTATCACCTCTATTATTCTAGTCTTTTTGAAGGGATTCAAACCAGTACTTGTTTTGTTTATGTGTTTTGCTCATTTTCAGTATGTTTCATTGATAAGCATCTTCGTCTTCTATATTAACTAGTTAATGTAGGTGTACAAGTTCGAACCAGTAATGCATTTGTGGTAACTTTTCACCGTCAGAATGCTACGTATTGATAGTGCCACATGTTTTTATTGTCTTGAACATTAATGCATTCGCTTACAGAACATAGAATGAAAGAAAATGCACATGTTGCATTTACACTTCGAAATTATGAGTTTAAGGACAAGAAGAAAACCACGAAATCAGAAAAATTAATAGGATTTCTTATTCCAAGAACACTCCTTTATCATTACTTTGCAGCTTTCATATACAAAAGGTTGGTACAAAGTTTGCTCTTCCCCACCGTTGAAAACAGTATTAACAACGTGTCTAACGTACGAACATGGCGTCAAAAGGGATAGTTCTATACCATGCATTCAAAATTGTGGGGAAAGAACGAAACCTACTCTACTGTTACACCTGCTACCCACTGGAGTCAGTGGTGAGGTCAATGACGAGGATGGCCGATTTGCCATGGCCAGCCAATTTTATCTTGTATTCTTCACCTTGGGTTGCACGATGAACTTTCACCTTCGTGGTGTCATCTTCTTCGTTACAGTCGGGATGTATCTCCATTTTTGGGTGACATAAGGGATTGAAAACATACACTTTCACCATTAATCTACAAAGAAATCGTCAAATTGTTTAAACTGATGCATTACCGAAGTTGGAGAAAATTGAAGTCGAAATTTGTATGATATATTTCAATTAAACATTACTACAGGAACTGATTCATGGACAATCAACTATTAAGGAAGGAATATTACACAAAATAATGCTGATGATCAGTGAAAAATTTTTACAACCATAAACAAAGAACACAGTTACATGAAATATCCTTCCAAAATCAATACACATCATCAAAATGTAGCGGACACTTAATAATATGTGCATACAAGTTAAGTGCATCAGACATTGAAGAAAGTCAAAAAATCAGTACCACACATACTTACGTGGAAATACTAACAAAGAAGTAAACTTCATAATCACAAGTCATTTACTACTCGTCGATCAACTCCATTTTCTCCAACAACATAGCTATCTCTTCCGAGTTCTTCTCCATTTTCTTCGTTAGATTTCGATTTTCACGAGTTAAATCTGATATAGCTTGCATTAAATCACCTAGTTTGTTACAAGGCTTATGTTCATGGTCACCAGTAGCATTTGGATTTGAAGTGGACAAATTAGGCTGTGACCATGAATTTTGAACCGATGTTTTTTTAAAAAAACTCTCAAACGCGTCATCGGCCTCTTTCCTAGTCTTGTACCATTTGAAACAAGCCCCAGGAAATCTATAAACTTCGGAGTTCGCTTCAGACCACTTGTCATATACACCAGCTTTTCTTCCAACAAAAACAACATAGGTTTTAGGCTGTATTGAAATATGTTTCATCACAAACCTGAGAAGAGTTAACAATATATACAAGTACAAATAATTCATTTCAAGTAGTCAACATAATTTAACTACACAAATCCATAAACTGTCATATAAAACATTTCTTAAATAAGATACTTAAAATATTTCTACATCATGCTTAACCAATGACATGTAAAAATACTGGTTTCACATTGAACATATTTTTCACACAATAAGCCATGTACTAATAGAATCTAACTATTCGTTTCATTGGTATCAGGCTCAGCTTAACATACCAAGTATAATACATAATAATTGAAAATACAACAACAAAAAGCTCTCAACTGCCGATCCGCAAATCTACAATATTTATTACAAAACAAAATTCGAAGAATAAATAGAAGACATCACCATCTCTTCAACTAAATATAGGTTACACAAGTAGCTGGTTTTCTTCACAGACGTTAGTTTCAAAACCGGCCAATACTTTGACAACACTTCGAATCACCGTTGAACAACCCTAAACAATATGATGCACAACAACGATTCCGTTATAGAACAAAAGAAAATGAAATCGTAGGACAAATGTTATTGGTGGGAGCAAAATGAAATTTAGGTTTGGACAAAACATGTTACCACTTCGAGTGGAAGAAATTCACCTTTTCAGTAGTCGTCACTCCATGTAATTGTGCGAAGCCACGGTGATGAACTTAAAAATCACAGAGAGAGTGTTCCACCAACAGAGGATGGAAGGGTTACAAAGAGAAAGGCGTGGGCCATCTTTGAAATGTCTCCCGTTTTAAAATTGCGGAATATTTTTTTTTATAAAAAAAAAACTCGCAATTACAAAATGACATTTAAAATATTCGTATTTATTTGCCATTAAAAGTAGTGCAGTTTAAAAATAACTAACGTCATCCAAAATCAACGTAAACGTGTAAAAATCGTAAAATCATCAACATATAAAAATGCGTAACTCATCTCAAAACATATGAATCAATATGCGAAAAAATAATGGTCATCGGGTCGTATCACCGCACATGCCGCCTGCCTACTCAGTCTTCGGCACCTCTGGTTCCCTGATCAAAATGCTCACCTGCATCACACACGCCTAGTGAGTCTAAAGACTCAACACACCTGTACCAGTAATAGCAAGTACATATACGTAGCACACAACAGTGAAAAATAGCATAATAAACATACATTTCATGAGCTTAAAAACATGAACGTGTCGTGTAAAATCGTAACGTGTCAAAACATATCTCATCATGTTATCATATCGTATGCGTAACCGTGACCTGTCAAAACATGGTAATAGCATGTATCATCGTATCAGCATATACGTGTTAAAATCTTAATTTGAATTCCGTTCATTAGCTCTGACTTTCGTATCATCATGTCATCATGTCAGTCGATGGATCCATCTACGTGTAACCGCGGTACTCGGCGGCGAGGATCATCAGCGACGGCATTACCCGCCCACTGAGTCCGGGCCTTACATGTCATCGTGTCATCGTGTTAGTCACAACTAAATCACTTCCTTCAAAACGTGTCATCATATTCATCACTTAATAAAAACATGCATATACATAATTTTTCCTTTAAACCAAGCATGCACCGTATTTATCATACTTGCGTAAAAACCGTAAACATGATGCATAATCATTTAAAATATCTTAATTTGTGCTCAGGGCGCTG
>NC_133311.1:13792998-13805258 GCF_012295235.1 Primulina huaijiensis | reverse complement strand
GATAATTGTTAGGTTCAATAATTGTCTTTACTTGATAAAATAATCGAAATGTAATGCTTAAGCTGATATATGATTTCAAAATTTTGAGTTATACATTTACCACCAGCTATAGTTTTTGGTAAAGCGACAGACGATAGATCCTATAGTTTGTATCAGAGCTAAGGTCAAGGGTTCAATTCTCATTAATTACAAGAATTACAATTATTGAAAGAGAGCTTGTTGGGTGTACTAATTGTCTCTTCTGGACAGAATAATCAAAACATGATACTTGAATTGATGTATAATTTAAAATATTTAAGTTGCATGTCATCAACTATAGTTTTTGGTAAATCCACGAGCGTTTGGTCATATAATAATTAGTCAAATAACTTTGGTCAAATATTTTTGAAAAAAATAAACCCTCCTATGTGTATTTTCTTACACTTTATACATTTGGGAGGATTATTTAAAAAAATGAAGTTTAGACCAGTTGGAATCCATTTTTTTAATATTCGGTCAATATTTATATATCTAACAACATGCACAAAAATTTAATATATTATTTACTTTATTCAGAAATAACGAGTGACAATTATTTAACAACGAAGTGAAGATTTTATTTATTTTTAAAACAAAATATCAATACAATATTTTTCAATATTAAAGAATATCTTTAAAAAAATTAATCAATTAAAAATATAAAAAAAATGTATTATGGCAAACTATTTATCACATATATATATTTTTTGCAACTCTATAAATTTGTCTTTCTCTTACTGATTCTTAAATCTTAATTGCTTCGGTAGTACATTAAAATCGAACGTTTAGTTTTTCAAATTAACAGACATTTTATATCTAATAATATTTTACAAAATAACTATCGGATCTTAAAAATAACACAAAATGCCAACAATATTATCATCTACGATCTAGCAATTTATTGACAAAAACTTGTGTGAGACGGTCTCACGTGTCGTATTTTGTGATACAGATCTCTTGTTTGGGTCATCCATGAAAGAGTATTACTTTTTATGCTAAGAGTATTACTTTTTATGCTAAGAGTATACTTTTTATTGTGAATATCGATAGGGTTGACCCGTCTAATAGATAAAAATTCGTGAGACCGTCTCACAAGATACATACTCCCATTTATTTGGGAACAAAATGTTTTATTTCCTCAAACCCAATTTTTATTTCTCAAAATTAAATCAAATGTCATCATAAGTACTCTTGTTAAAAGAAATTAAAAATTAAANAAAGAGTATTACTTTTTATGCTAAGAGGATTACTTTTTATTGTGAATATCGATAGGGTTGACTCGTCTAATAGATAAAAATTCGTGAGACCGTCTCACAAGATACATACTCCCATTTATTTGGGAACAAAAATGTTTTATTTCCTCAAACCCATTTTTTATTTCTCAAAATTAAATCAAATGTCATCATAAGTACTCTTGTTAAAAGAAATTAAAAATTAAATTTGTAAAATTAAAAAATCTTATTTAAAACTTTATGATTTTTAATAAGTTTTTTTTTTAAAAAATTTTATATAAAGCTAATTTGTCAACGAAAAAATTGGTATTTTGAGGATTGAAAAAATTCCGTTCGGATCAAACTTAATATATAGTATAAGATAAGATAAGCAAATAAAGTTGCCAACAATCTTGTTATGACATAAAGTTAATTTCTCGTTTAGTATCTGTTTCACACGTAAACAAACAAACAAGTTTGCCCACAATCTTGCTAGGACATCTTGTTTCCATGCTCGTCCCTCTATCTAGAATACTCATCCAGATTTTATATTTTTTGATATTTTGAATGAAGACTATANGATTGAAAAAATTCCGTTCGGATCAAACTTAATATATAGTATAAGATANNTATATATATATATATATATATAGACAAGAAAAGAGTGTCACACAAGAGTCTAATCTAATAAAGAAGCATTAGACAAAACCATGCAAAAAGATAACAATGATGTACACTGCACATCTACCCTACAGCCAGAAAGGAATAACTAATCTGATACAAGCTCATGAAATGTATTACAGCCACTTAAATCTACGTTGTCTCTTTCTCCGGGATGGCATGGAAATCTCATTAGAGTGAACCCAACGAGATCTGATCGATCTCTCAAGTAATCGAAACGCTAGCTAGCGATCTCAGTCGAGCCAGACTCGGGATTTCGAAAGAGAAAAGCAAGGTGGGGGCGATGCGATCGATACGACATATATATATATGGAGAGTACACTTAGAACATTTATCGAAAAATCTCGCATCCATCCACATGATCTTGTTTCTCAAGAATCATCATACTTTTTCCAGCTGACAAGCATGGTGATGCATCGCTTCACGATATAGAACTTGGACTTCTGCTCTTTTGCCATCCGGGTGAACTCGGAGTACCTCTGTGACGACGAAGAAGGGATCTTTTGTGAAGAACTTCTTGACAAGCCAGAGGAGCTGCTGCTATGCTTCAGAGAAAATGGAGTCTTCTGCGAAATGCTTCTCGATAGAGATGACTTTCTTTTCGATTTGTGATCATCCATGTAATAATCCATGGAGTGGCGATAGATCTATAGATAGATATATAGCAATGGGTATGAGTGGTTCTTGAGAGTGTGTTTTTGTGCGTGTAATGAGATTGATTATTATGTTGGGGTAATATATATACATATATATATATATACATATATATATATATATACATATATAGTGGCATGTGATTGGTTTTCATTTGAAATAGGTACTTTTATCCTTGAAAGATCAATAATTTTTGTGACAGCGAAGTGGGTTTTTTATTTTAAATGTTCATCATGTATTGGATTTGACTCGAATTTGGACTTAAATTTTGGTGATTGGTGGGTATACATTAGTGTTTGGTAAAGGGCAATTTACATCATGAGTAGGTCCACACGTACTATTCAGTTCCGGAGATTGCATGCTATTGTCATCGCCTTAGTCTCAAAATCATTAGAACGTATGAGTTCTGCAACTGCAGATAATTTCTCAAGACTCGAACTCGATCGAGATATTAATCATATCAAATCAAATATCTTATAATCACTTGAACCAAAATACAACTTTGGATCCATCCAATCGTACAATAGTTGTCAAGAGAGCAAAATTACAAGGAGGGATTTTCAAAATTGAAAATAACAGTTGGTTTGCAGCATCACATGTGAATGGTTAGCTAGCTAGCATTTATAAAATCGCATATAAATTCCATGCTGGATCTTGTTTTTATAGGACCCCATTAATTTTGGTTGGTGTTTCGTATGTAATTATGATAATTGAGACATCCTATTCCCCACATATATGTACTTGTAATTGCTCTCTCATGTGTTGTGTGAATTATTAGCCCATTTCAATGGGTGGAGTGGAGTCCTCCTTTGCTCAAATTGTGTGTATATCTACATACATTGTTTGAATTTTTTAAAATGACATTTAATGGTAAATAAATAACCGGTGCAGGTGATGGTAATGTTAAAATTCAAATATTTTAAACTATATATATAGCAGTTTAAAAATAATATTTCGATAGTTATTCTATCGAATGCAATATTGCTTCATAAAAATCTATCGGCCAATAATCACACCAACTTACTGCTTATGAGAATTGAATATGTGATCTTGACTTTGAAAACAATTATCGGATCAATCGTTGGCTATTTTATCAAATATTATAGTTGTTGACAACAATATAAATCAAATATTTGAAATTTTGAAACACAACTAACAAGTTGAATGAATTATTCATTTTTTTTATGATTCCGTTTCAATGAGTGATTGATCAGTCAAAGAGAAAATCCAACGAGTTAATCTAGTTATAAATTGTTAATTAATAATTATATCATTTCGATATACGATAATTATTTGAATTTTCTTATGATTGTTGAATGGTCAATATATATAATGGTTCTCAATGCACATGATTATGTATAGTCAAATTATTCATGTTAGAATAGTTTTATTATCATAAGTTTGGATGATTAAGAAAATAACATCATATGTTACAAGATCTAATAGCTTCTTTTTTGTAATTACAGATTTTCCGACCACTTGATCGATATTAACCATTCAAGAAAACTCAAGCTGTAGATCATCTATTTTTTGACCGTGCACAAGAATCACCGTTATAATCCAACTGCATTGGTCAGATATGAACAAACCAAAGTGGATACTGTAATTCAAGCTGTCCAACTGACTACTAGTTAAAGTATGATTGCGTAGTATCTTACCAATTCTCGAATCACAAAATTTTCCTAAATCGTACATTGTCTATCAAATTTTCATAAGATAGGAGTTAAAAGTCAAAAAAGCAAAGAAACATGTGATAGGATCGGCTGAACTACAATAGCTTGATTCTTGAAATATTGAACATCGATGAATTAAATTGAGTTTGGTTTTCAAATCAAGTGGAATACATTTAAAATAATACTTCATAGAAATCGATTAAACATTTTGGTAAATTAAAATTATTTAAAAGATATGCAAGTTGAATGTGCAAAAATGTTTTTAGCTGAAGCATTTTATAAAACACTTGGTATACATTATTTTGGTATTTGAAATACACATAAAATGATTCAACAATGCATCTTAAAAACAGTATCGATAATAAGTAAATGCGATTAATAAATAGACACGAATTTGTTTATGGATATTCAAATATTAACAACTCATACTAAAATGTCCACTACTTGTTTTCTTTCAAATGTACTAAAAAATTTTTTTCCTAAATCATTCGGCCGAACCACATACATATATATAGAAATATTTTACACCGTTTAAAATTAACTTACCAACTAATTATTTGAAAATCCCAAAAGAATGCAATTCAAAACATGAAATCGTAAATCGTCAACCATACCTAAAACTAGCATTTTTCTTTCAAAATAAATCATAAACTCTTTAAATGTTAGAGTAGATGCACTGCAAGCCAACTGTTGGCTAGGAATTTTATTGACTCAGTTGTAATAAATAATCTTTATTTTAATATAATTCATTATTTCATGGTTTGTTATTTCTTTATTTGTATACACATGTGAACAACATAGATAAAAACCTTGATTATACTTTAATACAAATGAATCGTAATTCGATGTTGAAACTTATTTGTAACCACTGTATAATCTAAATTTGTTCCTAGTCAATTCAGCCGCATAAAAAATGAATAAAGATCGCTTGAGCTCGAGACTAGCATATATGATGTTGTGTACCGCATTTCTTGGTAAGGGCATAGAGATGTCCAAACATGCAGATGGGTAGTCATATGATGATTATACCGACCTACCCTCTCTCGGACTTTCCAAGTGGTTACCATTAATCGAGAGGATAAGTCCGTGGTTATGATTGTACATCATTAGTCCTTACGACCCGGGACAACACTGAGGTTCTATATGCTAGAGCTGTGCTTTGACTCGTTTACCGGCTCCAAGAGAGTCATCAGGTGGCGAGATTGGGTACAGTTACGACACATGTAGGAGCCAGTGCATTGTAGTCGGGAATTCACCGCTCATATCTTATGTGATCTGATGAAATAATAGTGCATGGAATCTCTGGCCAGAGTATGAAATGTACGTTGGAGAAGGAGTTCTCCAATAGTACATGCGATGCCACTATTCATATGTGTCACATAGTTATCGAATTAATATACAACCCTCGATGAACCAATGGTTGCAGATTCGATCGAGCTATATGAGATGAAGGGACCGTACTATAAGTTAATCATAATCGACTGATTCTTGCAGGCACTATCAGTGATACATACGGAATCATGGGGCGATGCTACTATACGCTTTTGTCATGATTAGATGGGTTTAATCATAAATATGATTTCTGACATTCTCATGATCAATTGTTGATACATAGAATGAGGCAAATTAGGGTAAGCCAGAATAAAGGATTATGTCCTGAATCACAAAGAGTTGTGAACACACGGCTAGCTGTATACTGAACTATTGAGGGTCACACAAGCACTGGATCATTTGTTCCCGTTGAGAGAATAAAGTCAAGGAGTTGAATTTATATTATGATATAGTAAATTCAAGAATTTGAATTTATGATAATTAAATTTTGAGAAAATAAATTCAAAGAGTTCAATTTATGATATAATAAATTCAAGAAGTTGAATTTATGAAATTTGGAGAGAATAAATTCAAGGAGTTGAATTTATAAAATTGAGGATTTAATTTATTAAACTCAAAAGTTGAGTTTATTAAATATTAAATTTTGGACGTGATAAATTCAAGTAGTTGAATTTATAATTTAAGTATTAAATTCAAATGTTGAATTTATAAGAGATTTAAATTAAATATATTGGGTATATGTATAATGGGCTTGTAGGAGTACAAGACCAACATACATATTATTAAATTTCTTAATTGGAATTTAAAATATTAATTAATTAATTAAACTAGTTGGACTAGAATAATTAATTGATTAATCCATTAAATATTTAATTTAATTAATGAGCCCTAAGATTATATATATGTGTATTAGGCTTAGGGTTAAACACAATTCACTCATAATTTTTGAAAACCCTAGTCTCCCCTCTTATTTTGTAATTTTTCAAAAATCACAACCAATTTCCTCTCAAAATTTTCGGCCATATCAAAAGATTTTTGGTTGGAGCCGCGTCTTGATTTTTAATCTCCAACATTAAAAGTTCTTCCAAATATTCTAGTGCTATTTGGAAATATGAAAAAATCTTCTAGTCGTGGACTTGATAGAAAGATTGAAGAAAGGAGTTCTTGAAAAAAGTTCGTAGGGAATTCAACAAGAGCTATATCCGTCAATAACGGATTAGTTGGAGCCGAGTGAATTAATTCACTAAAGGTATATTACTAAATATTATATGTATGTTTAATTATTAAAACCATACGAGTGCTCAAACAAATATATCTTGAATGTCAAGATCTAAAATTTTTTTAAAACTTCCGCTGCGTTTGGGCACGAGAAAACCAAGATCCAATATTAAATCCTCTCAAAACCACTCAAAGCATCATAAGTAATAAAAATCTTTAAAGTAATCTTAAATCATAAACATAATTGCGGAAAACTAGCGACGGTCATCGGGTTGTGTGCACCTTCAGTCCAGCTAGTTCAACCATCAAGTCCTCTATCAATATCATGCTCACCTACATCGATCACACCTAGTGAATCTATTGACTCAGCAAACCTTAATCATGATAGCAAGTAATACATATACATTTATAAACAACAGTGAAAATAATTTTAATAAAATAGCTTTTCATGAACGTAAACTTAAAAATTTTTCTTTCATCGTATACTTTTTTCTATTCATCATATATGCATATGTTTCCTTTTTATTGAATTCAGATTATCAATTGTGACTTTCGTATTAGCTGTAAATTGATGGATCTATCTACGTATAACCATGGTACAGGGCGTCGGGGACATCAGCGACATTCTCACCCGTCAACTGAGCATTGGCCTTACATATCATCGTATAATCGTATTAGTCACAATCAATTCACCTCCTTCAACTTTTCATATTTTCATCACATATAAAATTAAAATCCATGCATATATAAATCATTTTTCTTTTAATCCAAGCATGCAATATGTCTTTTAACATTAAAGTTTTATCATAAAATTCCATAAACATCTTAAATAAAAAATTTAACATTTATTACAGTATTCAGGGCACTGCCAGGATGTCTAACATTTTTAGTTATAAAATGACCGTTTTGCCCCTGAAACCCTAAATTTCTCAATTTATATTTAGACCTTAAAACGACGACCCAAATCATTCCAAACTTAACATAGCATCTTAAAATACACACATAAATATTTCTTAGACGTAAAATTTAGCTCATCGACTAATTTCTCAATTCGTTTTAAACTTACACATACATCACGGTTTTGACTCGTATTGATTCGAAACTTAACAAAAATTGAACCATAGCTTAATGACACCTCACTATACCATATACAACCCAAAACAAGCCAATTATAACCCTTGAACAATCCTAGGAAGCTACTAGAAAATTCTACTCTAACTTGAACAAAACCCTAGCCTCCCAACCTTGCACCCCTTCAACCCTAGCCAGTAACTAGCCCAACCAAACCCTATCTGACCATCCGAAGACCATGTACAAACCCTAGGGACACTACTGGACCAAGCTTAAAAGACCTAGAACCCCCAGCTCCTCAAACCCGACCACAAGGCGTGCGCGACTCCCTACCCTCATGTGCATGATATTTTCATACAAGGATAATCAAATATACATAATATGGTGTGAAAGATGTTTGAAGGAATACTAAGACGTGTCTTTGCGTATATTACGCACGAAAATCAAGTTGTGGTGCGAGGAACGTTGGCGGAGATGGACCCTGGCTGAATTTCCCTTCAAAATTTCACGACTTTCCTCTCAAACTCTCGTGAAATGTTTGTTGCTGATGCAGAAGAATCCTAGTATTATTAGGTGAAGTGTGCGTGTGTTATGTGTGTGTTTGGGGAGGGTTTTTGGTTTTTTATTTTAATCAAAATACATGGTGCAAGCTTAGGCCCATTAAGCCCATTAGATAATATTTAAAATATTTTGTTTAAGAAAGTTTGTGAAAATATTAGCCGAGTTCTCAAAAAGTCCCTATTTTTATCTAAAATCGAATATCGGTTTAAAATACGACTCGGCGTATAAAAACACTTCAAAACACCTCATTTTTAAAATTCCATTTAAAATACACCACACCTTAAACAATTAAAAATAATTATTTAATAAAATATTTTCCCTCATGTTGTCCCCGGTCTTCATTCCTCGATCTCGTTTCGAATAAATTTTAAAATGCATTCTAACAGAAAACCCTATTTTAAACATGTAAATATGCACACCATAATTAATTCATGCCATTAAAACCATTTAATTAGTCATTTTTCATTTTCCCTATATTTACATGCAATTGAATTACGTCATCGTATTTTGAACCTTACACATACGTCATCCCTTCTTCCCAGTAAGAAGGATTCACAAGAAGACTTTGATTTATACATTTACAAACTCATTCAACTTTGGACTTATCTTTTTCTTAATTAAAACTCCTAGCACACTCTCAATTGTAGGTCGCAACCTCACAATCCGTATAATGTTTAATGTCTTTTATAGCAAAACTACAAACACAGTCTTTAATCCCTTTATGTGAAGACTCTCTCAACTAAACTTTGAAGCTCAACGCTCATGGATATGTGTGAGTGATTGTGTGTAGGGATTTCCAAAGTGTATGTATATATCAATCTTATACTTGGGTTTGCTCTCATTCTAGCTAATTTCTGTATGTAGGTTGTCTATGCTTTGAATATACTTCAAAAAATTGTATTCTTCAAGTTGTATTTATAGACCCCAACAATGATATGAATGTTTGAAATAAGAATATGACCATTAAGAAATTTTTTTACTGTTTCTGTTATTGAAATGACAATTTTCTCCTTGCTGGTCACTTTTCTCGAGCCTAAGTTGTAGAGAAATTCTCCCCCTCGATATTTAAAATAATTATCTCCCTTAAAATTACAATGAGTTCTCCCTCTATATATCTATAATTTTGAAATTGATAAATGTAGAGGAATAACTGACCAATTTTCTCCGCTCATTTTTTGTCACATCACACTTGGTACTAATTTAATGATTAAAATGCATTTTCATCACAGTAATGTCTATAAACACCAATTATATTTTTTCCTATGGTCTTATTTGAATCTTCTCTCATGAGTGATAGATCTCGAATAAATATGACAGTACAATTATTGATTAAGTAATTGAAAGCAATGAAATCCGGAAAATATAAATAAAACAAGAAGAAATTCACATATATAAATCAACAATTCACATACATGGATTCGACCAAGCTACGTCGTCATCTAGATTTAATAAATTGGTTCATAAATGAAAAACAACAAAATAAATTCATGTTCTTCAACATCACTAATAGACTAAAATTAAGTAAGAAGAATGGAATCAGAGTTGCGACTCCGTCTCCAGTAGATGTGCTTTTCGTCTTTATTCTTCGTTCTCTCTCTCTCTCTTTCTCGTTCTCTGGATTTTGTGTGTGACTGTCGATCTCTCCTTTTGTTTGGAAAGGTTTAAATTATTATAATTGTGTGAATGGTTGCGAAAGCCCGTCAAATTCTGCATTGTGCCTCTCCTGCGCAGCCACGCGTGAATGGTTGCGAAAGCCCAAGAAAAGCCCGTCAAATTCTGTGTTGTGCCTCTTCTGTCCAGCCGCGAGGCTGCGCAGGATCTCGCGCAGCCGTGCGCGAGCTACTTGTTATGTGTGGCCACCTGCGTGCTACTGTTCATCCGATTTTTTTTTTCCACTCGCGCTTCTTCTGCTTCTTGTTCACGTCATTCTTCTATTTCGGCATTCAATTTATTCCTTGTTGCTGACAAGTAATGCTCTCATGCTTGATTCCTGCTATGACATAAACAACTGCCAAAACATGTAAATCCGCTCGATATTCGCACTTATCAATATGGATATCAAATCAGATTGACTAAGGCCAAACCCTGGTGGTGGTGATGGTCCATCCTCATTATTGTTGCTTTGCGATTGATGTATCAGAGGTTACGATTTTTTCAGAGAAGTCTTTAATCCATTTTCTACAAGTATACAAGTTTCTAAGATGTTTGCAAAATAGGTAGAAATATATATAACAATAGGGTCCCAAATATGAAATCAATCAATGGAAAGTTCAAATAAATCTTTTTATTTCAAGCAAAAGTGAAAATCTACAACCAACACTGAAAAATGCTAAGGAAAAATCGATTGAATATCTTACACCCAAAAACATGATAAGAAAGTTTTCAAAACATGGTTCTAAATATCTAAACAATGATAAGGACAATTAATGGTGTGAACAAAATCAAACATTGTGACTACTCTGTTGGAAAATTTTCTACTAAATCCAACTCTCCTGAATCATTGTCTGATGAATTCCAGTCTTCTGAATTCATTTCTGCTGATTCTAGACGTGTTAAAACCAGTCATGCTGCATCTAGCACTGTGAATCAAGAGCTAGCTGCTGAAACCAGAAGGGCTATGTTAAATGCAGATATGGATTTCCCAACCAACTTCTCGTAGTTGGTGTATTTATCCAGTTTGTATATCATATTCCTATAATATTTTGAAAGATGGGAACCCGCGATATGATATGTTGTCCAACTAAAATGTAAAATGACATGAAAACATTGAAACTATTGAAGCCATAAAACTACATAAATCAAGTTATAATCAAACCATCCAAGTTATATTTATTATTAATTATTGCCTTTCACGTATTTATGGTTTAAATGTTTAAAGATGAGGCTACGCGTTTAATTCAACATTATTGCATATGTATTTCGTTATTATACGAGTTCCACTTGCTGATCGAGTTCAAAAACTCATTCTTTCAGTTTAATGTGATGCATGACATGATCAAGGTTAGCATGGATCCGATTTGTCGTGTTGGTGCGAGATCATATGCATTGTTGTTACCAAACAAGGGTTGTGTACTGATGTACAAACACGTTTAAACCAGTCTTATTAATATGGTTTCGAAAGATTAAAACAACTGAAGATTTAAACAACTGAATCAAGTATGTGTATATTATAATAGGGATAAAAGTTGGAGTTGTAATATAGTTAAGGTTCTTGTTTGCATGGTTTGGTTTGCAAAGGTCGTTGAACTACATGAACCTATCTATATAAATTAGTGCTGAAGTTTGAATGTAAATTATGTTTCAAGGTAAATCAGTCATTTTGAATATTGAGTTAAATCCTAAATGAAAATCACTGGT
Organism: Primulina huaijiensis; assembly: GCF_012295235.1. NCBI lineage: Eukaryota > Viridiplantae > Streptophyta > Magnoliopsida > Lamiales > Gesneriaceae > Primulina > Primulina huaijiensis. The sequence continues at coordinate 13,793,482 of NC_133311.1, read as the reverse complement.
TTAATTTTTAATAGTGTCATTTTTGTATTTTTATTGGTAATATTAGTTGCTTGTCACTGGGAGATACGTCCAGATTGTGGGGGAGATGCCGCCCAAATTTTAAAAACTCAACCATTTAATTTAATTTATATATATATATATATATATATATATATATATATATAGTCATGTCATATTTGACCCTTCATTCATGTTCCATATCTTGGCATACATTAGATACCCCACTAAGAAAAAAAAATATGACCAAATATTACTAAGAAAAAAGTTTATTTTTAAAAAAATATTTGGGACAAAACATTATTATAAGAAAAATATTTGGTCTTTTCTGTATAAATAACTCCAATGTCCTAAGCTAGCCCTGAATGTGTCCTCCCCAGGACAAATGTTGTTTTTACTCAATTTTCTCTAACTGTGTATCAATTTTCTTTAACTAATAACCTTAGCTTTTTTATATTAGGACTGTTTTCCGCATATCCAATTTGGA
>NC_133311.1:13756828-13792987 GCF_012295235.1 Primulina huaijiensis | reverse complement strand
ATATATATATTCGAATACATTTATCAATTCACAGTGAGTTATATTTGGAATCAACTGGAAAACATTAGGGACCATGCCATATAATGATATGACCCATTCCCTGTAAAACAAGAGGCAAAAGTGTCCCCTTCTCATTTCCCTTCCCCTTGGCATTTTCTGCACAAAAAAAAGTACTTGAATTTAGTGTTTTTTCCTTTACTAGTAGGGTCAAACTACTGCAATTTGGTCTGATCAAACAGACAAGTCTGTAATTAATAGGAAAATTGAAAATGCATTTCTAAACTAATATTTTTGAAAGATAAAATTGATAGAAAATCACATATTTGGATATCATATGTATGCACGTACAATGAGTTCTTTTGCTAATTAATTTGTATTCGACCTCGCTTTTACGAAAATAACTAGATCAAGTTGATATGTCTCATTATAAATTTATTTTAAATTGTGGGAGAATATTTATACACTAGGTTTTATGAAACGTCTGCCTTTCTTAATGTTTAAAAAGTACTAGAAAATTTTTTTTTTAAAAAAAAAAAACCTAAACACTAGGTCGAACCCTCAACACACATGAAAATATTTTGCACCATTTTAAAAATAAACGTCAACCAACTAGAATTTGAAATACCAAAGAGAAACGTTAAAACATGAAATCATCAATTGTTTTACCAACCTAAAAAGCAATAAACTTAAAAAGTATCATCCTCTCTAAAACCACTCAAAAACATAAATAACTAGTCTTAAAAATCTTTTAACATAAATCATAATCATAAATCATAAGTGTGGAAAAAGTAGAAGTGCTGGTCCTCGGGTTGTGTGCATCTTCAGTCCAACCAAATCAAACATCAAGACCTCCCTCAACCTCACTTGCATCCATCACACCTGGTGAGTCTAAAGACTCAACACACCATAATCTTGATAACAAGTATATATATGTATAAAATCACACGGAACAGTGAAAAATACCTTTACGTAAAAATAACATTTTCATGACATGCAAACATAAACATTAACTTTTTCTTTTTCCTCAACATAATATGACATAAAACCTTTATCATGATCATAAACATTATCCTTTCTTTTATTGAATTCAGATCGTTAATTGTGACTTTCCTCAATCCTCAAAAGTCGATGGATCCATCTACATGTAACCACAGTACTAGGCGGCGGGGACATCAGCGACACAAGATCGTCAACTGAGCCTTGGCCTATACTCAATCATATCATCATATCCTCATTAATCACAATTACTTCACTTTCATCAATGTTTTCATATTTTCATCACTTTATAAAATTATGCATAAATATCATTTTTCTTTTGAAACCAAGCATGCAACACGTATTTTAAATGTCAACCTTAAATCATAAAAATCCATGGACATTTAAAAATCATAATTCAACATGTAAAATTTCATAAACCTTTAAAAATAATCATAATAGCATAAAAATAGCATTTAGAGCACTGCCATGACGTCTACTAATTTTTAGGTGTAAAAAGACTGTTTTACCCTTGGACGTGACATTTTACGTTTTGACCTTTTTCATGATTTCATTGACTCTAACATGATCCAAATAATTATTTAAGTTTAAATTAAAATTCTCATAATTTTATTTAGCTTAAAAACTAGGCTTTTCAATTAATCTTTAATTAATCGTTTTAACGGTGATTTAATCCCGAAAAATCCCAAACTTTAGAATAAAATTCCTAAACTTAAAACTTATATTTTTTATATTATTTTAGCCCTTATGAACCATGGCTCGACCCCCCGTGAGCCCTGTTTCAAAATATTTTGCTTTGAAAACCCTCGAACGACCAATAAAAGTCCCACCCGAGCCATGTTTCGATTTTGTTGAGCCACCCTCGAGCCATACCTTCCCAAACCCTGACCAACTCCTCAGTGCACCCTACTGGACCCTTGGAACCCCTAGGAACCATCCCAACCTAGAAAACGAGGCCCCCAACTCCACACCTAAACTGGCCGAGAACTTCTCATGGTGTTAGGACTCCACGATTTGGTGCCTAGGACCCAAGCCCACGCCCCTGCCCTTGAACCATCACATTGTGCACCTTCTTAGGACCCTAGTGAGACACCCTAGCCTAGCCCGTGCCCCACATTCCGAGCTCCCAAGCTCTTGGACACCTGCACTCGCCCACGCTCAAGCTGCGTGTTTCTCGGGTGTGGGAGTCCTAGCATGGCTAGAACTCCTTCCCTAGCCCTTACCGTGAGTCCTAGCTTGGCTAAGACTCACCTCCTGACCCATAACCGACGCTGACCGAGCCCTGGCCAAAGCCAAGACCAAGCCAACCCCTTTTTCATGGAACCCGATCACCCCTAACCTTGACAGCACAAAGAAAAGAACGTTTCCTGCATGTTGCATGCGGTGCAACGTGTTTTCTGTGTTTAGGACCCTTTTAAAACGTGTAAAAACGACTCTTGATCATAACCTAACATCATGTCAGCCTCTTACATGTATGGAACAAGTTATTGGATCACAATTCATGGATTAGATACAAGCATGTGCAATAATCCGAAAAATAAACAACCAACTTCATGATTTTCATTCACACAACTTTTAAAACGATATTATGATATGATAGATGAGAAAAAAATATGTATGGAATTCCTTTGCGTTTTATATGCACGAAGTAACGTCGAAAAACAGGCAAGAACCTTGGCTTTGAAACCCCTTGAACCTCTCAAAAATCCTTCAACTTTGTGGTGTGTGTATCGTGTAAGGGGGGTGGGGAAAGTTTGATATTGTATAGAATGTGTGGCCGTGAGAATGAATATGTGTTGGGGAGGGTTTCATAATTTATATACTAATTAATCCCTTAAACAAGCTTAGGCCCATTAAAAATACTATTAGACTCATTAGTGCTTGATTAGGATTTAATTAAAACATTAAAATAGTTTTTGTTAAAGTGAGTTTGTGAATTTATTAGCCGGATTGCCAAAAAGTTTATAATTTTGTTGAAAAACCAACACCGATAAAATTTACGTCTCGGCGTATAAAATCACCTCAAAACTCTTTATTTTCAAAAATATGAAAACCAACGCTCATATTTTAAATAATTAAAAACAATTATTTAATAAAAATATTTTACGTTTTTAAGCCATCGGTCCCGTTCTTCGATCGCAATTTGAATAATCCTTAAAAATATAGTTTTATGCAAAATGACAATAAAATCCTATTTAAGAAATAAACATATATGTCACATAATCAATTAAGCAGTTAGAATCAATTATTTACTCATTTTTCATAATTCTTAGATTTACATGCAGTTTGGATTACGTCGTCTTAATTTTGGACCTTACATATTACTTCTTGGTGTATAGGAGATTGACAATCTTGAATTTTCTCTCTATCAATGTGTGGGAGAATATTCTTTAAAAAAAAAAAAAAATTGGGCGAGAATATTTATAAATAGGTTATAGTTGATGAAATAACTGAAAAGCATATTAATAGATAGTACTTTTTTTATTTGTCATTTTTTATTGAATAAAATTAATTCATATTTAAAATAATTAAAAAAATTGCTAATAAATATTAAATTAGAAAATTTAAAACATAAATAATTAAATAAATAACAATAAGGGATGCACATTTATAAAAAGAAAAAATTTAATATTTTTACAAATAATTTTGATAAGTATAGGTCACAAAAAAAATAATAATAAATAAATAAAAATGTAACATTCATAATAAATACAAAGAAGAAAGTGAAATAAGGAACACATAAAATAGGCACTAGAGTTGTAATTTCCGTGAATAGTGAAATAAAAAGATTATTTAACATGAAAAACACAATAAATTGAGATATATTAGAAAATAGATTCCTATATATGACTACTTATTTATTATTTTCGAATAAACGCTAAAATTAAAACTGAGTATATTTTTAAAAAATTTAAAAAAAATTGAAAAAGAAATAAATAAAAACTTTTTGTAATAAAATAAAAGGCTTTAGAAAACTATGATGAATTATTTAAAATATCATATCAAAATAATATAAAGTGAAAAAGAAAAATATCTGTATTATTTGATATTTCTTGTTAAGTAAATTAATAAAATACAAAAATCTAAGTACATAATAAATCAGTTTTAAGTTTGACGTGATTAAAAGGATTATGATTACACCGAAATAAATCAGAATAATATATTTCTCTAATCATGTTTATTTATTTATTTTCCTGAGGAGATTAATAATAACATTTTATATCATAAAATAATAATTAATTATCTCTATAATTCCTTTTTAGCTCAAGTTGGGCCCGTATAGTGATCATCAATTTTTAGAGGTTATTCTACAATGGGATTTATTCGATCCTACCTCAAGACAATACACGAACGATACATGCAATTACGGCAACGTGTGATAATAATATGAAAATAAAGTATAAAACTGGATATCGATATTTACGTAGAAAATTTCCAAAAATTATTAAGGTAAAAACTATGGATAAGATGAAAAGAATTTCACTATAATATTTTATGGTGTACAACCACTCACTGTGTTTCCAAATAGAATACGTGCTCTCTTAACATAGGAGAACAAACACTTACAAATATTATAAAAATAAGAACTCAAGTGATATAACATGAGAGAAAGAACTCAAAGGATGTTCGGGATTCTTTTTAATGATGAGAGAAAACACATATTTATAGGTGATTTCTGATGTCTAAATCCAAAACATTCGTAAAATCTTTCGGCTAAATTTGACAAACATCTGCCTAACTCTTTTTGACTAAATGAAACATATCATTCAATGCATTATTTTTGCCGACAAATTTTTCATGTTGTTCAACACATAATCCCACATGAAAATCGTGTGTTATTGTATGACATTAGATCAGTCAGATGTTATTTGAATCAAAACTAAATAGGATCCAAATGCTGGAACTTGAATATGAACAAACTGATCGTTTGTTCATGCCTGTGGACAACTAAACCAACACAAATGTATTCCAAGTAAAAACTTAGGTAGAACATTCTTAAATTAGATTTTTTTTTTTTTTTAAAAAAAAAATAATATTTTTTAAAAAAAGAAACAAGAATCTTTTGTCAAATTGGCTATTTGGACTCCGTACTGTTCACTAGGGCTTGAGGACATCTTTCGCCCCTCCCACCATCTCTCCGTTGCACTACGATTCGCAAGAGCCGAGGATCGAGGAGAGAATAAAAGGGCGGGAAGAAATTTTTTCCTTGATTACAATTTCGCTATCTTGAAGAATGGCGAAGCGTGAGCTCTCCAGTACTTTGAAGAACTTGAAGGTATACAACACAATGCAAGCTATTGTAGTTAGATTGTGTTTCCCTTTGTATTATGCCTGAAAGTGTTTAATTTATATCTCAAAAAAAGTGTTTAATTTGTGGTGAATTCATCTGGGTGTTTTTTTTAAAAAAAACGGATTCAATTCATTTTGTCGATTCTACTGGTTACGGCAATTTTTTAGTTTGTAGGAATCATCGAAATTATCTTCTTGATTTTTAATTGTTTTCGTGTTTCTTTTATGTGTTAAGTTCATGCAAAGGGTGTCTCAGAAAGTGGAGAAACTTGAAGAGGAAGAACAGGTTATAACTGCTGGAGATTTCCCTTCATCTAGCGCCCCTAAGAAATGGTATTTTTTGTGATTTTATGTTTTATATTCTTCATTTTAGTTTTTCTGTTTCTTGAATGTACTTAGTTAAACTTCGCTGCTTTAGGAAGAATGGAGCTGAAACCTTAATTTAGGAGGGAATAAGATTTCATAGTATAATTAATACATACACCTTAATTGAAAACAAGTAGTGGGTGGACATTGGTGCGAGACTATTGTAAAGTGTGATTCGACCCAGATTCATGGAAGCTAATTTTTTTATGCCTATTTATTCGGAAGTGTAATTATTTAGTTTTGAATTATGTTGAGATATCTTAAAACCTGAGAATTTACTTTTTGGGTTATGATGTTGTAATGTTGATGGGAAGTTGATCTTGGGATGGAGTCACAATTCATTTAGAAATTATATTGAAACAAATTATTATTGGGTTTACGAGTAGAGAAGTGTACCGTCAAATGGTTGACAAACATAGTCATTGTTATTTTCTGTTTGACCATGGAGTTTGTTCTCTGTCTTTCACTCTTCTGCAAAACCGGAAGATGTTTGATTGATGTTCCTAAACATTTTAGTAGGAATTTGTTGAATGAAAGATGTGATCAAAAATAAAGATGGAGGCCAACTTTAAAGTACAATATTGCACATAATCAGGAAAATAAAAGTCTTCATGTAACTACTAACTACAAATAAAGAGCTGTAAGTTAGGGGACTTTCTAGAGGGGGAGATTGCATGGACCCAAATGATACAATGGTATGGAATTATGGAGGCATCCATAGTGCATCACTGGGTAGCAGCTGAGAATGCACTAATATAGTTGACTCAAATCATCTAATCGCATTCGCGTAGGCAGCTTCATCACATAATCATAAAATTCTAGAAGGCTATGTAGATTATGTGTGCGGTACTAAATCCCCTTCCCATAAAACATCCTCGGTTGACCCAACCAATGCACCACTAAAATCCACTTCATATTTCATCAATTAAGGGTCTGAATGTTTTTTCCATTTTGTGCTTGCAACCTTGAACCAACCATAGATCAAGATATGCATGAAAGAGTATTATCTTTCATCAAAGTTCAAAATGCATGGAAAAGAAAGGATAAGAGAGCAACAGTTCATGTCTGTGGTTCCAAATTTACACACGCATCTAAATGTCCACTAAACTTGCCATTAGGTTAAACAGATCGTGAGTTTTCTCATAACATAAGCTACCAGGAAAAATTGTATTTTTTTCAGTTAAGGAGCCAGTACCCATTGCTATCGCTCCACCTCAGCAAATGACAACAGCTTAACAGCACTCAATAAGCAGATAACCTCGCTGTAATATAAAATAAGCTACCGAGGAAAAAAGTTGTATTTTTTCCGGTTGCTATTGCTCCATCTCAGCAAATGACAACAGCTTAACAGCACTCAATGAGCAGATAATCGTGCCAGTATTCAGGAACCAAGTTATATGTATAATAAGATCTTAGGATTTCCAGCGAATAAGGATGCATATGAAATGAGAAAGTTTTCAAATGAAGTACGATCAACTCGTCATTCAGTTGTCTCATTCATACTCCTTTAGATTTTTAAGTGATGGAATCAAAATTAATTTAAATGTATGCTCGGAAATACACACTGAAGCTTTTTCATCCTTTCATCTTTTCCATTTGTTTTTTGAACGTATATGCAAGTTAGTCGCTAAAACTACTGACCTTTTAAGCTTTTCATAAACACCATGTGGAGCATTTTCTTCATTTTATTTCCGCATCTCTTCGTATGCAGTGTGGTTATAATTGAAGGTGAACCCCATCCAGGGGCGACAAGAGGTCGAATGTCATTTTTAAGTTTTAATCCTTCTATTGATGTGAGTACAAGGGTTCAAGTGACCTGCAATTCCTAAGAGACTTAAAGATTTTACTATATTTCAATTTTTGGGCATCTCACTTCAGAGACTTGTCTTGGCAGAAACTTAATGAAGAGGCATGTGACCTTAGTGAAAATGGATCCACGGCCACTAGTTCTGGCAGGCAAACTGAAATAACATCCACAAGGTCACTTTTTTTATTAGCCTATTACGTATATCGCATCCTTTTAATTTTCTTGCTACATGTTTTGCAAATAACTTTTGTTTGTACTTTCTGCTTCCTGCTTAAACAGCCTTGGTATCCCTTTTCTGATGTTGTGTACTGGATTGAGATGCATGAATTGACATTGTCGTTAAAGATAGTTCATAGTTTATCAATTCTGAAACGGTTCAAGGATAATATTCCGTTATTGAGATTGATTATTCCAATTTACAATTTCAAGTAAACCTGGTTCTTTGTTAATATAGAGAAAACACCTCCCCCCAAGACAACTTGGAATCAGATATTTTAGTCAGTGACGGGGATTTGAAGAGGAAGCATCCTGATCTTTCCTCAGATCCGTCCAATACCAACAAGTCATGGAAAAATTCCCTAGACCGCCGTGATTCATCTTCTAGAGGCAGTAACAGTTCTCAGAAACAACAAAAACGTGAAAAGCTGGACTGGAATGTTCTTCGATCTTCTAAGCATCAGAACAAGAAGAGGTAAGGTTTTTAAGTAATTTCAGATTTGTGTTAGTTTTCTCCTTGTATTCTTAAATTTTCAGGTTGATGTATTTTTACAAATATTTTTCAGCACTCTGGAATACCTTTTTTCCAGTAACTTTCTTGCTTGAGCGTTTTCACTTTGTATTGATTGGTCATTGATTAAACTATAACTTCTTGATATCTGTATTTAGCATTGATACTGTTGAAGCTATATGTGATCTTCATTTCAGTCTCATGTAATTTAAGTCATTCGGTTCCAGCAAAAGGGAGGTAAGGCTTAGTCTTTATGATACCCTCCTCTTCCACTGAATGTGATAGCCCAGTTTTGCCGAAGTTTCAGTTATTAGCTACAGCCCTATTGGAGTCTGGTTTAGGAAATTCGCGAACATCGCTTGATCCGATTTTAGTTTCTTTGGTATACTGCTTTGACAATCGACATATGTTTGTTTAGAAAATGTCGTGAGCACTGCTTGCCTCATCAGTTTTTCGATTTTATTTTTATTTTTTGCTGCACTTGGTTTCACATTCTTTGGAATTGGGCATTTGTCACATGTTCTGTATAATGGTTGAATAATCTCCCAATGCTTCATGCTCTCATAAGGGGATCACCACGGCTCCTCTCTTCTCGAGGATCCATACATCTCTTTTAAGTGCATGAACAGCTATCTCTCGAGCACAGGTTCGACAATGAGAAAAGAAAATGGAGCACCTAACAATGCATCTTCACAGACCCAGAACTACGAGCTCATCGAATACGGTTTTCCGCAGAATTCGATATGTATCTATGAGATTGAGTATAGAATTCTGTTTGTCACTTAAAAAATAAAGATAATGTATACCTCAAATCTAGGATTCCAAATGTCTTAATAAATTAACAATCCTTTGGTCAAAAAATTTAATTAAAGAAATAATTTTGTAGTTAGAAATACACAACTACAAAGCATACACAATGATGATATAGAAAACGAAGCCATTGTTATTTGTTGATGCCGGCTTGTGTTCGAAATGTCCATCTGATTATTACTTGGAATGATATCATCAATAAATTATTTTGCATGCGCACGCGTGTAGACGTTACGTACGTATTTTCAAATTTCTCCAATAAAATATGCAAGAAAGGGGATTACATTCATCCCGTTGGATACGTTATACTTTTGTTGGAATAAAACCTTATTTATAATATTTTTCAACATTATTGCGTGTTCTATTAGGACTTGATTACAGCCGTCAAACGGACAATCTATGACAGGACGGGCCAGCCCGTCTAATACCCGTCCTTTGGCGAGGTGAGGCAGCTGGAAATCTCCAACTTAATCTGAAGTAGGTTGCGAGGGTCTACTTACAAAAAAATAAAAATAAATAAATAAAAGTAAAAAATTATTATAATTAATTAAAAAATCATTTTATAAATAAATATTCATAAAAAATATCAATTGCTGACATGGAGTCGGACAAATCAGTCATTTCCGTCAACATTTTCTGGTGCTACTATTTACGGTGACATATCATCATTCCCACAAAATATAACTAAAAATCAAAGTTACTACACATAAAACCAAACTTTTAATACTTAGTACATCAAACTCAAAATGGGACGTCAATTTAGCAGACCATGTTTAAGACATTTGTCATAAATTTACTTCCTCATATATTGTAACTTGCCATGACCACCCATATTCGTTTTTGTACTTAAAACTAACAAGAAACACAATTAGAGTAAAAGGTAAATAAATATATAATCTAAAATTCAACTCTCGTTCTTTATTGAATTTCATTTATCCATTCGAAAATACACGATTTCTGATTACCATGAATATATTTTTTTCGATTCACTAAAATCTTCGAAATGGCCAGGCATGTGATCAAGATAGAAGCCATCGATCTTCACTTTATACGTATAGACGGTGTCGAGGGGAACCCAGCTCGAGTTATACACTTCAAAGCTGGCGTACTTGTTTAGCCACCAGAACTTACATTCGATAGCAGGATACGGGGTGATAATATCAGAGCGATAGAAACTGATCTCATCGGCTGCGGTGTAGAGAAGACTAACATTTCCCCAGTCATAATCTCTCGAATTACAATGGTATATTAGTGTAAAATTGTTGGTTGGGATAGCATAGTATACGTATATCCGAACCAGTACAGGAACACTGCTTGCTACAATTTGTTGGATAAAAAATCTTGATAAAATTATGATGAAAATTGCAGAAATTAGGGTTTGAAATATGGCTGTTGAAGAAACCCTACTTTCGATTGGTTTTTTCATGGTTAAGGATCGGATGTGTTTTCTTTGATGGTTGTGGTGTGAGGAAAATTGGTTGGTTTTATAGTGTGAATTATATCAATTCAATTCTTGAAATCCTACATAAATTATCTTTACTTACTTTGTTTAGTGGAATAAAATATTGCTTTGATTCAATTCTTGAAATCCTACATAAATAATCTATACTTACTTTGGTTAGTGGAATAAAATAATTCCTTTGATTCAATTCTTGAAATCCTATATAAGTTATATATATATACTTACAATTTGGTTGGTTAAATGAAAAATTAAATTATGAGCATACATATTATAGTAGTATAAAGTAAAGGAAAATTGCAATCTCTCTCACGTAAATTTACCATGTTATTTTTATCTTTCATATTGTTGAATTTCAATTTTAATCCGTCATATCTTAAATTTTTTGTATTCTTTCAATATGGAGCTGATGTGGTACATACATGGTAGCACTGACCTAATGTCAACATAACACTCAGGTGTGTAGAATGACTCATCAACAGTAACGGTTAAAAAAATAAGTAAATAGTCAAATATTGTAAGATACATAACTAAAAGTCATTTATACTATTAATTGAAGTTAAACCTTTTGAACTAACTAACTTTTGATATAATGGTTAAGCTAATTTCTTTTCCATAAATCGAAAAATACCCTTTTAGTTTCAAAAAGTTATATATCATATTTCGCTTCTCTCTTTTCATCACATCTTATTTTCTACTACTTTAATTTAAAAAATTAATTGATTTCATTTTTTAAATAAAATACTACTTTCTTCATTTTTTTGGAAAGCACACGCATGATATGTGCAACAAACCACTAGTATATACAAAGTTTGAAAGTTTAGGCATTTGGTGGTGTGATTTATGAAATCATTTGATTTTTACAAAAATTCAATTATCAACATAGAAAACAAATCTTTTCTATTTAATAAAAATATCATTAAAAAATATTTTTATAAATTTGTAATTTATTCATTACTATCATATTTCATCCATTCTCCAAAATAAAGATTCACAATTATCTCTACAATTACAAATACATTTAATATAGTTGCATCATATATTTTTTTTAAAAAAATCATGTATTATTAAAATAATAATGACAAACCATAACAAAATGATAACATATATTTTAGTTTTATGTGTAAAAAAATAACCAAACAAAAAATTAATTACCAAGAAAAATCCAATTATCCAAGTGCAAAACGTGTGCACATGGTACTAGCAACTATAATGCGGCTAGTAATATAAGTAATTTGAAAAATAATAATATTTTAACAATATTGATTTGTATATGTCATGGGAAATCAATAATACGGCAATGTGGAAGTAAGATAATTATTAAAGTAGGTATCTTAGGATACGGGATTACGAATCTATATTTTTTAGACGGGTCGATTTGGTTCATACAAACAGTAAAAAATAATATTTTTTAATGTGTTAGGTCGAGAAAGAGTTATATCTCACAAAATTAGTAAGAGATATATTTAATGTGTTATATCTCATAGAAGTTTTTGTGAAGTTATTAAATTTTTTTTTATTAGTTAGAGATATATTTAAAAATATGGCTAAGATAACCTTAATATCATTCTCCACGCAACCATGTCTTTGGGAAGCATTCAAGTTAAATCAAAGTCCATACATGACACTAGATAATTTCAAAGAATAAGTCGAGGAAAGAAAGTCGTCAGATTTTCAAGTTGACTCATACGGAATCCTAGGGATAAGAGGACGATTATGTAAGCCAGATATCGACAATCTTTAACAAGAAATTATGTCAAAGGCGTATAAGTCAAAATTCTCAGTCTATCCTGACAGTATGAAGATGTATAGGGAGTTGAAAGAAAGTTTCTAGTGAAACAGAATGAAAAGAGATGTCTCTGAGTTTATTTCTAAGTGCCAAGTATGGCAACAAGTGAAAGCTGAGTACCAACGATCGGAAGGATTACTGCAACCGTTAGAAATCCTAAAATGGAAATGAAAACATATTTTCATGGATTTCGTAGTAAGTTTGCTAAAGTCAAGACAGAGTCATGACGAGAAATAGGTAATCATAGATAGACTCACAAAATATGTGCACTTCCTTCTCGTCCGCATGAATTACAATCTTGACGAGTTGGCTACTTTATTTATGGATAACATTGTGCGGCTATATGGAGTGCCTGCAAGCTTCTTGTCGGATAAAGATCCAATATTTATGTTACATTTTTGGAAGAGCTTTCAAGAATTCATGAGAACAAAAGTTACTCTAATACGGTTTATCACCCTCAAACTGATGGCCAAACAAAGAGAACGATTCAAATCTTAAAGCATATGATGAGTAGGGGTGAGCAAGATTTCGGTCAAACCGAATTAACCGACCGAACCGAGCCAATTCGGAAATTCGGTTCGGTTTTCAAAATTTAAAAAATTCGGTTATGTCGGTTAATTCGGTTCGATTATGGTTTTCAAAATTCTGAAATCAGTTAACCGATATAATAAATACTATTATTTAATAAATTTTTATTATTTATCAATTTTATATATATTTAAATTTTAAATTTTAAAATCAACCATAATTCTAATCTAATTCTAAACGTCTTGGTTTTCTCGTTCTCACTTCTCTATTATCCACTCTCGACTTCATCCACCGCCCACCCATCTCTCGTCACCGGTCGAGACGCCGTCCGCCCATGTTATGTTATTTTATAAAAAAAAACATGTATTAATTGCGTTCGGTTCGGTTTTCATCGGTTATGAAAATTAATTCGGTCGGTTCGATTATGGATAAATATTTCGGTTCGGTTATGGCTAATTCGGCTCGGTCGGTAACCTAACTGACCGAATGCTCACTCTTAATGCTGAAAGCATGTGCCTTAGATTTCAGTAGTAATTGGAGTGAACATCTATCATTGGTAAAGTTTGCTTACAATAACAGTTATAACAGCAGTATTGGAATTGCTTAATATGAATCCCTTTATGGATGGAAGTGTTGATCACCATTGTACTGGGACGAAATAGGGGAGATATCCATAACTGGGCCAGAACTAATCCAAGCGACAGTGGACAAAGTGTTCATCATCAAAGACATACTCAAGACTACACAAGACCGGCAAAAGAGTTTATCTGATTTAAAGAAGAGGTTAATGGAATTCACAGTTGTTGAAAAAGTTTATATAAGGGTCTCAACGATGAAAGGAGTCGTCCAATTCAGTAAAATAGAAAATTGAATCATCGGTACGTAAAACCATTCGAAATTATGGAGAGAGTGTGGACATTGACTTACAGACCAGCATTGCCGTCAAATTATGGAAAAATTATTTTTAAAAACTTACAAAATACAACCACTAAAATTTATAAATCGGGAGATTTTTAGGGCAGGTCGGAAAAAAAAAAGATCAGACACAATTTTGGCCATAAAATAAGGGGAAAATTAGTTAACTCTATAAAACATTATAAATATTTGTGATTAGGTGTATGCCATAGAGAAATTCATTCGAATTTTCAAATAAATCACGAATAATAATTTCATCCAAAGTACGAGGAAATCGATTTACGAATCATATATGGTAACTGAACTTTATATACATAAATTCTTCAAGAAAAAATTATTTAACGGGAGATGATTAGTCATATCCCCACAAGTTAATTTAATCTATAACTTTTGTTCAAATATTTTTTATTCATAACCGATCAATTAAAACAAAGATCAATTAAATATTAATTTTAAAAAATATATATATTCATCAAAATTCTTGTGAAATAGCCTATGAGTTTAGCATATTTTGTTGAGATTCTGACTTGAACTTAACTTATCCTCAAACCCTAGCTCAATGAAAAAGATTGTGCTCTGATACAATACTAAGAGTGGGACTTAAACCTAACTCAACCCCAAAAACTATCTCAATGAGAAAAGATTGTCCAAATCTATATATGTAATTCTCGAGAATTTTATCCAACTGATGACAACTACATATTTAATACCAAAATCTAATGAGTTTGGAACTATATCTCGAGTTTAAAGCTCAATTATGACAACATAGCAAAAAAAATTCTCTGTCATCCACCTACCAACATATCTTGGTGCAAGGTTGTGATCTTTGATTACCCAATTCTATCAGACAAGAAATCAATGCAAACCAACAAAATAATAAATACTGAACTAACAAATAAGCATTTTATGATAATATTATCGCCCCAACACACACATGAAGGAAATCAATTATAGCTTCAGACCAGATCCAAGGATAAGTGACCTTATCTCACTGTCCGAATATTTATGATAAGAACATGCATTATGCTGTCGTGGTACACAAATAATTCAACCAATCAAGGACAAATCCCCACATGACTAACAGAAGTATAGGAATCAGTCCTTTCTTCTACCAACATATATTTTTTTAAAAAAAAAATTCTTATTCTTAAAAGAAAAAAAAAACAACAATTTGGACAACACTTTCAACTATGATCACTTGATTCAGTGTTTCTGGAGGATTTTTATGTTTCATAAGTTGTGATGAATTGAATCCAAGATTGAAAATAATCCTTCCTAGTTTAAGACAATATCAACCCCTGCAAGCACCAACTTCGACCGATAGCTAGCTGATATATTCACTCGCTGACACGAATCATGGGATATGCATATATTACACAAAAATGGCAGCATGGTTCTAGGCAGGATTTTCGAATTTCAGGTCTGTGTATCAAGGTTCGATGGTTTTGTCCAGCCATTCATTCTCAGCAGCGATCCTGCCTGAGCCACGGCCCATTCTCCCGAATGAGCCTACTGCTGATAGACCCTTGAAGCTACTACTTCCTTCGCTTAAATTCCGGGATCTCCAAGACTTTCTCGGCTTAGAGGAGTTAACATCACTGTCCACATCATTATCAGGTTTAACCTTAGCAACGACCAATTTGACTATGTTGCTCCGGCAAAATGGACAAACAGGTACAGAAGGGGATGAGGCTGTTGGATTTGGCTTGTTGTGGCAGCACAAGGCTAGAGTGCATTGAGCGCACATGCGATGACCACATTCTCGAACCTCTATGGTGCATGCTTGATCAAAACATATGAAGCAAAGATCGGTATCATTTGCCTGCATGAAATAGTCAAATTGAATCCTATCATTCCTCGGAACTAATATATAATGGCCAGTATCCACGATAAAAACTATTACAAGGTATAATGATGTGTACTATATAATTTAAATCTTTTAAACAAGACAACAATCATGACACAATTTGATCATAGTCCCACATAGAAGTCAACTGATAAGACAAATACTGCTCCTCAAAACAAATATTGAACCAAGAAGCACCAATTCTATGACATTGGCTCGGAAATTGAAGCATACAATAATTTAAAACTATAGGAAAGTTTTTGAACTGCATCCAATGCGGCGAGCAAAGAGGAAAAAATCATTTATTTATCCTTTAAATTTATAAGATATTAATCGAAGCGCGCAAGTAATCAACAAACTTTACACATTACAAGCTTCTGGACTAATGTATCAACAAATGTAATGAAAGGAACAAAATAGAAAGAAATGGTCTTGGTTGAATGACGCATAAAGTAATCAAAAAGGAAAATAAGTTTCCAGAGTAAAAAATCACTCTTGAAGAGACAATAAAAAGTACCTCAGATAAAAGGTCATCAACCACAGAGTCTGATCCTGATGGAGATGAAAGTGAGTGTGGACTTCCCTTTAAGATGGCCTTTTCCCTCTCCTTGTTTGCCTCCGTTAAAGCACGTTCGAGCAGAGCTTTTGCATCTTGATTAAGCTCACTTATGAACTTCAATGGTGATGGCCAGACAATAGGCTCGGCAGATGAAGTATTCAGCAAAGCAGCACACGCACCGTGGTGATGTCTTAAAGCTACCATATATGGTATTCTCCTAAACCATGTAAGAACCACTAAAGCTAGAATATTCTACTAAAAAAAGTCTTGAAAATCGAGGATTCACGATTATAATCTAAATTTCTGCAAGATTGACAAAAAAATAGATTTCTTTTTTGCTTCACAATTGTAAACAGAGATAAAAAAAAAAAAAAAAAAAATTGATNGATTAGGAAAATAAATCTATGAAATGAAAGGTTACTAAATCGCGTAATGTTCTCATATAATGAAATTTAACATCCAGAACACAAAAAGTGATGCCATGCAGATCACATAAAACATCTGAGCAAGATTTAACTATAAATATGAAAATTATTGAAAATTGCAGCAAAGAATATCCAACCTAATCCATGCAGACTGGCTACAAGTCCAACAAAACTTAGGGAAGTAAAAAAATACCCCGATTCATCTTGTTGAAGTCGATCAGCGCCCCAGGCCAGCAATTCTGAGATGCAATCAAGAGAACCGCTTCTTGCAGCCAAATGAAGAGGAGTACTGCCTGGAAAGCTGTTAAATGGTAGAACCAACTATCAACTGCAAGATTAAGTAATTCTCAAACAACCAAAAAACAGAGTAATAATTTGTGACAGCAATATACCCATATCCACCAGTTGAAGCACAAACAAGGGCTCCATTGTGCAACAATAAATGGACACATTCAGGTAGTCTTCTTCGGGCTGCCAAGTGCAATGGTGTTGCTCCTTTGCGGTCTCTAATGTTTACAAAACGCGTAAATCCCCTATAATTTGGGTTCAAAATGTGGGATTTATATATGCACATGATGCAGGATAATAAATAAACGGCCTCTTTTAGATATCTCAAAGTCGATATTGAAAAAAGCTTACCAAGAAGCAGCAACTTGCCCCTCGCGGGAGGCCGAAAGAATGGCTTGAAGGCAATCAGAGTGACCATAGTAAGCAGCATAGTGCAAGCAAGTTCTCCCATTGACTGAATCAAACATTAAAATCTGTCACCAAAATCCCAAGTTAATGAGGCCGGAAACTTGTAAATGCATAGAAGATGTTTGTTAGACATACATACATTGGCACCAGCTTCAATTAGCTTTTTAACACAGGAAATCTTGCCATGCATTGCAGCCAACATCAACGGAGTCTACACAAATCAAAATCACCAAAGATCCAATACTAAGTCGTCAATATATAAATAATCCCATAAAAAGAACAAATAGACAAACCAATCTACGAAAAAATTAGCAAAGAAACAAACTAAAAATCCAAACATTCATGTACTACGCATACACAAAAAGTAATAAGAGGCACCTGCTTATGTCGATTCAATAAATCCGGCTTTACCGCTCGATCCAGAATCCAAGAAAGAATCTGAAATCAACTCACAAAATAAGAGCCCATACTCAAACAAAAGATCCAAAGAACACTCAGAAAACATCCACAAACATAAATTTCCAAGAATCCTACCTCGATCTGTCCATTGGCTGCAGCAATATGCAAAGTTGAGTAGCGATCATACACTGTGGTTCGATGAATAAGACTCGAATCCCATTTCGAAACTTCCTCTAAAGTCTCCAAATCCCCCAACTGCACTGCACTAAACAGCTCCCGCTCTTCGTTAGTTCTGCAACTCAACCCCTGGCCCATTACTCTGTGTTTCAAGAAACCCCGGAACTATATAAGAACAGAGCACCGCCACTCTGAGACGGGCACCACCGTGGAGAGGTGGTTGTCGCAGGAGGAATGGAGGGAAGGATGCAAATGTTGGGTAGTCGTTCGTATATATTTGGAGAGTTGGAGTTCGGGCTGCCCGGGAAGGTGCCATGGGAAGAAATGTGTAACGGGCAGCTGACCGTATTAGAAGGTGATCATGGCAACGGGCAGCAGTTAGATTCCCGAAATAAAGTACTAAAAATTGATGTTTAATGAAAGTTGATAAAGAATTAAAATAAATAAGATATTATATCTCCTTTTTTTTAAAAAAAATTTAATTCATTTTCAATCCCTTTTTAAACTGTGTATCGCTATGATCAAACAAATAATTTCAACAATTTTAAAGTATAATGGTGAAATGAGTATATTATAATTTGTAAGTACATTAACGAGATTTTTAAAGTTTGTTGTACTAATAAATCAAATAATTTACTGGATTTGGTTTCAGTTTTTTGGAACCGAACCAAAAGGAAAATTCGTTTTTGAACTATACACTTACGAATTTGATATCGATAAATCGAAGAGTCTAGAAATTCATTTCAGTCAATTGAATCTTTTCGAATGATTTTCACGTTTTTGGACTATGCGCTTGAAACTGTGATCGTTATCTTGATTTGCTCTATAGAAAATTTGCTACATAGTGTATTTACTTTTGCAAGTCAATATCAATTATATTTATTATTTTAAATAAACAAATAAATTATTTTAAATAAATTAGTGATTTTAGTCAAACACCAAATTTTGCAAATGGGAAAGTCAACGCTTTTAAGGCGAGTGACTCGCACAAGTTTTTTCTCTTCTAGTGGGTAATTAAATCATATTTCAATTTTCAANATATAAAAATAATAATATATATTTGCAAGTAGGATTTGGCATATTATTTGATTATCCATTTTAGTTGAAATTGAAATATAAACTTTAATGTTACCTAACTTAAATCTTCCTTTTGACCGGAGCGTTGCGCATGCAATAAATTTTTAGGTGTGAAATAACAAGACAAGATAAATGTGATCATGTATTAAAGTATATTGACTCAAAGATCATAACTTAAGAATGATTCAAATGATTTCTTTAATTAAATCCTTCCTACTATGATGTCTTAAACATGTTGTTAAGATAAAAATGACGGATTTTATTTTAAAAATTTGTCTCATCATTAATTTTAAAATGTGTTATATTTTTTTGTATGTTTGTCGGATTCATTAAACTATGTTACGTATAATTTACTATATAACGCATATACCATAAACAATAATAATAAAGATGATTGATCACCGACATTATTTGATCCATGTGAGCTAAACATGAATCTAAAATGCAGGAATTAAAATGTAATTTTATTACTCAAACTTTCAATATTTTACATGTCTTATCATTCTTCAAATATTTATCATTGGGTTCACCATCTTACAGTCTTGATCACCAACTAATTCTAATAATTTACATTTGAATAGTCATGTCACATAAGGGATAATCTAATAGGGTGGGAATGGCCATTGACTAAACCACTTTTATATATCAAATATTAATAAAAGAAATTCAAAAGAAAGG
Organism: Primulina huaijiensis; assembly: GCF_012295235.1. Taxonomy (NCBI): domain Eukaryota; kingdom Viridiplantae; phylum Streptophyta; class Magnoliopsida; order Lamiales; family Gesneriaceae; genus Primulina; species Primulina huaijiensis. The sequence continues at coordinate 13,773,443 of NC_133311.1, read as the reverse complement.
TAAAATATCATAAATACATCTATCACATTGTGCATAATTCTCGATCATCCTTCATATATATAATATAACATATTGTCAATTTTTCATCAACTAATTAAATAAATTTAATTAAATGACTCATATATATTGTATATTTATCACTAATCATCACAATTATTATATAAATTAATAAATTAAACAAATTTTTTTATTTAATTTTCAATTAATTTGTTAATAATTAATTTCTTGTAAAACTTATTCTACTATATAACTAAAATCATATTATAATTATTTTTTTTATAAGAAAATATTCATAGTTTTACTAAAAATTATTTAATGGTGAATTAGTCAAATTTTCATAAAATTTCAATTTAATCCAANGATTTGAAACATAAAATTATAAATCGTCAACCAAACCTAACTTTAACATTTTCAAAAATAACTTAATCCTAACATCATCTCAAAAACCTCTTAAAATCATCATAAGTCATAAAATCTTAAAAGTACGTAAACCGTTAGCATAAATCATAAACGTAAGTGCAGAAAAACTAGCGCTGGTCCTCGGGTTGTGTGCACCTTCAGTCCAGCTAGTTCAACCATCAAGTTCTCTATTAACATCCACATCATGCTCACATGCATCGATCACACCTAGTGAGTCTATTGACTCAGCAAACCTTAACCATGATAACAAGTAATACATATACATTCACATGCAACAGTGAAAATAGTTTTACTTAAAATAGCTTTTCATGAACACGCATAGTTTAAACATTTTTCCTTTCATAATATACATTTTCCTTTTCATCATATACATATACGTTTTCATTTTATTTAATTCGGATCGTTAATTGTGACTTTCGTATCAGCTGAATGTCGATGGATGCATCTACGTGTAACCACAGTACTGGGCGGCGGGGACATCAGCGACACTCTCATCAGTCAACTAATCATTGGCCTTACATATCATCATATCATGTCGATGGAAATACGATCGTCGGGCTCTCTCTGAGGCCTTCTCCCGTAAACGGGCTCCCTCTAGGTCCTTTTCCCTCACGATATCTCCAATCTAATCATCGTATCATCGTATTAGTCACAATCACTTCACCTCCTCCAACGTTTCATATTTTCATCAGTTATAAAAATTTATGCACATATATATAAATCATTTTTCTTTTTAAACAAGCTTGTAACAACTAGGTCTAAGAAGAGGAGGAATTTGGTTTTCATGATGCTTAATGAAATTCTATTATTATCATTTGGTGTTATTTGTTATTTATCGTGTGGAGTAATAGATGAATACATAGCAAGGGCAACCGTTGAGTTGGGGTTTCAAGTGTGGAGGAAGTGAGCAGATGATCAAGTATAGTAGTGATATAATTTGTTTTGTTACTAACTTGCTTCGTTTTTGTGTAGGTAGCAAAGATTTGAGGACAAAACTTTTTGAAGAAGGAGAGTATCACATGAATCTGACCAGGCGTCGCGAGCTAACAATTGAAAAGAAATTCAAAGAAGCTCATCAAGGATTCATGGCAAGCTACCAAGAGCATACCAATTAAGTTTAGGACCATTATAATGTCATTCAAGTGTTGAAGGACAAAAAAGAAGCATCTAGGCCGAGCAAGACGCACCCCAGCGAGCATTTTTACCTTATTTTCGAGTTTTAAAAGATATTTTACCATGTTTTTTATTAGTATACCTTGTAAGTTGGATCATTGACATAATTTTGAATATTGTTATCAATTTTGTGAGTTTTTGTCTCAAATTTCAAAAGCTTTTGTTCAAACAACAAAATCAAAATTATCAAAGATCCAATCTTTGTAGCGTTTGTCGGTTGTTTTCACACGGATTGTCAAAGACGAGTTCTTTGGAAGTTCGTTTGAATTTCAATTGTTCTATATCGTGTTCTTTGTTACTAAGTTTTTCATAGTTTAGGCATGAATATCACAAACAATTTATTTGTTTCAAAAAGATCGGGACAACACACCGATTCTTTTTTTTTTAATCGGGGGCGTGACTTCGTTTTAGATCACGTTTGAAAAATCACATCACTCAATATATACAAAATGATATGACTCATTGGAATTATTCATCATTATCATGCTGGAAGATTGATCGAACCATAATAATTGAGTTTCTTTATAATTTTAAAATATTTAAATTACACAATCATTACGCGCTTACGCGCTAACTTTGAAAATACTCGTCTATCAAACTAATGGTGCTGTGAACGATCCTTTTTGAGAATTTTAAGTATAACTGCGACTTGAGTATTGTATTTTCTGTACCCTCCGCCGTATGAAAGATTACACCTTTTTCCCCCGGTGGAACTCATAGGTTCCCTGCAGTAAAAATTCCCAAAAGAGCTGAAGAAATCCCTAAATTCGAACCCCAAATCACATGAAACCCTCGATTCGTCCCTCAATTCCCTTACCTAAACTCAGAACCATCGTCCCTGAAACCACCCACCACCTCCAACAAGATGATGACGATAATCTTCTGTCGATGCTAAACGACATCATACGGAGCAAACAGAGCTGGACAATTTCTTTGAACAACCCCTTCGTCTCCACTCGCCTGAATCCGACTCACATCGAGAGACTTATCCTCCAAAATGTTCATGATTCCAGGTTAGTTCTCCGTTTCTTCAACTTTCTTGGACTTCACAGGAGCTTCCACCATTCCACGAAGTCGTTTTGCTTGCTGATTCACTCGTTGGCACATTCGAAACTTTACTGGCCGGCATCGTCGCTTCTGCAGACCCTTTTGCAGATTAATGGGGAGCCCAGGTCCGTTTTTCGGGAATTGTTTGATTCTTACAGAGGATTCGATTTTTATTCGGTTTATGTGTTCGATTTACTGGTTCAGAGTTATCTTCAGGGTAGAAGAGTTTTGGATTCTGTGCTGATCGTAAGATTGATGAAGGAGTGCGGTTTGTTTCCGGAGGTGAGGACTTTGAGTGCAGTGTTGAATGGGTTGATTAGGATAAGACAGTGTGATATGGTGCTCGGTTTATTTGATGAGTTTTTTGCGGGTTCTCGGCTTGAGCCGGATGTTTACGTGTATACTGCTGTGGTAAGAAGCCTGTGTGAGTTGAAGGATTGCGATAAAGCAAAGGAAATGGTGAGTTGGGTGGAGAAGAAGGGATTCAGATTGAATGTGGTCACTTATAATGTGTTGATTAATGGGCTTTGTAAAAGTGGGAGAGCGTGGGAGGCAATTGAGATTAAAAAACGGCTGGGGCTCATGGATTTGAGAGCTGATGTTATTACTTATTGCACGATGGCTCTTGGGTTCTGCAGAGAGGAAGAATTTGTGATTGCACGGGATTTGGTCGATGAGATGGCTGCGTATGGTATTGTCCCAAGTGTGGAGGCTTTATCGAGTGTTGTCGATGGGTTGAGAAGAAAAGTGGGCATTGACGTTGCTTATGACTTGCTTCATAAGGTGTCGAAACTTGGGGTGGTGCCTAATTTATATGTTTGTAATGCCATGATTCATTCTTTATGTAAAGATGAGAGGTTCGATGCAGCGGAAATGATTTTCATAAAGATGAAGGAAATGGGGTTGGTAATAAATGATATTACTTATAACATTATCATTAATTCGTTATGCAAAAGAGGAAAATTGGAAGAAGCCGTTCTGTTTCGTGACAAAATGTTTGATGCCGGAATAACGCCAACCATTTACTCCTATAATATGTTAATTGATGGGTCGTGTAAGTTGGCGAAACTGAATCAAGCCGAGTCTCTTTTTGTTGAGATGAATGAGAAAGGACTGGTACCCGACATTGTGACATATACATCACTAATCGACGGCTTTTGCAAGCAAAAAGGAATGAATAAGGCACTCCGGATATATCATGAGATGACAGGCAAAGGGATTTCACCAAATGTTCGTACATACACAGCACTTATTTATGGTCTCTGTAATTCAAATATGATAGCTGAAGCAAGCATGATGTTTGATGTGATGGTAAAAATGAATGTTGCTCCAAATGAGGTAACATACAATGTTTTGATAGAAGGTAACTGTAAAGTGGGTAACGTTACTAGGGCCTTCGAGTTGCTTGATGACATGATAAATAAGGGCCTCAGACCGGATACATATACTTATCGGCCACTGATCTCTGGGCTTTGTTCTACTGGTAGGGTATCTGAAGCGAAAGAATTCATGGATGACCTTCAGATGAAACATCACAAGCTAAACGAGTTGTGCTATTCTGCACTTTTACATGGTTATTGTGAGGAAGGAAGATTGAAAGATGCGTTGAGCGTTTGTGGAGAGATGGGGGAAAGAGGTATCTTCGTGGATCTTGTATGTTATTCTACGCTGATTGATGGGTTTCTGAGTCAGCAAGATGCAAAAGGATTGATAAATACTTTAAAGGAGATTTATGACAAGGGATTGAAGCCAGATAATGTTGTTTATACCAACATCATTGATATGTATGGAAAGGCTGGTAATCTTGAGATGGCTCTGGGCCATTGGGATGTAATGCTCACCGAAGGGCTTTCCCCAAATGTCGTTACATATACCGTGATGATAAATACTCTATGTAAGGCAGGATCTGCGGAGAAGGCGGAGATTCTTTGCAAAGAAATGCTGATAAATGGCATACTACCTAATGAGATCACATACGGATGCTTTCTTGATCATCTTACTAAAGGAGGGAACATGGAAGAAGCTAGGCAGTTGCATACTGCAATGGTTAAAGGGTGTCTTGCCAACACCATCACTTACAATATTCTAATTCGAGGCTTTTGCAAATTAGGCCGTATCGAGGAAGCTGCTCGAATCATAGTTGAGATGACCAATAATGGTATATCTCCCGATCACATAAGTTACTCGACTCTTATCTATGAACATTGTAGGATGGGTGACTTGAGAGGAGCGTTCCGATTATGGGATATCATGCTAAACCGGGGTCTGAAACCTGATTCGATTGCTTACAACTTCTTGATTTATAGATGTTGTATAGCTCGAGAAATGGACAAAGCTTCTAAACTGCATGGTAGTATGGTGAAAAGAGGTCTAAAGCTAACTCAGACAACCAGTGCTTATCTAATTTGAAGTCACCATTTTCCAAGAACCCCAAGCAATTGTAAGATAAAGTTTCGAAACTAATTATTTTAGATTAATCTAACTGTTTGTAACATAGAATAGAGTAGAAAAGGAGCTGCCTACAATGCAGGACTTGCGACGGGGAGAGCCATTTCGGGACGAAATCTTGTCCAGGGTTATGCAAGATGGTAATGGAACCTTAAAATGTCAACTTCTCATTTTGGTTTTGTATCTGTAGACTTTGTATTAATTATTCATTGACGATTCATTGGAATAAAATGACGACACACTCTAAACATTTTATTACGACACACTCTAAACATGCTTCCGATGTTTTTTAGGTTAAGAAGTTATGCCAATTATTTTAGTTAAGAAGTTATGCCAATTATTTAGGACAAAGTAACGAGTCAGAAACAGGATTCACATTCTTTTTCAGTCTCATAATCCTGTTTGTCTGCAAATTTTTGTAAATTGAGAAATGGGGAACCAAGGTTTCAAGTCATCTCAATAACCACATAGGTCGGACTACCGATTTTGACCAGATTTGAACTCATGTGGAATACAAGGACATCAACAAGCACATAAAAGTTTTTCATTGCGCATTAGCAATCACATAAGGAGGCTTAATTCAGTTTGGAGGATACAATCAGCAACTTACAACAAGAAAACCAAAAGCAAATTCGTGGAAGCCTGCATTTTTGACAAACTGCAATGATGAAAGCCAATAAATCAGATTACATTTCTGAAAAATTGACGCCAATCCAATGATTGATATCGTCCCCAACCACCATTTGTAATATAAATCCCACAAAATAAAATCAAAATCACGGAATTGGTTCTGAAGTAACGCCAAGAATACAGAATAAAACTTCAGCAACACACCAATATCATAGCTTAGACAGTATCCATAGTTCCACAAACTATTAACAGCTCCCGAGTAAAGTAAAATCATACTTCACTGCAACCCTAGAGATGCCTTTAGTTTGCACGACTTTTGAAGACTTCAAGGTCCATCTCAGACGGATCGGTTGCTTGAAGCTCTATCTGAATGCCATCTAATTCCCTCTTGAACCTGTCCTTGGAGCTAGCATAGATCATTTTGTTACGGACCCTCGCAGTATCAGGGGACCTAGGCATGAATATAGGAAAAGGAATGGGTACAAGTAAGATAACAAAATGAATAAATAGTTGGGGATCGTCATTCATCATGTGAAAAGGGACGCAAAATTACCACGCAATAAAGAAAATCCTGCTCTTTGGGACATTCTCTTTGGTAAGAAATTCAAAGTCAAAGACCGCGTATCTGCACTCATCAGCAGGAAGGAATGTAATGAAGTCATCATAAGTTTGACCAGGTTCACCGAGCTTTTCCACCATAACCTGTTTTTGCTTTTCCTCGATCTTATAGACAATGAAGCGGTGTGTCCTTTTAGTTTTCAATTCCATAAATTTTAGTTTGCAATCATCATGCACTGCCATTCCGGATGCTGAATTAGCCTGTGTATACAAAATAAGATTCATCTTAACATTATCCTCACATCTAGATAGCACAATAACTTTACATTTCCCATTCAAATATATGGACAACTGGATGTAAAGGCAAAGGGGAATGGAGAAAAACGGTGAGATGAAACAGAGAGGATGGAGTCTCGCAAACCAAAACAGAAAAACGAAGAATAGACACATTTTGGAAGGGAAAACAAAAACTCACTATTGCATAGTAAAACTTGTAAGGAACTAAATCTGGACAATTGTGAAATTTTGGCTCACCAAACTAGATGCAATTGTGTTGAACAATGGTTTTTCAACTAAATTTGAATTTCCTCTGTATCAACACTGCCGAAGGTTGCCACCGAGAACTCTTTATAAACAACAAACGTAAAGGGGCCTATATACTATTTGGTATGTTGGGTAGCTGACTCAGATCATTTGGTACGTGTGGCAACTACCTGACTCAGATCTTCTGACCTAACTGTTTAAGAGGTATAAGATGTTTTACAAAGACATCGTTCATCGATTTTTACTATTTTTTAATCAGGAGATTTTTTTGCTGATAGGTGTCGATTTAACGTGTTTAACTATGTCATGTTGAGTCCATTATTGCATCGTTTATGTTGTTTCGAGTCCGTTTTAACGTTTATTTATTGTTTATGCATATTTGTCACTGCTCATGTGAATTTATTAATTTGTAGGTAAAAGTGGCAAAAGTTGAGGCTCGGAGGTGGCGGAATGCAGAACTTGGCAAAACAAGTCGCGCTAGGGCGGTCAAAAAATATCACCCAACACGAATGGACGGAATCCTAATACTTGGACAACACAAGGCGCGCTAGGCAGTCAAAAATTACCGCCCCAACACGAAACATGGGGCTGGACAGAACAAGTCGCGCTAGACCGGTCAAAATTACCACCCTAGCACGACGCGGAGATAGAAACAAATTTGCGCGGATTTGTTAGGGCCAGGAAGAAAAGAAGTTGCGGACTTTATTAACATAAGAAATAAAACCTAGGAAGCCGCCGCAATCATCAACCGCCAAGGAGAGAAATCCAGAAACGTGAAAGAAAGGAGGAGTCATGAAGAAGGAACAAGAACCGCAAACACTCGTTTGTCTCTTTTCTACTTATTTTCTCTTTCTTTTTGTTAGGAATGAGGGGATCCTACCCATAGACATCTATGTCATGATTGGATTTAAAGATTGGATTTTATTCTTGAGAATACTTGATTATGTTATTGTGTTTTATTCCATCTTTGGATCATAATCAACTTCGAAGTGTTTTTATATGTTACAATTGAGACCGACAAAAGATTTTATAATATGGTGTGGTAACATAATCCATGGATCAACAACTTGTATAAATATATGAGGTTGGATAAATGTTGATAGTCATAGTCCAATAAATGAAAGCTAGAGGAACGGTTCATTAATGCGATTGCAGTTGTTAAATAACACAAAGACGCTAATTTACTGCATTTTGTTAATTAGATTAATATAGCTCGACAAAGTATATTGATATATTATAGAATCTCGTCAAAAGTATGACTTAAGAATTGAAATTCAATCATTAGAGAAGATTAAGAGATAAGTGAAATGAGATCTTGACGATTGTTTGTTTATTACTTTAATTTAAATTATTAATATTGTATTCGTTTCATCTCTTTATTTGAATTTCAATTTAGTTTATTAATTCATCCACTTTTAGTTTTAGTTAACAAAAAAATTGTACTTGAGATAAATTTGTCACATATCAATCTCTATAAGTCGATACTCATACTTGGTACACTTTATTAAAACTTGACCCGTACATTTGTTGTAATATCGTGCAGCTTGGAAATATTTAATAGTAATAAATTAAAGTGTGAGAAAATCTAGATCATTTGTCAATATATTAAAAGTATTTTCCGTATGATTTAATATAGTACAAGGCCCCATTTCCTGAATGAACTCAGACAATTGAAGGTGCTCTGTTATACAAGACAATAACGTGAAATGCAAGTTCCTAAATTAAGGTTTCTAATGGCTTTCGGTATTGTAAGGTGTACCTCTTCCATTCACACCATCATCTTTTCTCTGAAACTGCCACAAAGTTTGACCAGATAAATTACAAAAATCTATGATATAATCAATTCCAGGCCCAGACCGAAATCATTTCGCTAACAAAGTATTACCATTTTATTGCAGTAATAACAACTTTCCAGCTGAAAATAGGATCCATAAACATTAAACTTAATAAGAATAATCCATTCCAAGATCGATCAACACAAACTTCAGTCATCGCAGAATCCAAGCATAAACTAATGAAAAATAGCAAATCAGGTCTGAAAATCTCGATAAATTAAAAAAAAAAAATCAAACCAATCACAAAAAAATTCATAGTTGCAGGCATCTTATTAAGCAGATCGTGAACATCGCAAATCAGAAGAAGACTAAAAGTAACCGACTGAGTAAACACCGTTAAATATTAATTAAAATTTTAAAAAAAAATAAATGAAAAAAAAAGTAAAAGCAAGGATAAAGAACATGTACCATCGTTGCGAGCTTCGATCGGAGAAGATGGAGGGAATTCGGACAACAGAACCTGAAACGAAAGGATTTAGGGCTGAATAAAGCCGCGTCTGTTGTGGAGGAGATTTAGTTAGGGAATATATAAAAAATGGTTTAATCGATATGAAGTAAAATCGAAAATCAAATCAAAAAATCATTATATTATTATATAAAATATAACCAAAAAAATAAAATTTTAAATATAAAAAATAATTTTTAAATGAAAAAAAAATCAAAATTTGTTTTTAAAAAATAAAAATATGTGAACATGTCGGACTAGTTTTGACCGATCAAACAGTTTTTCAGTACTTTTCGGACTAGATATGTGATCGATTCACGGTCGAACCAATTGATCCGATCCAGTTTTCAAAACATTGGTTGAGATTACAAAAGTCGCGATGGTAGATATGGAAATATATATTGACCAAGACATCAACTCTATGTCACCGTCCGAAGTTATACATTATTAATTTATTCATAATTTATTTATCTATTATCATGTTTATTTGATCATATTATTTATCAATCTATTAATTATTTATTCTAAATCAATCAAATCGTTCAATATAAATTACAACATTAAATAAATAATATTATTAATATTTTAGTAATTATCAAAACAAAAAATAATATTTAATTATTTTATGTCAAATTTAATCATTCAAATCAAACAAACTATTATTTATCAATCAAATCGAATATTATATTAACTATTATTTTTTATTTTTTTAATATTAGGCGAGTCTCATGAGGCCATCTCCAACCCATTGCACCATATTCTGCACTACATTTTGCGCTACATTAGTGTTACACCAAAATCATCTCCAACCCATTGCACTACATTTCGCATTACAATAGAATATTCTCAGAATATTCTTTTTTATTTCAACATTAATATTTATATTTCCTAATAAATATTTATAATTTGATAATACGATAATAATTAAATCTTACAATTTATATATTAAAATTGGGATTAATTATTTCACATAAAATATTAAATTATTTGAATTAATTATGTCATATAAAAAAATTTAATCAAAATATTCTTTGAAAAAAATATACAAGTCATTGGAAGTAAAAAAAAACACGAACATTTAATATTAAAAGAATAATACAACACAAACACAACATTAAATATTCGAAGAACTATATTGTTCCCACAAAATGCTCAATTAATGCATTTCTTAGTTCATAGTGAGCATCTCTATTTTTTATTTTTTTATAACGAACGAGAAATTCTTGAAATCTTGCATTTTCGTCATTGACCACCATTTCAACGTCTGGAGTCGGTGCTTCCATTGCATCTTGAATCGGTGCACTAAGATCACGTTCATCTTCAATAATCATGTTGTGCACGATAATGCAAGCTTTCATTATGTAATGTAAATCGTTTTTACGCCAAGACCATGCTGGAGATGCCACGATCGCAAATCGAGATTAAAGAACATTAAATGCACGCTCCACATCTTTTTTGCATGACTATTGTTTCATAACAAAATATCTCTTTTTCGGTCCAAGTGGGTCATGAATAGTTTGCACAATAGTTGACCACTTTGGGTAGATACCATCGGCTAAGTAATAGCCAGTATCATATTCATTTCCACAGATAGTATAATGAGCAGGTGGAGCAATGCCTTGAGCCAAATCGAAAAACAAAGTAGATGCCTCCAAAACATTGATGTCATTATTTGAACCAAGCATACCAAAATACGCATATCATATCCAAAGATCATAATCGGCCACTGCATCTAAAATAACTGTTTGTGACCCACTACGACCTGTATATTGTCCAGCCCAAGCAGTAGGACAATTTTTTCATTTCCAATGCATACAATCGAGACTTCCCAACATCCCCGGGAAGCCTCGTTGTTTACCAATATATAAGAGTCGAGCAACATCATTGGCATTTGGAGATCGCAAGTACTGGTTTGCAAAAACTTTCACCACTGCTCGGCAAAAGTGTTGCAAGCATTTAATCACAGTTGACTCTCCTATTTTGATGTATTCATCCGCCGCATCCGCAGGTAAGCCGTATGTTAATAATCGAATTGCAACTGTTGTTTTTTGATTAGTTGATAGCCCAAGTCGTCCCAAACCATCACTCCGTTGTATATAATAGCTATCATGATTTTTGACAGCATCAACGATACGAAGAAATAGATTATGGGACATCTTAAATCGTCGTCGAAAATAACCTTCATGAAATTTGGGATTCTCAGAGAAATAGTCATTGAACAAATTACGATCGGCTATTTCTTTATCGTGACGAATTACAACATGACCAGGAATTGATCCTCTTCTCGTGCCTTCGTTAACTTGTTGATTGATATAGGCATGCATCATCATTTGCGTGTATGAATATGACTAACAATTGCTCCTTGAATTTCTTTTTCAATGTCTTCAGCATCGTTAACCAAATAATTGGTTATTTCATCTTCATTATCAGACAATGAAGACGAACCTGAAGAAGAATTCATTTTTTTTTGGTTGTGTTGTTAATTGTTTACAATAACATATAACCTTATATAAAAGTTTTAAAGATAATATGGATAAGATTTTCTATCTGCTGAAATCTCATCTACATGAAATCTCATCCAATGGATAAATTTGATAGATAAGATTTCAACGTATGATATAAATGGAAATATCATCAAACGGATAGCACCAAATATTTTAAGGATGAGATAGGATTTTGTAGATAATTCAAATCAAATTCATATTTTCAAGGATAACACCAAATATTTCAAGGATGAGATAAGATTTTGTAGACAAAATTTTAATGGAAATCTCATCAAACGGAAATAATTTGTAGATAAAATTTTAATGGATATCATCCAACAGATGATATATGGATGAGATCTCAATGGATGAGATCTATTAAAATCCCATCCAAAGGTCACCATTTCCTTTACATATTTCAAGGGATAACTCTAAATATTATAAATAAGCATGTATCTATTCATAAACATATCTAACACAACTACAAGCATCTTATATTGAGAGTGATGGATGAAAGTTCAAGAAAGAACTACACTGTTGACGAAGATAAGTTCTTGTGTCATATTTATTTTGATATTTCGCATGATCCCATAATAGGTATATAAACCAATCGAGAGGTCAACTTTGGTCTCTGGTTGCAGAGAAGTACAACAAAGAAAAAAGAAGTGATTTACATCCGCGTCCTCAAAGATCAATTGAGAAACGCATTGGAAGCATACTCACTTGTGTTGCACATTTGAGAGGATGTGTTAGACAAATTGAAAATCTCAATCCGAGTGGTGCATCGGAACAAGATATCGTGAGTTATTTTTTAAAAAATAAATTTACAAGTCATTAATAATCAAAATTTTCTAATTAATTTTTTATACTTTTATGCAGATGAATAGCGCAAAAGTATTGTATGTGCAAGAGAGTAAAGATAACAAAGCATTTTCATTCGATCAAATGTGGAATATTGTTAAGGATTGTGAAAAAATTTCAGGAGACAAAATTCCTTCGACAAAGAAATCTAGAATGCGTGCTACTAATCTAGATACATCACAATCTGATACTCCAGTTGAATAATCGCCCCAATCAGGTTCACCCATATTCTCTACATTTCCACTAAATTTAAGTGATGACAATATCGGTGACAGCTCTCAAAGACTAATTGGAGTGAAAAAAGCCAAATTAAAGAAGAAAAAAGATGAAGACATTTCTCAAATTCAACGTACAATGGAAGAACAACATCGCGAGCTTTTGAATGTTTTGAAACAAGGAACTGCTGAAAGACAACAAAACTACGACCTTCAAAAGAGTAGACTTGAACAGGAGGAAAGAAAAATGGATGACAGAATTTTATACAAAGATTTGAGCAAAATTACTGATCCAACTCTGCGTGAGTACATTAGAACTCAACAACAAAAAATTTTGCAAAAAAGACTTGAAGCTGAACTTCGAGATGATGACAACTTTGGATCTTATTTTGGAGATATTAAAGGATCGGGTTCTGGTTTACCTTATTACTAAACATCTATTTTTTATATAATCTTTTTATGTTTCGTAATTTCGTTGTTTATTAGTTGTTGTTGTTGTTATTTGTTGTTTCGTATTGTGTTGGTTGTTCGTAATTTGTACGGTTTTTAACGCATTAATAATTTAATTTGTGTTTTTTTTAAATTTATATTTTTATACTTAATTAATTTTAAATCAAAGTATTANCATTTTTCAAAATTATTTATTTATTTATTATTATTATTATTATTATTTATTATTTTCTATTATTTATTTATTTTTTGTTTATGTTTATTATATTTAGGTAAGGTGATTATATATACATACTGAGGATATTTTGGTCATTTCAAGATAATACACAAAATTAATCCATAATTTTAAAATCATACCAAACATCATATATTTTATCTCACTATATTATTTATCATCATCTCTCATTTTTTAATCACTCTAATTATTAATCCTTTAGTTATCCTATCCTACACACCAAACAAAGCCTAATGGGTAATTATTAACGTCAATTAATATTCATGCACCAATGTGGGTATATAGATTATTAATCCTCGTTGCCATGTCAGCATAGAAATTCATCAGAATTAATCTCATTAATTCACATTATTTTTTTTAAAAAAAAAGACAAAAAAAGCCAAACGGCTCCTTTGACTATATAAATTGATTAGTATTTATAGTGAATAAATTATATTTTTTTATATGTAGATTTTTTTAAATTAAATGAAAGAACCGTTTGGCTTTTTAAATAAAATATTTTTGTTTGGAAGGATTTATTTTTCAGAACAAAACAAAAAGAATAAATATTATGTTATTTAAAATAATTATAATTTATAAGTTTAAAGAATGATAGCAAAGAGTCCAACTGTTTTTTCATTTTTTAAAATAATATTTTAATCAATATTGAAATTAAGTTATTTTTAAAATAATAATACTATTTATTTTCAATAATATTTATTGTAAATTTTTAATCAAAATTAGAAAGATATTTAATTAATATAAAATTAAAAAAAGATGAATAAATGGACAGTGAGACCCATAAATAATGAATGTTGATATTAAATGAATGTGAGTGTATATTAATAATGAGAAAATGTTAATATAATGATTATGTGGCTCATGGATCCCACACTTTTTGAAGAGATTGAAGGTTAATAACATAGATTAATGACTACGGATGTGGATGTCCTGAGTCCATCGACTCTGGGTCCATACTCTGAGGGTCCCGAAAATTTATTTTTATATAATATTCTTCAAATACATGCTCAGAACAATATTTATTCTATTATATGAGCCCATTAATTTTAAAGATAAAAGGACTTGATTTTTCTTAACTATAGATTGACATTTATATATACAAATAGAATTCTTCATCATCTTATTCAGTATGATCTCACAATAATCAGTGATTTAAGTAGTCAAATATAATCACTATACTTTTTATTATTATTAAAAATTGACATCGAGAATTCGTTAAGGAATTTTTTGTTCGAAAACTTTCATTATGTTTATGTTTTGTTTTGGATTGTGTCCATCAAATGACAAAGTTTAAAAAATTTATTTTTGCTCTTTTTTTATACTTGATAAAACAATAAATAGTTATTTAAAGAAATTCAAAGTCTCATGTAATTTTAAAGACATAATTTATGAATTGGTCATTTATGTTGTCAATTTGGCTAGTTTGTTAATGAAATGAATATACATATTAATTTACAAATGCATTCCAAAATTTTAAGTTATATAATTTATAGCTTTAATAGATTAAAAAAATTTTAAAAATTGTTACATATAATCGATAATCAATTGTACAAAAATATTTTTTTTTGTGTAGCTCTTGTAGTGATTCCCTACGTGCGTTCTTTGAATCTTCTTCTTTAATATTCGAATCAGGTCCACGACCGGATTACTTGTTCATCTTCGAACTTGCACTAGAAAATTAGAAGAAGTTTTTCGTTGAAGAAGAAAAATTCGAGAAACGGCTCAATCCCCTTTTTTCTTGAGGATGGCCGAATTATTGGAAAGGAGTGGAGGATGATTTTCGAAAATCTTGCTTGCTTGAAGGCTAGGGTTATTGCTTCACTACCTTAAAACAAAAGCCATAAACTAATTTTCATAATTCAAGATTTAGGTTTCATAATTAACATTAATGAGCTTGATTAATTAATTGGACTAGTCCAACTAGTTTAACTAATTATATCAAAGTCCATTAAGAACTTTAATCATTTAGTATATTGGATGTGTACTCCTACAAGTCCATTAAACATACTTACCACTATATTTAATTTAATATTTAAGAAACCCGACTTTTGAGTTTAATAATTTAGATTATCAAATTTTATAAATTCAACTCCTTGAATTTATTTTCTCCAAATTTTAAATATCGTAAATTCAACTTCTTGAATTTATTATCTTATAAATTCAACACCTTGAATTTATTCTCTCAAAATTTAATTATCATAAATTCAACTCCTTGAATTTACTATATCATAATTTTATATAAATTCAACTCCTTGAATCTATTTTCTCAACGAGAACAAAATGATCAAGTGCTTGTGCGACCCTCAATGGTTCAGGGATACAGCTAGCCGTGGGTTCATAACTCTTTGTGATTCAGGACATTTTATTTTATTCGGGCTCACCATAATTTGCATCATTTCATGCACCAACATTTGTTCATGAGAATGTCAAAAATCATTTTCTGATTAAACCCATCGAATCATGGTAAGAAAATCTAGTAGCATTGCCTCATGATTCCCTAGGTATCACTGATAGTGCCTGCAAAAACCAGTCAGTTATGATTAATGTAAAGTACGGTCCCTTCATCTCATATATCCCGATCGAATCTGCAACCATTGGTTCATCGAGGGTTGCATATTAAATTCGATAGCTATGTTATACAATCATGAAATATTCATAGATTCATTACATGTACAACTAGAGAACTCTTTTCGTAATGTACATCCCACTGGCCAGAGATTTCATGCACTATTATTTCGTTAGATCACATAGGGTATCCACACCCATAGGTGAGTGGTGAATTCCTCACTACAATGCACTGGCTCCTACATATGTCGCAATTGCACCCAACCTCACCGCCTTGTGACCCTCGCTGAGTCGGTTAATGAGTCAAAGCATAATCCTAGTATGTAGAGCCTTAGTATTGTCCCGGGTCGTAAGGACTAATCATGTACAATCACAATCACAGACTTTTCCTCTCGATGAATGATAACCACTTGAAAAGTCTGAGGGAGGGATGTTCGGTACAATCATCGTATGATTACTCATATGCATGATTGGACATTTCTATGCCCTTACCATGAAACACGGTACACAATATCACATATGTCAGTCTCAAGATCAAGCGACCTTTATCCTTGTTTTTAGGCGGCCTAATCGACTAGAAAAGAATTCAGAATATACAGTGTTTACAAATAAGTTTCAAAATCGAATTACGATTCATTTGTATTAAAGTATAATCAAGTAATTTATATATGCTGATTGCATGAGTATACAGATAAAGTGAAATGAAA
>NC_133311.1:13733314-13755944 GCF_012295235.1 Primulina huaijiensis | reverse complement strand
ATGAACATTTTCGCAAACCTTTTTATGATGCGTGAACTTTAAATAAAATATTTTCATAATGATGCATCAACTTTAAACATAAACATTTTCATGACATGCAAACATAAACCTTAACTTTTCCATTTTTCCTCAACATGACATAACATAAAACCTTTTAACATGATCATAAATATTTTTCCTTTTCCTTTGTTGAATTCAGATCGTTAATTGTGACTTTCCTCAAATCTCAAAAAGTCGATGGATCCATCTACACGAAACCGCAGTACTGGGCGGCGGGGGACACCAGCAACACTCTCACTGGTCAACTGGATCCTGACCTATCCTCGTCGAATAGAAATACGATCGTCGGGACTCCCTCTGGGGCCTGTTCCCATAAATGAGCTCTATCTGGGGCCTTCTCCCCTCACGATATTCTCATTCTTACCTCAAACCTCATAACCTGAAATCCTCAATGGTGTCACGGGAAATACGATCGTCGGGCTCCTACTGGGACCATAACCCTCACAATATCTCCACATAACATCATTATAGTCACAATTACTTCACTTCCTTCAACGTTTTACATTTCCATCACTTTACAAAAATCATGCATCACATATCATTTTTTATTTTTGAAATCAAGCATGCAACATGTCTTTTAAATGTCAACCTTAAATCGTAAAAATCAAATAGACATTTAAAAATCATTATTTAATCACTATCAATTCATAAACATTTAAAAATAGTCATAACGTCATAAAAACAGCATTTAGGACACTGCACTATTTTTAGGTGTAAAAAGACCGTTTTACCCCTGGACGTAAAATTTCACGTTTTTATCTTTTTCTTAATTTCTTTGACTCTAACATGTCTCAAATAATTATTTAAGCCTACATGAATTTTCTCATCTTTTTATTTGGCTTAAGTCTATAACTTTTAATTTATTCTTTAAATATAACATATTAATGCGTTTTAATTCCGAATTAAACCAAACCTTAATATAAAATTCTCAAATTAAAAACTTAGGCTTTTAATAATTATTTGAGCTTAAATATAATTTTTCATAATTTTATAAAATCTTAAAACTAGGCTTTTCAATTAATTCGTTAATTAGCGTTTCGTGCGACGATTAAATCCCGATTAAATCCAAAATTCGTTATTTTGATCCCAAACTTTAAACATAACATTTTTAGTATTTATTCTAACCTTAGGAGCCATGAACCGCACCCAAAGACCCATGGTTCTATTTTTTGTTCTAAAATTCGAAATATTGACATCTAACCGAACACACCGAGCCATCTCCTAATTTACTCGAGCCACGCCCAAGCCACCTTGAGCCAAAACCTAGCCAACCCACCTAGGGACCCTACTGACCCAGCCCAAGCCCTGGAACAGACCCCTGGACCCTCGAATAACCCCCCGGCCTCGACCTCAAGTGCATGAGTGTGTGCGTTTGTAGTGTCATTGCTACATTGGGACTCCTAGCCACCTAGGACTCCACCAGCCCTTAACCACCGAGCCCCACCTGACTCTAGCCATCCCTGGACCATGCCCAGACCAAGCCCAGACCGACCCAGCCCCTTGAACCCAAGCAGCGAAGCTCTGAACCAGATGACAGCAACCTGCGTGCTTGATGGCTTTCCTCACGGTTCCATCTTTCCCCTCGAGCCAGCAGCGAGCCAACCCACACCAGCCCCTGGCCCGACACTAAGACATCTACCTAAGACCCCATAGGCCCCACCTGGCTCGCCCCCAGGCCAGCCGTGAGCCCCTTCATCAGCAAGTCCAGAAACCTGCTCTCGCGCGAGGAGTCCCTTCTGCATGGGACTCCTCCAAAGCTGCGCTCCAGGGGTCCTAGCCATGCTAGGACCTTTCCCGACCATGACCCACGTCCAGCACGAGCCCTCCTCGAGACCTGGTCGCACCCCTACACCCCATGCATAAGAACAAGTCCCTTGAACCCAACAAGCCCACAAACCATTCACGGTTCCTTCTTCTGTTAAATTCCTACGGTTCCAGGTTATTAATCCTTGTGTGCAGCCTATTTGTGTGTGTTTTAGGACCTTAAACTTAGTGTAAAACAATCCCCATTCAACTCCTAATCATGGCAGCCCCTTATGTACAAGTAATTCATGATTTTTGGATCAAAACTCATGTTTTAAAATCACCTTGATGCATAAACGAAAATACAATAAGGTGCAACTTGTTTTTCATGCAATTCGATTTTAAATAATTACTATGGTGTGAATGATGAGTAAAAAAGAGAATATGGCGTGTCTTTGCGTATTTTACGCACGAGAAACCGTTGGCGATTGAAGAACGACGACGAAGAGACGATGTCTTGAATTTCCTTGCAAACTTTTGATGTTTTTCCCTCAATTTAATTGTGTGTGCCGTGTAAAAATTGGGAGGAAAAGAATTCTGAATTTGTTGGGGAAGGGGGCGTGTAGTTGTAGGTTCAATGGGGAGGGTTTAAACATATTTTGTAGTTAATTAATCTTTAATTAAGCTTAGGCTCATTAGGAAGTCAATTAGGCCCAATTAAGCTCATTAGTGATTAATTAAAATATTAAAAATAATTTTGCTTAAATAAGTTTGTGAATTTATTAGTCGGGTTGCCAAAACGTTCGTATTTTTTTGTTGAAAATCCAACACCAATAAAGATTACGTCCCGCCGTATAAATTCACCTCAAAACCCCATATTTTCAAAAATAAGAAAAAGCATTATCCTTAATTTAAATAATAAAAAAACATTTATTTAATAAAAACATTTTCTATTTTTCAGCCCTCGGTCTCCGTTCCTCGATCGCAACTCGAATAACTTTTAAAAATACATTTTAATGCAACCATGTAGAAAAGTATATTTTAAACATAATTAATTAATAGAATTAAAACAATTAATTAAAATACAAGAGAATTTAATAATTTTTATGCATGTGATTCGTGTGGACCTTTAAATTTTCGAGGCGTTACACTTAAGGTTGTATGTGTTGACCTTTGTCCTTAATTGTTGCCACATTAGTCCTTTCGACTTCATGAAGTTCATCAGTTCTGGTTGATCTAAGTCTGTTTCTTGGAACCGATGACTTGACCAATACAAATCATTGATTTATTTACGTCAAAACATAATTTCTATCAAAATTATAATGTCTAAATCTAATTTTAACAACAAACATCAATATACAGATAGCATGTAAAATGAAATACAGATACATGAGGCACTCCTCGGAAAATGTAAAATATATCATACTAGAATCCATTATAGAAAAAGATCTGGGGCACAAGCATAAAATAGAATTCTTATTTTTGAGGGATTGACTTATTTATAATATTTTTATAATATAGGGTATAATTTTTAAATTTTAATTTATATTAATGTCACACTATATTAATAAAAAAATGATTTACCCATTGTTCAATTAGTAAATAAATACCTAGAGACAAATCTCTATGTTGAATTCTTTAATTAGAATTTATAATTAAAACCTACACCGATTTTTGCCCACTCTATCTATTTAAATACCCACCAAAAGAAAATTAATTTACTTGATAATATGTATAACTAAATAATTAAATATTCCTATTTTTATTTACCCGAAAATATATGATTGTAGATCAAATCTATATTCACTATTCACCACAATATATAATGACTTAGAGGATGTTTACTAAACTTATTTAAAACAACTTGTAAGTTCTTACATCTTATAAATTGTGAGGTCTTATTTTATAAATAAATTGTAAAAGTGTTTGGATAAAGTTATTTAAAAAAAGATTAATTAAATATAGTTAAAAAATGTCAATCAACACATGGTTAAACCGACTAGAAGTAGTATTCAATTTCAAATTGTGGCTTTAGGTGAAAAATGAGATTTCTTAGATCTTATTAATTTTTTATTTAATTAAAAATAAGTTAATAGATAATTTAGGGAATTTCACCACAATTACGCGATACTTTGATTAGGTGATTGAGTTAGACATGTGTCACATAAAATTTAACGTGTATAAAGATATGTGGCTATCAACTGACATTATAAACTATTATTCTGTACATTGAAACTGATGTGTATGACGATATTTTGGATGATCTTTTGTTATATAGAAGTTTCGAAACATGGTTAATTCTTAACACATGCTTGGTTAATTCGGGAACGACCATATCAGATAATCCAATATTAAACAAATCAATTTGTTTCGAAGAAAATCCAATTGATCTAATTTTCTATCAAAATCGGACAAAAAATTAGTTATTTCAGTTAATAACTGAGAAGGAAAATTTAAAAATTTTATTTGCAACCAAGATATGCTCACAACAAACTCCATAAATGAAAGCCAAATATTCACCATTTAATCCAATATTAATGATACAACATTCAAATAAACTCAAGCTTAATTCCAACTTCTTAAGCTCGAACCAAACCAAATAAACAAAAAATCCAATCGTCAAATTACTCTAACCAACTTTATGAATTAATCCGTTAATTCGGTTCAATCGAAATTTTGATAACTATTTCCCATTCCTCATAATAAAAGTAGCCCTAAAAAAAAGAGAGAAACCATTGTGGCTGCCGCCTATGGACACACACACTCAAAATTCAAAATTTCACATACATGGCCCCTTCCCACGGAAAATTAAAAAAAATTCAAAATATCGAACTCTCTTTCCATTGGTTCATTTAAAATCACGCGGATCCACACCCCAATAACCCAAAGCCATCGATTTATCTCTGAATCCAACGGCTCACGTCATATAAACAGAAAACCACACCCCCCCTGGTGCTATAAAAGCGCTCTCTCACCACTTTGCCGAATCATCACTGAATCGATTTACGTCATTCCACCCATTTCGCAGACCTACAAATCTCGTTTTACGGGTTGAGATTCTTGTTCATGGAGGCCACGGCAAAAGTAAAGAAGGGTGCTGGTGGGAGGAAAGGCGGAGGCCCGAAGAAGAAGTCGGTGACCAGGTCTGTGAGGGCCGGCCTGCAGTTTCCCGTGGGGAGAATAGGGCGTTACTTGAAGAAAGGGCGGTATGCGCAGAGGGTTGGAACTGGAGCTCCGGTCTACTTGGCAGCCGTTCTTGAGTACTTAGCAGCTGAGGTATTTATTTTTGGGTTGTGGATTCTTCGCTTCCATTTTGGATCTGTTTTCAACTCGTTTTTGTTACTGGGTCTCGATTTTGGTTATCGGAATTGCAATGGTGTTCGTGGTTTTGATTCTTTATCAATACCATGTCTTGCTTGTGGTGCATTTTATTTAATTGCCCGATGTTCAATTTTTGCTAATGGGACATTTATTTCAACATCAGAATTTCGTACATTGAGGGGGCTTGATTTTCCCTATGTTTCGTGAATTTAGAATATATTTAATATCCGTCTAATTTTCTTACATTTCTTGACGTGTTTGTGCCGATATTCTTGTTGGCGTCAGCTTTAAGCGTTTTGTCTCTGGCTTTTTCTCTGGGTATTGGGTTCTGGAATCTGAATCCTTTTCCACTTGTGTTCTTGGTTATAGGTGTTGGAATTAGCTGGGAATGCGGCTCGCGACAACAAGAAGAACAGGATCATCCCTAGGCACGTCCTTTTGGCCGTGAGGAACGACGAAGAGCTTGGAAAGTTGCTTCAGGGAGTCACAATTGCCCATGGTGGGGTGCTTCCAAACATCAACCCAGTGCTATTGCCTAAGAAGAGTGGCGGAGAGACTGCTGCCAAGGCGCCTAAATCTCCTTCCAAGGCTACCAAGTCTCCCAAGAAGGCTGCTGCTTAGATTTTCTTTGTTGGAAATGTATGGTTCCTTTCTGGGCTTAGAATGAGATGAACCAAGGTTGTAATATTTATAGTTTGTTGTTTTAGATGCTCTCTCGTGGAAATCTGTGAATGAATGGAACTTGTTTCAGAATTGAAGCCTGCAAATTGTGTCCATTTTTTAGTTTTGTTTTTGAGCTTTCAATGGTGAGTGGATTTTCCTGGACTTTTTTGTTGCAGTTGTTTCTGATTTGCTTCTGAATGCAAAAGAATTGATTATTTGTGTCAAGTGGAACTGTTCAAATTTACTTGCCAATAGAATTTTATATATTCGAGTTGGTGCAGTATGTGGCCTCGATGAGTGGACAGTTTTTTCAATTGGCCTCCTGGTCCTTGGGGCTGAGTGGATTTGGCGTTCCATTTCTTTAGGATGAAGATTGTTCCGGACTGTTGGCAATGGGACTGCATGCTTTGTTAGCCATGCTATGTTATATGGTGCTATGTCATCTACAGGTAATGTTTCATGTTGGGTAGTTGCTGTGTTATATGGTGCTGCGGATTAGACTCATGGTACATTTTGTATCTTTTGAATATTCATTGTGGTAGGATGACACTCTTGGTAACCTTGTTTTTTATGCATCCAACATTAATTTATTTACAAAAAGAGCAAATATAACGAGTGCATTTGGGTACTTCAACCTGTAGTAGCTTTATAATTCCTGTATGAGTATGATTCAACATGTTATATTTGAGCCTAATAGGACCAATTGGCTCTGTGATTGACACATTTCAGCACCTTGTGTGCTGGCAGATGCATTGGTTGAGCAGAAATCATTATCACTCTTTTATTTCTCTTCATGGATGGCGGTGGTACTCTTGCATACAACTCTTCGTTGGAGGTCTGTTCCCACCTTTCTCATTCTATGTTTGCTTTTTGTACACATGTGATATTAGGGAATTGCACAGAGATAACAGTATCTGGTTAACGTGTTATGCCTGCTATGAGCTGTATGCCGTTTGATAAAATGCTGGAATGAGAAAAGAAACTCATTTTCAAAAGTTAACATCCAACCCACAAATCAAATATTTATGTTGTCGAAAAAACCTCTTGTCGAATTTAGTAGTTTCAAAATGCTTATGAAAACCATCCATCACTTTCTGGGGCATTTATAAATTCCTTTCTAGGTCAGAAGAAAATCTTATGACCGATGTGTTTTAGAAACAAAAAATTTCACCTCTTATATTAAATGGACACCTCTAGTTGACTGGAATCAATGTTTTGTTCATATGGAACTTAGTGATGCCTTCAGTTTCTTCTTTTCTTTTCCTTTCTTCTGATCACAGTATGTATATCTTACAGCTTAAATACATGCAATAATAAATACAAACAAAATTCCCACACTTATTTACATGTAATTTATTATATATTGACTTACATATTGAATGACCATTGAGTGGAACCTATTATGGAAAAAGGGGCCATGTAGAATCTAAGCTCCTTTGATGCTAGTGGACACATTGTATGAAGGCTTTTTCATGTGTAATTTGTGTTTAGATACGACTTCTCACCCAAATTCTCAGTGGAGAGTCATCAGTTAATACAATTATTGTCAGTTTAGTTTTACTTGTTTATTTTTTCCCACTTATTCAAAGTACTTCACTATTTTCTTAAGCAACTCACTTGGCTCAAAGAGAATTTGTTCCCTTAAAATTATTTGTAATTCCATTTATGTATGACATTTAACCAAATTTTTGAAAGACTAGAAGGGAGAGATCTCATCAAACGGTTCTTTCCCAAAATATTTTAATTAAGATAAGGGTCTCGTGATTGGTGATTGTCACAACAAACGGTTCTTTCCTCCTGTTTAGGGATTTTTGAAGGGTGAAGCATCAAAATCTGAAATTTCTACGGATCTTTCCAAAAATATTTTTCTTTGAGAAATGGAATTACCTTTACTTGATTGGCAAATCTCTATTCCTAAAAATATCATCTCTCACAAACAAGACATTTCAAGTTCTTCGTCCAATTTTAGTCTTCATATCAATGTTGTCACCAAATGTAACCAAGAGATCATCAACATAGAAAGGCACTATCAATTGTATTTCACGTTTAGACTTTTTTCTTATTTTTTGATCTTTAAATCAACTTCATGTTTAGACTTTGAAGTGTGCAATGTTGCTTTATTTTCATTTCTCAGGAAGTCTTACTGCAGCAAGGGTACATGAATTCTGCTATAGTCTTTAGAGCCTGTTTTAGCTCATAAAGTCGATTGGTGAGCTGGTATACTTTCTCTGCTTCACTTGGAACTATGTACTCTTAATGTTGTTCCGTATGTATCAGGTCATAAAGAATGCATGTTTGAAATCAAGATGATAAAATTTCCGACCTTTTTTTCTGCAAGTGCCTTTAGAAGCTTGATTGTATCATACCTTGTTACTGGGGCAAATGTGTCACTATAAGCAGCACTTGGTTGTTGGAGATATACTTTTACAAATTATCCATCCTTGATCTTGTTCACAGAATGATCGGTGTTGAGTTTAGTTCTTTAAATCCACTTAAGACCTATAATGATTCTCAGGGAGTCGTTCTTTTGTATCATACTGATTTCCTTTTCAATGGGCTTTCTCCAACTTCCATACTTAATGCTTTGCTCAGTTAATGGTTCAAGTGTTACTAGATTGTATCTGTAGTAGATATCTTGTGAAGTTCTGGGTCCTTTTACAGCCTACTCCACGTCACTGCCTTGATTTTTTTCCTCCATAGCCTTAATTTGATTGCCTGCTGCTTCAAGTTCCTTTCTTTTCTGTTCATATAGCATCTTCATTAAATTTGACTTTTCTGCTCACCTTTATCTTTCGTATTTTCAGGTTGAGAATCCCGTACCCTTTTATGACTTCATTGTATCCGAGGAAGTTCTCAACTTCTTGTATCATTTGTCTCTCTCATACTTCTGGATTATGAGTGTAGCACACAGATGCATAAATCCTCCAGTGCTCCATTGATGGCTTGCCACCACACCCCATTTCTAATATAACTTTATGTGGTAGAGCTCTAGTTGACATCAGATTAATGAGTAGACAGATTAACAAATGTTTCAGTCACGCTCAAGCATCTTGCCATCTTCATTACTGTCGTATTCTTTTCTTACTCGATTCCATTTTGTTGCGGAGTGTATGGAACAGTGAGTTGAGGCTACAGTCCTCCTTTGCCTCAAAGTGTCATGAATTTGCTCGAGACATGCATTGTTTTATGGTCTGATCGAAGAAGCCATGCACTCGTATTTCTTTCGGCAGCATGATTTGTGACAATAAATGGTAGAGCCTCTGAACTGGTTGTACACCTGGTTTTACAAAGCTTTCGGAAGCTGTCATGGAATATCTAGCCTTAACCAACAAAACTTCTCAGCATGAGTATACTTTCTGCAGTGCGAACGACAAATATTTGCCATGGATGGAAATCATTCTTCACATCCGCTTAAGAGAGTTGAAAGCTCCTTTGAGTCTTCCACTGGAGAGATTTTTGCATCTAGTTTAGCTGGAACACTCTCAAGGACTTTACTCATCATTCTTCTATTTGCCAGTTCTTCTCCATGAAGTCTGAGTTGCTCACAATCCTCATTTTAAGAATATCAAACTCTCTTTACAAATTCAATACTTCAACTTATTTTGTTTCATCACTGACCTGTAATTTTCTTCAACTGATCCTAAGCTTGTTTTTTAGTTTCACAATTCACAATTTTTGTGAAAATGGGCTCTAAGACTGATGGATTGAAAAAAAAAGACTGATGGAGCGACTGCAGTCAATGTCTTGTACTTTATAGTATTCTCCTCCCTGTGTTGATGGATTTGTTCATTGTAGGACTGCCTCTTAATGGTATTTACTACCCAGACTGGGTAGTAGTTTCTCTGTTGAAGCCATCTTCTTTAATGTTCGAGCTTTTTGGTTGTTCAAGCTTTTTGGTTCTCTCTTACCCTTGTAGTCATTAAAGATTTAAATAATTTAAAGAATCTACAGATGGATTATGTTTTATCATTATATATTTTTGAACGAAGTAGATGGATAAATTTTGAGAAACCTTAAAACACACAAGTTGGCTCTACTGCATATTTTTCAGTCTATTAGAGAGAGATATCTGGAATACAGATAATGAGCTTGTTTATGTTTTCTCCATGATCAATGTATTTTGGATAGGGTTTCGAGGCTCGTTTTGAGGGAACCTCGTGATCTCACATTCAATATTTGATTTTAGAATTATGAATATTCTTATTCCTTGCAATAATAACATTTAAATACAAGGTAGACAATTAATTTCCCTAGCAAGAAATTTGCTGTGATTCCTCTATCCATGGCTAGAATGCATGCAATATTAAAAAAAAAACTAAATAAAATCCATCTGATTAATTACTTATTTCTGTATCTTCCAGCACTTCATCCTGGATTTCAGCCACTTGTCCTTGATACTTGCCCATTTCATCTGCCTTCCCTTGGAAATCGTGCTTGTCCTCAGCACGAAAAAGAGATATTCCACGATCTTCCAACTTGCTATTCTGAAAAATTCTCCACCACTTCAAGAACAATTGTTGTAGGAGTATCTCAAGGATTAAAAGCAAATGACACGGTAATTCTCCACCTTGTTATGACCCTCAAGAGGATTGCATGATGGATTAAGTGCCGTCTGACGTAGAAAGTGGCAGTGTTGTTCAATTTTCTTTAGTTGGTCTCGAGTGTAAAGCGGGCTGGCCGAAAGTTGCGCTTGGAATCACGACCATCGAAAGCAGTCTGTCCTTGAACTGATTGTTCTTTGAAACCATAACCATAGGGCTTCTTAGGCGGCTGCCAATTTGCTGGTTTACCAACGATTTCCCACATTTTTCTTTTGTATCGCTTGGGCGATTGCAATGGTCACACCAAGGGCATTTGCTTTGCCAGTGTCCCTGACTGGTGTTTTTGCTTGAGACTAAGGTAGAAACTTTGCGTCTCATCTCTTCACGCCGGATGTGAAAACCTGAATCTGCCATACTACATAGTTTGAATTACAGAAGAACTCACCAAGCCTTTTCAAATTTCCAAGGCAAGGAAAAGTCAAAGCCCTATTACCACACTTAAATATGCCGTTAAACTTGAATTTTATGTAGGTGCATGGCAGAAATAATTCCATCTGGTACAACTTGACTTGAGGACTATACATATGGCCTCTTAGGCCATAAAGGTTTCTGCATCTACTCCACATTCAGTCGGCAACATATTAGTTTGAATAAGGCATTTCCAGCTGCAGTACATTTTTGAGCAAGCAACAGCCAGTAGCAGCAGCATATTTTCGAGCATCAAACAACCAACAACAGCAGCACGCAGGCGGCACACAAGTGGAAACCAGGTAGACGAAGTCCATTCGAAACTACCGAAATTTTTGTTAAGAAATTTCTGTAAGTGAGCTTATTGTTTAAAAGTTTGTTTATGTTTTAAATCGATTGAGCAAGATAGGATTTATAAGATTTGATACATCCTGTTTTTGAAATAAAACTCAATTTTGAGCACTGTTATGAATTCAAAATCTAATTGGTAAGGAATTCTGAATTATGTTATGTATGGCCATGCAGTGTGATTATAACCGATAACATAGCCTCATCCCTTAGAGGATAATCTATAAGAGATCGATATCAGTAGTCATGGAGAAAGTTCAGTGCTATACCTCTATCTTGTTTATGAAATGTTATACGTTTATGTTTGTTTTGTTTAAGAAATGTTCTGCATAAAGGTGGCGTTCTGCCATGATCTAATATTTTTCTAAAAATTACATGGATATTTATTTTGTAAATCGTGTGTTCAATCGGTTCAAATTTGCTGAATATTTCCTCAAACACTCACTCCTTATCTTCACTCCCCATATAAGAACGAAGATGCACCAAATGAAGAGGTGCAAAATCAATTTTGAGGTTTTTGATAATGCTATGTTCAAGTTGCTGTTTTATTTTGTAATTACAGTTTTATTTCCTGAGATAAACTAGTTTGGATGAATCTTATGCTGAGAGGCTTTTTTTTTTCAACATTTAATTGTTAAACAACGTCGGTGTCATCAGCTCCGGGAACGGGGCATGACATGGGACCTCCACAAAAGCATCATGTGGGGATAGGAAAGGGTCCCGGGCAACAATCCTTCGTCGGACATCATCAAGCTCTCGGTTGAGATATGCCAGGAAGTCGAACACCCTCTCCTTTTCTAGATGCAGTCTAAGTTTCACACTGCATTCAAAACATGGAGATTTGTCTTCAAAAAATAAATTCAGTCTTGCCATAAATCTTGAATGTCAGAGAAGTATTGTGTGACTGAATGTGAGCCATGTTCCATTTCTTTCAGCTTCGACCAAAGTTCGAACACTCGAGAGGCATTCCCAAATTCAGAGTACATTTTTTGGGCAACCCCATACCCCTTTCGTTGTTTTGAACCACAAGTAGATGTGGCTGATGGCAGAATCCATCGAGTTCACCAGCCACGCAAGAACAATGGAATTTTCGGCCAGCCAGGCTTCATATGAGGGATCGGTATGGGCTGGGGCAGGAGGTTCGCCGTTAATAAACCCTAATTTACCCATGACACAACTCACAATCTTGACGGATTGTGCCTACTGCAGATGTTGCCACCATCGAGACGATGGGTTGTTATTTGAAAGGATGAGATGTCACTTCTTGAAAGAGAAGCGAGGACAAGAGATTTTTCGGTGGTGGAGTTGCCGGACATGCTTGAAGACTTGGTCCAGTCGGTCGACATGGTTGTGTGGAGGTGCGTTTCTGTCGCAAGAAAAATAAGGAGACGGGGCCGGAGATGGATCCAACACTAAGACTCTGATACCATGTGAAAATAAAGATATGAGAGAAAAAGACTTCTATATGAATTCCATGAGTACAGATTTAAGCTATCCTAACAAATTACAACTACTATTATCGAATATTTAACTGAATCATAAAATATTCTTGATAGACTTTATCTACAGTCTGCATGGTAACTTACGTCTTTGGTTTTCAATGATGAATTTTTCTTGCATTTCTATATGTTGATTCCCTCGATTTTTTAGACTTGTAATACTTTGAAAATAAATGCAGAAAAGAGTCGGGTTATCAAAGAAGCTGAAGGAGAACAGAAGATATCCAGTTGTGATCATGATTGATTCTTTTCTGGTTCTTTCATTTCGTTCTGTAGCAAATTATGAAATGGCTTAATAGAAATGGAATGATTGGTTTTGGATAATCGTTCTTTCATTATGTTGCAATTTAGCAATGGTTTCGTTCCTTTCCGTTGTCTCTTTACTGCCGTTTTCTAAGTTTCAGTTGTCTGTTGAAGCCATCTTCATCATGGCCATGACGGCCTATTTGGGGTGGGTATTGACTCGCCCAGATCCGTGTTTCTTTTTTTTGAAGGTGAAGCAGTAATTGTGCAAAGTGCTTCTCAGAGGGAGACCCACTAGTTCTAAAGCTTTGGTTATGTGTTGGTCTGAAATTAGAGGTAATTTTCTGCTCGAGTTATGGGTAAAGGCTATACTTCTTGATGGCTATCAAAACACATTAGAAGTGCATTGCTTGTAAAGGGATTGCCTCTGCTCTTTTGAATCAAAGTTCTAATTAGGCTTGTATGCCCTGCATCCTAGTGCAATGGAGCATATCCAAGACTCAAGCAGATGAGCGATTCAATGTATTTTAAAGGATGCCAATAAAATTTAAAGTTTTCGTTTGATTCGAAATGGTGGCTGACTGTCCTCTGGATTCGTCCTAAACTGCACGAAAAATGCGATCGTATTTTCCAGTAAATATTTGATATTTTCACGAAATGTTCTGATTATAGTTAATTTGTAGTCTGTTATCTATACATGTGATTTTGTTGATGTAAGTATATTGAGCAAGGAGTGAGTGTTTATCTATCGTCAAGTCTTAGTAGCTATATTTTGTTCAGTTGGATTTTATATGAGAAATTTGAGGGGAGAAAACTATAATGTTTTTAACAATATGTGAGTGATATTATATAAATTAAATGAAAAATTAATGTACATTATTATTGATTGATATAAGTATAAAATTAATTTTTATTATTATAAAAGTATGTGTCAGATTAATCTGTCTTGCAGATATAAAACCGTGAAATCATATACATTTACTCCTTAATCAATTAATAGAATCATACGTACTAATCTGGATATATTATATCTATTGATGATTGTTTGATTATTTAAATACTCAAAAGGTCTTTGGTCTTAAAGTATCATAATAAGCATTGATTAAAGATAACGTGATCGATTTTTTTATTAGGTTATTATCGATATCAAATTTTGAAAAAATAGCATGCAAGATCAGACAACAAATTAAAAATTTCAAGTGATACTTGCGAGAGAAAGAAGAATCAACAAATAGTGAGGATGTTGTGTACTTTTTTCCATTGAGGTTTTCTTAGTAAGGTTTTAAAGAGGTACATCTATCGTCTGATAGGCATTCAAGAGAAGTATCTATTGATGTATTATTTTCCTTTTGTTTATGTTATTTCCACTAAATTTTAGTATCAAGATTTTAACGAGTCAACACTTGAATCTCCGAATCTTTCCCAATAATCTAGTCGCAAGATATTTCTTTGAAGAAATATTTGTTACATGAATAATCATCTAAGGGTGGTGGTATAAATGGTTAGATTTGTAGATGACTATGATTAATGCTATTGAAATAAATAGATCCATATGTGCAACTCTTCCAAACATGTATCACTCAATTGTCCCCTATGCATAGAAATCTTTGGTCGAGGTAAGACAATTGATTCCTGAGTCATTATCTCATCTCCTTTCACTTGTATATTCTATTAAATTTATAACAAGTAAAAATTTACAAGTCAAATTTATTATACAAGATCGAAAATTGAAATTGTTACTGTTGACAGTTATTTTAGAAAACAATTTATTTTCTCAAAGGGTTGATAAAATTGATTTTCATTAAAGTCACTAGTGATTGGTCGTTGTAAACTGAAAAATATTTGCTGGTGATATTTTGTACTGAGACACCGCATAAGTATTTATATACTTGTGCACAATTATTTCTAAGTTATTTTAGTTTAAGCCATTTATGTGTATTATATTATTCCGCTGCGTGTTGAACCAAGTGTTACAACATTTGGAACAACATTTAAATCTGATACACACTAACTTTCTTATAAATTTTACAATTTATGTTAAACAGAATAATAAGTTTCTTACAAAACTTTCATAATGCATCACGTGTTTATATCCATAATACAAAATTTATTGTGCATACCATTCTTTGAAAATCTTGAAAGTAACAAATGATTTTTAGCCTTGAATAATGATATTCAATCATCGTGAATAAAATTATTGTTTTATATTTTTCCAAAGCTAGCAACACATTAACATAAAATAAAATATTTCCATTCATTTAAAGAAACAATAGCCTTAAAAATATTACAGTTTTATTCGAATGAAAACTAACAACAAAATTATTATAGAGAATAAGTTTTATATGCACTTTTAAAGGGGTGTAAATAACCAACAAGTTATCATTTAATCAGTTTCTTTTACTATTTCCAAAGAGAACTACGCATTGGCAGACACCTCAACCTATATGACAGACACCTCAACCAAGATGCTTGAATATTAATTCCACGGCTTACCTTTATGTTAGTATTAGACGCTTTTCATCAGGATAATATATCTATTAGTCAATACATAATTTTATTTTTTTATATTTGTAGTAGTGCAGAATGCACATACTTGTGTGCTAATGGATCAGGCTGTTAGGCTCATAATCCGAGGAGGTGCGTGTGCTGTCTCATATCTCGAGATCAGTCTTATACTTTCCTAGAGTTGGTCATGTCTCAAGCAGAGACAATATTACCCGTTAAGATCTAGCGTCACTCTTTTATGACCTACCTAACCAACCAGATCAAATAACACAATGTCAGCAGAAGAACTTCTTAGGAAGTCATCAATCGTACTACTCTTATTCATGCACGCTTATCCCAAAATTCTCCCATCTCCAAAAAAAAGTAAAGTAAATAAAAATGTTTCTTCAGAGACATGAACTCATGACCTCACTCTGATACCAATTGTTAAGATTAAATGCTTACTAATAGGCTAAAAACTATAGCTGTTAGGCAATACACAACTTTATTTCTTTATACTTATGGTAGTGCAAAGTCCACCTACTTGTGTGCTAATAGATCGAGCTATTAGGCCCATGAGTCCGGGAGTGCGTGTTTATCTGCAGGTGCTGTCTCATATCATTTAGATATCAGTCTTACCCTTTCTCTAACGTCGGCCCTGTTCACGCAAAGACAGTATTATCGGTTAAAATCTTGTGTTACTCTTTTACGACTTACCTAACCAACCAGATCAAGCGACGCAACATTATTGACTTGACGCATAAGAACTACCTAGAAGGTCACCCTTATCAGTGCTACACTCACTCACACACGCTTAACCAATATTTATATGATAATGCATATTTTGGAGAATTACACCATTTAAAATCTAGGCATTTATAAAATTAATTAATAATTAATTTATTTATTAATATATTATTTCTTAATTAGTGGAAAGGGCATGACCGTTAATTTTCCTCTCAATTTATTTACTAATTTTCGAAGAAACTTCTTCATTTCTCCTTAATTTCGTTTTGCCTCGTTGTAGGGTTCCTTCCAATAATTAAATTCACATCAATTTCAGTATTAAATTTCAACGATTCGATCTATCTAGCATCTCAAATGGCAGGGTCCAACGTTTCCACTTCGAATCATTTGTCCACTGCGCGCCGGCGAGCATTAGAGAAGGACTCGCTGACGCCCGTTCCCGGTTCGACCGCCGCCGCTACCGGTATTGATGGCAGCGACGCAGTCAGGCTTACCGCGGCTGACACAGATCCCGCGATCCAGAGAGACAGCAGGAAAACTCTACAAACCCAATCCCGAAAGTCTAGGCCGACGCGGAGGTTATCAAAGCCACGTTGGCTAACCGTGGTAAGCATTCTCATTAAGAACATAGCATTGTTGGTTGTTATAGTGGGATTAATCCAGATGTCCAGATGGGCTGTCTTGAATTCCGGCCGCAATTTGGAGGGCTTTGAAGTAATTTCAGGGGATTTTGAGGGGAAGTTCGCAGAGTTGCAGAGGTTCGTTAAGACGACCATGAAGGCCATGCAGGTGCAGGTGGATACTATTGATCGTAAATTCGAGGATGGGGTTTGTTTGGCGAGGAAGGAGTTTGGCGAAAGGATGGAGAAAAATGAGGAAGAAGTGGAGTTGAAGTTGAAGGCTTTGGATGTGAGAAGTGATGCTTTTGAGAAGTTTATTGATGGGTTTCGAGGGAAGAGCTTGCTTTCGAAGGAAGAGTTTGGTGAATTCTTTGAGGAGTTCATGAAGACTAAGAATAATAGGATTGGTAGTTATATGGCTTTGGATGAAATTAAGGACTATGCAAGGGAGATAGTGGAGAAGGAGATTGAAAAGCACGCAGCTGATGGACTGGGGATGGTTGATTACGCGTTAGCATCCGGAGGGGGGAGAGTGGTGAAGCATTCTGAGGCATATGGTGTTGGAAAAGTTGGCGGGTTGATAAATCGAAATAGGTTTGCTGTGGATTCTCAGAAGATGATTATGCCAAGCTTTGGAGAGCCTGGACACTGTTTTCCACTCAAGGGTGGTAGTGGATTTGTTGTGATCCAGCTTAGGACTGCCATAGTGCCCGTGGCCGTAACAATAGAACATGTTGCTAAGAGTGTAGCTTATGATAGGTCCAGTGCTCCAAAGAATTGCAGGGTATCTGGATGGTTGGAAGATCAAGAATCGAGTGATACGGGATTTGATGCCGGAAAGATGTTTCTATTGAGTGAGTTCACTTATGACCTTGAGAAGAGCAATGCTCAAACTTTTAAGGTTTTGGACTCTGCGAAATCTATGGCTGTTGATACTGTTAGGCTCGATTTTGAATCCAACCATGGGAGTGCTTCTTATACTTGCATTTATCGTTTGAGGGTTCACGGTCATGAACTCAAGTCTTTGCCGTCGCAAGAAATACAGTCATGATGCTGCCTGTGAGTTAATGCCTTTTGTACCGCATATATAAACTGTGTGTTTTGCCACTGAGGCATGTATCGTTAGTTTGTTACTCTTGATCATGTATGCTCCATGTTTTCGTCATGCTACTTCTTCTCTTGATGTGCCATAGCCATTTTATCCGAATGCACGAGTAATTAGTTATTACATCGGATGATAGAGCATCAAGTGTAACACATGATTTACATTGAATTACGATTGGGTATGAATGAAATATAATCATGCTTGAATGCTGAACAAAGAAAATAGCCTTGTGTTATAAGCTAAATTTATCATTTGGTAGGCAATTTTATATGATGTATTGAAAAGGGCAAACACACAAGAAAAATATCTGTGTTCGACTCATGTTTTAATTTTATTTTACTAATTTGTGAAATTTTTGCCACTATACACAAAATTTCCCCCTTTTATACAAAAATATCGCGTCAATAAATTTGATAGATTAATTAAACTTTTTTCCCAATATCAATAGGTTAAATCGATAGCTTTGATAAATTAGATAGATAATATTATTTTTAAAAATTATTCAATGTTTTGGTGATGAACAAGCTTCATATTTTCCGGGAATCAATGAAAAATTATCTTTAGCAGTAAATGTAGATTAAAAATTTCGTTTTCTAAGATATATTGAATTTTTGTTGCTCTTGAAAATTTCTATTATTTTTTTTTGTCTTTTAGATTTTGAAATAATGTTCGAACATAGAAAATGTTATTGCATAGTATACGTTTTACAAAATATATTTTAGTCTAAAAATACAAAACATCCAACCCTGTATTTGGAAAACTAGCTCAAAAAGTCAAAATTATACATTATTTTGAGGTTTTCATAAATTGTACATTAATTTAAGAAAAAATGCAATTTTTTAAGACTCGGGAATTAGCGGTTGCTACCTTTTAGTGCTTGGTAAATCTCGAGCTAAGACAAAAGACTGCAAACCACGTTAGTCAGTTAAATTACACTGAACAAGCCTTGTGCGACAGACTCGTATGAGAAAGTGTTTGTAGAGAGAATCGACTCCTAACAATTGGTCAAACGTTCATATACTCCAATAACTCGAACGCCTTATTAAGAGCGAAAAACTGCAATTTTGATCTTATATACATTTAATTTTATTTTTTTGTACAAACCTTCTCCATTTTTCCGTACGGCGGTGCCGTGTATGGTCTTGATTGGGCAGATGTAGCATCAATACGACGGTGACGTGTATGATGTTGATGAAAAATTATTAAAGTTATCAAAATTAGAAAATAATTGACTAAGACATAAACTGGATAACAAAGAGGATCAAAATCGCGTAGAATCAAACATATAATATAAAAAATGCATGCAATTTTCTCACACACGGTGACTTTCCACAATTTAGCAAAGTGAACTACGTTGCGTACTTAGGGATTAAGGCTCACTCTCCAAGTTTAAGTAAGAATACTATTTTCAAAAGACTACTTGCACGTTTCAGTCTTGACTGTTAGAAATTTTTCTCAAAAATCATGTTTTTGCACGTATATAAACATGATAAAACTATATGCGGAAGCAGATCGATTGTTACCTCCGGCCATTGAAAATTTTGATTTCTCTGCTTTTCCTCTCGGTTGAAGCCTTCTAAGCACTCCACCCTCTCGATAGATGGTGTATATTTCTTATGAAGTGTGTGTGCTTAGGGACCTCAATCGCTCTATTTATAGGCGTTTCTCATACCATCGATGAGTTATTGCGGGAGCTGAGATTTAAAAAGAGAGTCGTGTACGCATCTAAATTTTCTTGGCCATCGCCAATTTCAATTTATACACGCTACTTCTTTTAACATGTGTCATATTTCTTACATTCTCCCACTTGACACATATATCTCATTTAACATAGGAGAAAACAGAATACATGAATCATGGCGATAGTTCCTCTAGAAGCGAGTATTATCTTCCATGTTTCACAATGCATTATGTATCTCAAACTGTATAACTTAATGAATAAACATTATGTTTATTCGAGGTCCAACTTTATTGATATTTCTCAATCAATGAATGTATACACAACAAATATGAGAAAATATCACATCATAGTTTCATTAAATTTGTTCTTGCAACAAAATTACATAAAGGAACCAAGTCCCATTCTTTCTGTATGATTCTTAAATTTCAATGGTGGCATGCCCTTAGTCAAAGGATCCGCAATCATCAATTCAGTGCTAATGTGCTCGATAAGTAACTTCTTATCTTTAACACGTTCTCGTATGGCTAAATACTTAATGTCGATGTGCTTGCTTCGACTACCACTTTTGTTATTTTTAGCCGTAAATACAGCAGCTGAATTGTCACAATATATTCTTAATGGCCTAGATATAGAATCCATAATTCTAAGCCCTGAAATGAAACTCTTCAACCATACACCATGTGAGGTTGCCTCAAAACAAGATACGAACTCAGCTTCCATAATGGAAGTAGCAGTCAATGTCTGCTTTGCACTTCTCCAAGATACAGCTCCACCAGCTAGCATAAAAATATATCCTGAAGTGGATTTTCTTGAATCAATGCAGCCAGCGTAGTCTGAATCAGAGTAGCCAATTACTTCCAAATTCTCAGTTCGTCTGAACATAAGCATATAATCTTTAGTCCCTTGAAGATACCTCATTACTTTCTTTGCAGCTTTCCAATGGTCTAAACCTGGATTACTCTGATATCTTCCCAACATCCCAACAACAAATGCAATGTCAGGTCTAGTGCAAACCTGAGCATACATCAAGCTTCCGACAGCAGAAGCATAAGGAATGTTTTTCATTTGTTCCCGCTCTAGATCATTCTTTGGGCATTGGCTCAAATTAAACTTATCGCCTTTCACAACGGGAGCTATACTTGGTGAACAATCTTTCATCCGATATCTCTCTAAAACTGTGTTGATATAGGTTTCTTGTGACAGACCTATAATACCTCGAATTCTGTCTCTATGTATCTTAATGCCAATGACATAAGATGCATCACCCATATCCTTCATATCAAAGTTTTTCGAGAGAAATTGTTTCACCTCATATAACAAACTCTTATCATTGGTTGCAAGTAATATATCATCCACATATAGAATAAGGAAACAAATCTTGCTCCCACTGACCTTCTGTTATATACATTGATCCATGGGGTTCTCAACGAATCCAAATGAAGAGATAACATCATGAAATTTTAAATACCATTGACGGGAAGCTTGTTTCAATCCATATATAGATTTCTTAAGCTTACAAACCAATTGCTCACCATTACTAGAGAAGAATCCTTCAGGTTGTTTCATATAAACCTCTTCCTCTAGTTCTCCATTGAGAAAAGCTGTTTTCACATCCATTTGTTGCAAATCTAAGTCAAAATGTGCAACTAATGCTAGAATGATACGGAGAGAATCTTTCTTAGATACAGGAGAAAAAGTCTCCTTATAATCGATTCCTTTCTGCTTAGTGAATCCTTTAGCAACGAGTCTTGCTTTATACCTTTCAATGTTGCCTAATGAGTCTTTCTTTGTTTTGAAGACCCATTTACATCCAATGGCTTTTACACCATCAGGCAACTGAACAAGATCCCAGACTCCATTAACTGTCATAGAATTCATCTCTTCTTTCATAGCATTAAACCATAGTTTTGACTCATTACAACTCATGGTTTGTGAAAACGTTTCAGGATCATTTTCGGCTCCGATGTTAAAATCCGACTCTTGTAAATACACAACATAATCTTAGATATAGCTGATATTCTTATTCTAGTAGATCTCCTAAGGTTATTTGGTTGATCAACAATTTCTTGTTGTTCTTCATTAACAACTTGATCTACTGGATTTTCATCAGCGATTTGTGGAATTTCATTAACTGGTTGTCGAACACCCATTTGGTCTTGAGGCGTGTGAATAACGACCAATCTGTCATTTGAATAAGAGGGTTGTGCATTATTGTGATCATTCTAAAAAACTATGTCATGATCACTCCCACTAATCAAGTTATTTTCAAGAAATTTTGCATTTCTTGATTCCACAATTATAGTGTTTTGAGATAGCCAATAGAATCTGTACCCTTTGGATTTTTCGGCATACCAAATAAAATATCCACTTATAGTTCTTGGGTCCAGTTTTTTTTCTTGTGGGTTGTAAACTCTTATTTCAAAAGGACAACCCCAAACGCGTATATGTTGCAAACTCGGTTTCCCACCTTTAAATAACTCAAATGGCGTCTTTGGGACAGCCTTGGTTGGAACTCGGTTTAATATATACACAGCTGTCTTAAGAGCTTCAGTCCACAAGGATTTAGGAAGTTTAGAGCTACTAAACATGCTCCTCACCATGTTCAATAATGTTCGGTTTCTCCTATCAGCTACGCCATTCTCGTCCGGAGAACCAGGCATAGTATATTGGGCAACAATCCCATGTTCCTGGAGAAACTTCGCAAAGGGACCAGGTGCTTGTCCATTCTCAGTGTATCTACCGTAATATTCTCCACCTCTATCAGTTCTCACGATCTTAATATGTTTTCCACAGTGCTTCTCCACTTCAGCCTTAAAAACCTTAAAGACTTCAAGTGCTTCGTTTTTATTATGAAGCATGTAGATATACATGTATCGTGAATAATCATCAATGAAGGAGATGAAGTATTTCGGATTTTGCATGTCCATATCTGGACAACAAATATCTGAATGTATAATTTCTAATAGTTCTGTACTCCTCTTGGCACCCTTTTTAGACTTATTAGTCTGCTTTCCCTTTATGCAGTCCACACAAGTCTCAAAATCAGTAAAATCTAAAGTACTGAGTACTCTATCATTTACTAATCTTTTAATTCTCTCTATGGAGAT
>NC_133311.1:13721431-13731512 GCF_012295235.1 Primulina huaijiensis | reverse complement strand
ATAATGATAATGATAATAATAATAATAATAATAATAATAATAATAATAATAATAATAATAATAATAATAATTGAGACGACACATGAAAGAAAAATGATGCCATGTATTTAAGAGTTTTAATTGTGTGGGTCTCATTGTTTGTAATAATACAATGAACGCAAGCTTATTTTCCTCCACACACATGCACGTTAAAGCTTTGCATTCAGAATTCTTTATTGCAGCCAAAGCTTATGATTTCGTGTTTTGCTTTCAAAAAAATTTGAGAACTTCATACTCCGATCAAGAAGAAAATTCTCCGAAGAAATTTTCAGGTAAATTTCTTATGATATCAAAACTTCTATTCTTTTACGTAAACTTTCAAAAAGAAATTTTTTATGATATCACTTATTTTCAGAAAACAAATTTTCAAGGTAGAGGTATCATTGCTCTGATACCAAATGTTAGAAATTTTTCTCAAAAATCATGTTTCTGCACGTATATAAACATGATAAAACTATATGCGGAAGCAGATCGATTGTTACCTCCGGCCATTGAAAATTGTGATTTCTCTGCTTTTCCTCTCGGTTGAAGCCTTCTAAGCACTTCACCATCTCGATAGATGGTGTATATTTCTTATGAAGTGTGTGTGCTTAGGGACCTCAATCGCTCTATTTTTAGGCGTTTCTCATACCATCGATGAGTTATTGCGGGAGCTGAGATTCAGAAAGAGAGTCGTGTACGCATCTAAATTTTCTTGGCCGTCGCCAATTTCAATTTGTACACGCTACTTCTTTTAACATGTGTCATATTTCTTACATTGACAAATCAAGTTGTTCGATTATTGAGTAATTCCAAACATATGCCGAGGAAGTTCAACATCATCCGGTAGATTGTGGGAAGATGAGATATATCAGTCGAGAGAGTTGCGGTAAGACATTGAACTTTGAATTTCTGAACCTCTCAATTATTTCATACCTATATGCTTCAAAATCCTACATGTCTAGCCATGAACTGGTTAATTTTCGCGGTAAAAACATAAAAATTCAAGCTACTAATCAAGAAGAAATCTTTCACCATGACAAAGCCAGCGAACGAAAATCTCACCTATCTACTTCCAGAAGTGGCAAGCTATGGAGAGAAGTGATAGTGCAAATCAACTACTCAGAGAACTTAAACCATTAGAACTCTCGGAATGGATTGGGAACATATATCATTGAACATTGTAGTAAGTTTTCCAAAGTAAAGACTAATTCATGATGTGATATGAGTTATTGTTGATAGACTAACAAATTCTATGCCTCGTTCGCATGATATTAATTTGGACAAGTTGTCTACCCTATACATGTGTAATACGGTGTGACATCTTGTCTGATAAAGATTTGAGCTACATTCTTGAAGCTAGACAACTCATGAGAAGGGACCCGAACGAAGATTTGTAATATGAGGAATCCATATTCGAATCGTGGATACCAAGAATAAAGTACTCAAACAAAGGACTATTCTATATGTCAAAGTTCAATAGTCAAACCATACTCAAAGATAAGCAACCTGGGAATTGGAACATGAAATGCGTAGACAACATACCTATTTGAGAACCATACCAACTGAAGTTTTGAGGATAAAACTTTCAATAAGAAATGAGAGATGTAAGAACTAAGATTTTCAAGATAGTATATCTCCACGATTTTCAAGAGAACATCTCCATGAATTTCAAGTTGACATTTTTCCATAATTTTTAAGTTAAACATATCTAGCTTATCACCATCTACAACCACCGAAGTTCAAAATTTGAAATTTGGAGAGTACATAGTATCGAGATAGCATGATAACTTCAAAATTTGAATGTTAGAGATAGCATATTATCGAGATAACATGATTACTCTTCTCAACACCTATAAATAACCCTTCAAGGTTGGAAGATATTCACACCCAAATTTTAAAGTCAAACACTTTCTATAACTCTCTGAATTTTAGAGTGAGAGGAAGCATTTCCGAGCAAGGAAAAAATATGAAATTTAGAGCGTTTCAGCAGCAAGTAGAAAGACATTTTCCAGGACCTATTTTCGTAGATACATTGATCTCAATCTGATCTCCACCATTCCAAATGTACCAAACAATGTTATAAATATGTTGTCCAAATTTCACCTCAATCCAGTGATTATATTTTTGCAAACAAGCTTGCAAGCAGACTATACAGATTATATGTGAAAAATAACAGTTGCTGTTCATCATCTAGACGCTACATCAAATGACTTCAAATCATGATCTCCATCATTCCCAATTTATTTTACTTTACGAATGTGCTCACCAAATTTCAGCTCAATCTGACAGTTCAATATATAGCAGATTCTTTCAAGTTGTCTGATTTGCATATGCAAATGTATGCAAATCCGAAAATTCATTTATTCTCTTTCTTTTGTGTACTTTTTTGGCCAGATTGTTGTGTCTCAAACTAGTGCAAGATACACCCTATTTTGTTCTACATATGGGCTCGTCCTATATGGTCTAGATTCATCGGGCTTTAGCCATATCCACATGAAGAAACCAACCTGACAGGTTTACCACCCCTTTCAAATTCGAAGCTACCAGCAAGTTTTGATCAGGTTTATTCGAAATAGATTAATTGGGTTTATTTTTTTTCAAAATAATTATATGTTTCAAATCGATTGAATATAAATTCTTTATGAATATATGTTTTTGAAATAAAAATTATGGTTTTAAGCATTGTTATGATTTGAAATCTTAAGTGGATAGGAATTCTGAAAGTTATGACATGATATGATATGACCCATAAGCAATGAGATTATAACTATTTCACGGCCTCTTCTTTTAGAGTATTAAAATTAAGGACTAAGTAGTGTCTCATTAAATAAATTAGATGAGATTTCAGTGTTCTATGATGATGATATGGTTATGGTATGTTTATGATAAGTCATGATATTTTCAAAAAGTTCATGTTTGCGATTTTACAAATCTTGTTATATGCTATGTTCGATCAGCTCTCACTTTTTGAGTATTTATCCAAACATTTTACCCCTTATATTTCATTCCCTGATAAGAATGAATCGAAAATTTAGGAAGAAAAGCTTAACCAATTATGAGGTTGGTGAATATTTAGTAGTTTAGTTTTCACGTTCATGTTTTGGATCTCGTTAGGATTTTTAATATTTTGGTTTGTTTCCACAATTTTGTTTCGATTTTCATTGTAAAAGCAAGTTTATTTATGAAATAGATGATGTTTATTTATATTACTTTACGAAGCTTGTTGCTATCGAATTTATTTATTTATTTTAAAACGCCAGTGTCGATACACCTCGGGCTCGGGGGCATGACGCTCTTCTAAACACATTTATGATCCTTACACATTAGGATATACAAATATCTAAAAGTAGATTTTTTTGCAAATTCTATATAAAAAAATATCTTTTTAATTTTTATCATTATTCCATCAAGGGTCTAATTAACTAATGGAGATTTTATTATTACTATTTTTTAGTGAAAGAACTCATAATAAAATCCGAAGTTGATCTCTTTCGACTTCAGCATTGAATGATACAAAACTTCCCATATAAAATTCCAAAATAACTTTTGGGTTGCCATGTAATATGTCATATTTAATTGTTTCAAATATTTCTTGGATTGACAAAGAATGATAAAAGCAAACTGATTAGTTCATAAAGAGAATTTAATATAGGAATGAGATTGCTCGGAAATATGCANACCATAGTATAGAAGAATCTTAATTTATAACACATCTTTTAATACCTCTTTGAACATACATAGTGGTGTTATTATTTTGTAAAGAAATAGAGAAAAGACCATCAACCATTGTACCATTTCCAATAAGATTTGATTTATAAAACAAATTTATTGATTTATCCAAAAACTGAAATGAATAACCAAGGGGTACAAGTTTTGAAACTGAAATTAAATTCATAGAAAAACTAGGAACATAAAATGTCTTTTCCAATTTTAAAATAAAACCACTATTCATCACTAGGCAGCAAGTCCCAATAGCTTCCACATGCGAAGACATCTTGTTTCCTGAATAGATGCTCCGCTCATTTTCTATTGACTTCTTTAGGTTTTGCATATCCTGCAAGGTATTTGTAACATGGATTGTAGAACCAGAATCAATCCACCATGTGTTATAAATCATATTAACCATATTAGATTCATAACAGACAAATGAAGTAGGAATACCTTTCTTTTCAAGCCATTCCTTAAACTTATTGCAATCCTTCTTCATGTGTCCCGTCTTTTTACTGAAGAAACACTTGGATTCTTTCTTAATGTCAGGTTGAGGTGGAATTATTCCTTTCCCTTTTCCCTTGACTTTGGCTTGCTTCTTAAATTTTCCTTGTGTAGTCATAAAGACATTATCACTTGTTTCCATCAACAACCTTCCTTCTTCTTGAACACACATGGTCATTGATTGACCATTTATCCTTATGTGTGTTGTAAGAAATTTTGAAGGGTCCATATTGCTGTGGAAGAGTGCATAAAATGTAGTGCACAAGAAAAGTCTCATACATTTCCACTTCAAGTGTCTTGAGCCGAGCCGCTATGTCCCGCATTTTCATTATGTGCTCTCGCACACCTCTCACACTGGTAAGCCTTAATGAAGAGAATTCCATANCACGTAAACTCTCCATCATATTAACACGAACAATTCTTCACAAATTTCGTAAATTGTGCATCCTAATGTTATATATATGCTTTCTGAATATTATCGTAGGAAGTGTCTTTGTGAAAAGATCTGATGAATTTTCACTTAATTGAATGTAACGAATATTAATATATTTATTCGTCTCAAGCTCTTGGGTGAACACGAAGAATTTAGAGGTAATATGTTTAGTTCTGTCACTTTTTATGTATCTTTCTTTCATTTGAGTAACAAATGCCGCATTATTTTCATATAGTGTCACATGCTTTTGGTCGAATGATAATCCACATGAGATTTGGATAAGTTGGGTCATTGATTTTAGCCACACACATTCAACTTAGATGACATCTTTCCATTTTATCCAGTCCTGTCGATTTTTACATTCACTAAAAGATTTTGGTTCATGATCTTTATTGTTATTTATGATGTCAAATGCCACATTGTAAGAAAATATCTCATCAATTTATTTTATATATTTTCAGTATTAATATTATGAGGCCCAATAACTATTATAGGCCCTGCCCATTTTCAATTTAATTTAATAAACACAACCCATTTTATATTTTGTGTATCAGTAGCCAAAGAGAGAAAAGCTCTTCCCCTGCCTTGCACCCCGTCTCCCCTTTCTTCTGTTTCTGCAACCCTCGCAT
Source organism: Primulina huaijiensis (assembly GCF_012295235.1). Classification (NCBI taxonomy): domain Eukaryota; kingdom Viridiplantae; phylum Streptophyta; class Magnoliopsida; order Lamiales; family Gesneriaceae; genus Primulina; species Primulina huaijiensis. The sequence goes on along the minus strand of NC_133311.1, from coordinate 13,726,217 downwards.
CGTGCCGCCAGTAGCCGGAGGAATAGTACAGCAGCTAGCAATCTTCTTCTTCCATTTTATTAACTTCTTTCCTGCTTTGAATCGGTAGAAATCAAAGCTCCATCCTTCAGGTTCGGGCCAGCAACTGCGTTTCATTCTTTGTCCGATTTGGTGAGCTTCTAGCTTCAATTTTTCTTGTTGAAGTGGGTTTGTTTAGCAAGGAATCGAAGCCCTTCATATTCCCTTGTTTTCAGCTGATTTCCAGCTAGGTTTCCGGCGTGAGAATAGTGTTTCCGACGACTTTGCCGACGAGCCACCTTCGCGAGATCACCATTGTGCATTTTAGCCTTGATTCTTGAGGTATTAAGCTTGAATTTCTGTTTCTAAACAGGTTTTATAGGCTACCCAAAATTTGAATTTTAACATCTCTGATTTAAATTATTTTAGTAAGTTGGAATGCAATATATTGAAGTATATAACGAATTTATATTGTAGGATATATCGTTAGACGAGTTTTATCAGGAAGTCCTTAAGAAATTACTGTGGTATTGTAAGTTGTAGTTGAGGTACGCTTAAACCTATATCATTATGACGCTTATATTAGCGTGTAAGAATATTCATTGGATGTTGTTTGCTATTATGTGTCTTGAATGTTTATTATGTTGCATTCATGCATAAATTGTATTGGCATAACATATTGAGCATTGACTCCTTTGACGGCGATTTATGTTGATTTTGTTGAGATATATTGAGTCATCAGAGAGACGAGTGTGTTAGGATTAGCCACATTCCTAGATGACAGCTAGGAACGAACGACTTAGCTACTCGTATTCTCGATGCTACTTGCATGACGAGCGGCGATTTGATGCTGCATTCCTGGCACGGGTGGCCACTGTTACTGTTGACGATGCTATTCATTTGGACTCCATTTGGTATACATTATTCCATTGTTTCCATTCATGCATCGCATATCATTGCATTTACTTGGTATTATTAAATGTCTTTTATATATGTCGTAATTTTACTGGTTTGTCGTACTGGAGTCCGACCCCTTTTTCTTTTTATGTTGTGGTTATTTTTGATGCCATAGAAGGTCATTCCAGGGGATTTGACGCGTCTGGTGGCGCGCTAGCTAGTGGTACCCAGTAGTCAGTTGGTTTATGTCAAAATTCTCAGATATCTATATATTATACTGGTTTGATATATTTGCTAGGAAGATGCCCTGTGTAGTTGTATGGTGATGTTTTTATGTTGTTTTGGGATTTTATTTGTGGTATGTTGTGTCTAGTCCTGGCCAGTGCGGCTGTAGGATATTTGTTTGGTGATTGTGAACTTGATGTTATTTTCGAGCGTATATTGATGTTGTGTTTTGAATTTTTTGGGATGTCCTACTTACGGGGAGGTCATGCCGAAATTTCTGTAGGCCAAAATTAACGTTTTAAACTCGTTTTCGCTATTTACACCATTTAATATTTGTTGTTTTGTAATTAAATATTAAATAAGAGCACAGGCCCTCACAAATATAATTGATAGAAATTTCACGATTTTTGTCAGTTTGTGGTTCTAACAGAACATTTTCATCAACATGTGTTTCTGTCGGAATATCATTTTCTATTTTATGATCATCGTGTTTTTTATGCATTTTCTTTTTTGAGGATTTTTATCCTTGGAACTGATCGGCCTTCCACGCTTCAATCGTTTTATGACGTCATGAGTGTCTTCAATTTGTTTCTTTGGAATTTCAATTCGAGCAGGGGCATTTACAACATGTATATAGGGGTGGCAAAATACAACACGACCCGTCAATCCGACACGACCCAACACGAAAAAAATCAGTTTCGGTTTGGGGTTTTTCGGGTTCGGGTTGGGTGGGTTCCGGTTAGTGCCAGGTTAGACGGGTGACCCGAAAATTTTTTTTTGAAAATATTACCTATATTTTTATATATTGTATGTTTGAACAAAATTTATTGTATATTTATATGAAAAATTGTCATCATTTAATATTGTATATTTTTTATTTTTTTAACAATTATTTATTTGATTTAGTAAATATATTTTTATTTTTTACGATTAAACTTTCAAATTTAAATCGAAAAATTTTCTATTATATGTTTAAATTAAAATATTATTATTATTTTTTATTTTTTCGAATTTTTTTTAAAATAATAAATAAAATTTGGGTTAGACGGGTTGAGTCGGGTTAGACGGGTTCGTGTTCGGGTTGGGGGTTTCGGGTTGGTTCGGGTTCGAGTTGAAAAAAAAAAATTTGCGGGTTGACCTGGAACCTGACCCACCCGACCGATTGACACCCCTACATGTATATATGATTTAATTACTCTTTTTGTGTTTGCAAATACATCTGATATTTGATTTGCTATTCTTTGCAAGTACAAAATTTGCTGAACATCTTTTTCACATTATTTAATTCTTGGATCCAGATATAATAATGATGATACATATCATGTAATTTTCTTTTCGATATGTTTTTTTTCTATTCCTAACATTGAGAAGATTTCCTCATTAAAATGACAATCAGCAAAACGTGCTGTAAACACGTCACCTGTTTGAGGCTCAAGATATCAAATGATTGATGAACTACCATAACTGATATAAATTTCGATCTTTCTTTAAGGTCTCATTTTTGTTCGTTGAGGCGGAACAATGGGTACATATATCATACATCAGAAAATTCTCAAATGAGAAACGTCTGGTTCTTTACCAAATGCAAGTCTTAACATTGAGAAGATTTTCTTATTAAAATGACAATCAGCAAAACGTGCTGTAAACAAGTCTCCTGTCTGAGGCTCAAGATATCGAATGATTGATGGACTATCATAACCGATATAAATTTCGATCTTTTTTTGAGGTTTCATTTTTGTTCATTGAGGCGGTGCAATAGACACATATACCATACATCCAAACATTCTCATATGAGTAATGTCTGGAATTGTGAATTTTTATGATATGCACTTGGTCTGATGCGAATTAATGCAGCAGTATGCAGAATTACATGTCCCCATAAGAAATAGAGAGTTTTGTTTTCATAATCATTGGTCTAGCAATCAGTTGTAGACGTTAATAAATGATTCAGCTAATATATTTTGTGTATGTACATTAGCAACATGATGCTCAACAGTGATTTCCATTGACATACAATAATAATTAAAAGTCTAGGAAGTAAATTCACCAGCATTATCAAGTATAAATTTCTTGATTGTATAATCGAGAAATTGATTCCGAAATTTTATTATTTGAGCAAGTAATCTTGCAAATAGCACATTTCGAGTTGATAATATGCATACATGTGACCATCTGCTTGAGGCATCGATCAATATCATTAAATATCTAAATGGTCAACATGGTGAATGAATTGGCCCACAAATATCACCCTGAATATGTTCAATAAACATGGGTGATTCAGTTTGGATTTTAGCTGGTGATATTCTTAAAATAAGTTTTTCAAAAAAACATGCTTTACATTGGAACTTATTAATTTAAAAGATCTTCTGGTCTTTCAGCGGATGACCATGTATATTTTCTATAATTCTTCACATCATTATTGAACCAGGATATCATAATCGATCATGCCAATTAATTAATATTGAAGAATTATCAACTACCATTTTTATTCAATTGGACTTATATGTGTAAATGCAATCCAGTATGAATCATTAGTAGTTTTTGAACTACATATTTCTTACATGATTTATATGTAGTAAAACAAATATATTTCTCATTTCATTCATTTATTGTCTGAGTATCATACCAATGAGAATATACGTCATTAAAACTCAACAAATTTATTTTCGATTGTGATGAATACAAAACATTATTTATCAGAAGTTTTGTACCATTAGGCAACAAAAAATATGATCTACCACAACCTTTAATCAAGTCTACAAGACCTGATATTGTATTCACCATTGTTTTTGTTGATTTTAGTTCTAAGAAATATATTATATCTCGAAAAATAGTGTGCGTTGTACCACTATCAGGTATACAAACTTTCATAAGATTAGTTTCTTGTTTAGCTTTTTTCATAGCATTTTTCATATTTGAATTTCAAAAAAATATGAAATGAAAAAAAATATTGACAATACATATGTAATTTATTGAAAAATATAATAAATATCATAATTATACAATAAAACACTATCATATGAGTACAATAAAAATAAAATATTTTACATTTTTATTCCATCAATATATTGATCATTTTCAGAGAAACATTCAGAAAATCTACAGCATCAAAACGCGTTGAATCACTCAAACGGTCACTGTATTTAGTGAAGTTGATCTCTTTTTATTTTCCCTTATTGATTCTTTATAGAGCTTACAAAGGTACTCGGGGGCTCGAGAAATACAAGACCAATGTCCTAGAGTGCTGCATCTAAACAAGAACTTTCAAATCGTTTTGAGTGATTTTCATTAACACTAATGTTCTCATGATACCTTTTTAGTGGGTGGTTCGTGACATTCTTTTGTTATGAGTTATAGAAATAACTATCTTGATTGTTTTCAAAACAACGACCGCGACCACGACCACGATCATTTTCACGTCCACGAACACGACCTCGACCAAAACCTTGTCTACGACTTTGATTTTGATTTCCAGGTTTAAATTCATTTTTACTTACGGCATTTACTTCTAGAAATTCTGTTGATCCAGTAGGTCGGGACTGATGATTTTTTATTAGCAGTTCGTTGTTCTTTTCCGCTACAAGAAGATATGTGAAAAGTTCAGAATATCTCCCAAATCCACGCACTCTATATTGTTGTTGTAGAGTTATATTTTATGCGTGAAAAG